>NC_090319.1:132989683-133301306 GCF_040869045.1 Eurosta solidaginis
GATACCCATGTTGTACAAAAAAATTCTAGGGTCACCCCTGGTCCACCTTTATGGCGATATCTCGAAACGGCGTCCTCCTATGGAACTAAGAATCGCTCCCTTTTAAAAATACTCATTAACACCTTTCATTTGATACCCATATCGTACAAACAAAGTCTAGAGTCACCCCTGGTTCACCTTTATTGCGATACCTCGAAAAGGCATCCACCTGTAGAACGAAGGCCCACTCCCTTTTAAAAATACTCATTAACACCTTTTATTTGATACCCATATCGTACAAACAAAGTCTAGAGTCACCCCTGGTTCACCTTTATTGCGATACCTCCAAAAGGCGTCCGCCTATAGAACTAAGGTCCACTCCCTTTTAAAATACTCATTAACACCTTTCGTTTGATACTCATATTGTACAAACGCATTCTAGAGTCACCCCTGGTCCACCTTTATGACGATATCTCGAAAAGGCGACCACCTATACAACTACCACCACTCCCTTTTAAAACCCTCATTAATACATTTAATTTGATACCCGTATCGTACAAACAAATTCTAGGGTCACCCCTGGTCCACCTTTTTGGAGATTTCTCGAAACGGCGCCCACCTATGGAACTAAGGATTGCTCCCTTTTAAAATACGCATTAACACCTTTCATTTGATACCCATATCGTAAAAACAAATTCTAGAGACAAACCTGATGCACCTTTGTGGCGATATCCCTAAATGGCGTCCACCTATAGAACTAAGGCCCACTCCCTTTTAAAATACTCATTAACCCTTTCGTTTGATACCCATATAGTACAAACGCATTCTAGAGTCACCCCTGGTTCACCTTTATTGCGATACCTCGAAAAGGCGTCCACCTGTAGAACGAAGGCCCACTCCCTTTTAAAAATACTCATTAACACCTTTTATTTGATACCCATATCGTACAAACAAAGTCTAGAGTCACCCCTGGTTCACCTTTATTGCGATACCTCGAAAAGGCGTCCACCTATAGAACTAAGGTAAACTCCCTTTTAAACTACTCATTAACACCTTTAGTTTGATACCCATATTGTACAAACGCATTCTAGAGTCACCCCTGGTCCACATTTATGACGATATCTCGAAAAGGCGACCACCTATACAACTACCACAACTCCCTTTTAAAACCCGCATTAATACCGTACAAACAAATTCTAGGGTCACCCCTGGTCCACCTTTATGGCGATATCTCGAAACGGGGTCCACCTATGGAACTAAGGATCACTCCCTTTTAAAATACCCATTAACACCTTTATTTTGATACCCATATTGTACAAACAAATTCTAGGGTCACCCCTGGTCCACCTTTTTGGAGATATCTCGAAACGGCGCCCACCTATGGAACTAAGGATTACTCCCTTTTAAAATACTCATTAACACCTTTCATTTGATACCCATATCGTAAAAACAAATTCTAGAGTCAACCCTGATGCACCTTTGTGGCGATATCCCTAAATGGCGTCCACCTATAGAACTATGGCCCACCCCCTCATAAAATACTCTTTAATGCCTTTCATTTGATACACATGTAATACAAACACATTCCAGGGTTACCCTCGGTTCATTTTCCTACATGATTATTTTCCCTTATGTTGTCACCATAGCTCTCAACTGAGTATGTAATGTTCGGTTACACCCGAAATTAACCTCCCTTCGTTTATACAAACTTTTGCACGTAATATTTTTATAGTCATAAAAAAAATGTGAAAAATCAGGAACCTTTTTACCGGCTTAATATTAACACATCACTGCACTAAAATTCAATGAGCTACAAAACTGCTTACTCGAATTCTAAAACTCTTAGTAAAATCTTGTAAATGACGAAATTTTGTCCATAAAGTTTTAAACTTAAGCTTATATTGCCTATTATGTATTGACATATATTTTTATAAAAAAATAGCGAAAATAATTTAGCTGGAGCAAAACCCTATGAAAATTGCAAAAAGTCCCTGCCCTTATATATATTTCGACCAGTGTATAAGCACAATAAATTAAATTAAACAATTAAAATCCACTAGATATTAGTTTTTAACTCATGAGAATTTTAATAAATAAGAAATATATATATTTTGGTGTAACATTTTTATTAATACGGTTAATGTCTTCCAATAGCCCTAAAATTCTTAAAAGTAAGAAATTAAAGTACTAAAATAAAAATATTGTGTTTCCGCTTTGCCAGCAAAAGCTATTTGAATTAAAATTAACGTATTTACTTCTTATAATTTTACAAAAGCATTTTGTTTCGTACTTTGTGCTGTTTGTGCATACAATGCAGGTTTGAAAACTTTTCATAAGTTGCATATATATAACCCACCTAGAAGTTTTAAAATATACACATAAAGTATAAACATATATTTGAAGTAAGATTTCTATGAGAGAAATATTAAATTAAATAGAAATTATATACATAAATGTTTAAAACTTGCAAATTCTGAGTGGGTTATAAATGGTTTATACTACACTAGCAGACCCGGAAAACGTTGTTCTGCCCTAAGTTTGGCCTATCTGCATACATTTTAATAAGCTTTTTCCGCCTAACTCTGCCCTACCTCTCTACACTTTTTCCTAATCTTTTTATTCACTCCTCCCTCCATCTTTTTCGCTTCATCTCCATCTTCGTCTCAATCTATTTCTTTCTCAGTCTCCTTCTCTCTTTCCTCTTCTCTCAAGTTGTTCTCCTTCTTCTTCATCTCTTATTTCCAGCCCCAGAGGGTGGTATTTATTATATTCCAATCCCATTCCGAGTCTCAGTCCCGAACCACTCCGAGTCCCAGTCTCAGTCCCAGTCCTAGTCCAAATCCCAGTCCCAGTCCGTCTCTGGTATACTTCCCGGAAAAAAGCATCGTAAATACTAATATAGGCAAATTTATATACGAAATTTGAGGCAAATCGAATAGGACGTATGTAAATAGGTATGTGGGTATTATTAATTCTTGTCTTTATTTCGGCTTCACATGCATATTTATCAGTTTTGCCAGCTTGATGCGGCTAAATCGAATATCACAATGAACTTTAGAGCTCTCAGCAACAGCTTTCATTTGATATCCATAATAAACACATATTCTAGGAGTATCCGGGTCCATATTTTGGCCTACATCTCGAGACCCTAGTCACTCAGCTGTGTAAAAATTACTCTGTATTATTATAGCACACATCAATAATTTTCATTTGATATCCATATTGTATAAACACATTCTAGGGGTACCCGGGTCCACATTTTGGGCTATATCTTGAGACCCTAGCCTCACAGTTATATGAAAATTATCCTGTACTATAGCACCCATCAACAGCTTTCATTTGATATCCATATTGTATAAACACATTCTAGGGGTACCCGGGTCCACGTTTTGATTTCAAGACCCGAGGCACGTAGTGAAAAAAAGGTAGACGTTGGCCGATTCTCAGACCTACCCAATATATAAAAACATAATATAAAAACACTTCCTAGGTGTATCCGAGTCCATGTTTTGGCCTATATCTCGAGACCGTAGCCACCCAGCGGTGTAAAACTGACTCTGACCTAAAGCACATATTAACAGCTTCAATTTGATACCCATAATGTAAAAACAAAACCTGGTGTTACCCTGATCCACTTTTAGGCCTATATCTCGAGACCCTAGTCACCAATAGGTATGAAAAGTACCCTGTACTAAAGCACTCATCAACAGCTTAAATTTGATACCCACAAGGTAAAAACATTGTATAGGCGTTCACGGGTCCACGTTCGGCCTATATCTCCAGACCCTAGTCACCCAGGGGTATGAAAATTATCCTGTACTATAGCACTCATCAACAGATTTCATTGGTTATTCATATTGTATAAACACATTCTAGGGGTACCCGGGTCCACGTTTTGGTCTATATCTCGAGACCCTGTCACCCAGGGGTATGAAAATTATCCTGTACTATATCATTCATCAACAGATTTCATTTGATATCCATATTTTAAAAACACATTCTAGGGGTACCCGGGTCAACGTTTTGGGCTATATCTCTAGACCCTATCCTCCCAGTTGTATGAAAATTATCCTGTATTATAGCACTCATCAACGGTTTTCATTTGATATCCATAATGTAAAAACACATTCTAGGGGTACCCGGGTACACGTTTTGGGCTATATCTCGAGACCCTAGCCTTCCAGTTGTATGAAAATTATCCTGTACTATAGCACTCATCAACAGCTTTCATTTGATATCCATATTGTATAAACACATTCTAGGGGTACCCGGGTCCACGTTTTGCGCTACATCTCGAGACCCTAGCCTCCCAGTTGTATGAAAATTATCCTGTATTATAGCACTCATTAATAGCTTTCGTTTCATATACATATTGTATAAACACATTCTAGGGGTACCCGGGCCCACGTTTTGGGCTATATCTCGAGACCCTAGCCTCCCAGTTGTATGAAAATTATCCTGTACTATAGCACTCATCAACAGATGTCATTTGATATCCATATTGTATAAATACATTCTAGGGGTACCCGGTTTCACGTTTTCATCTCAATACCCGAGGCACGTAGCGAAAAAAAGGTAGACGTTGGCCGATTCTCAGACCTACCCAATTTTATATATTAGATATACTGCTTATATAGAGATATTTTGTTTCCAGCTGGAGACTTGTTTCAGAAAAAACTATTTGAATTATTAAAAGTTCGTGAGCTTACAAATTAAGGTATTCACTTTTTACAATTATGTATCTATGTATATAAAAATATTTTGTTTCGTACTTTTGTACTTTGTGCTTTTTGTACATATACAAAAATATTTTGTTTCCAGGTAAATATTTCTTTCCTTTCAGAGAAAAAATTTTGAACTATTTGAAATTTGTCAGCTTACAAATTAAGGTATTTACTTTTTGCAAATTGTTAATAATGTTTTTTTTTACCTCGCGAAGAAGAGGGGTAATGCTTATAAAAATAACGTTCCATGAATTCCATAGTTTGGGAAATTTCTTTTGGATAATGTATATTGAAAGTAAAGTAAAATTTAATAATTTGTTGAATGCTCGCAAAAACATTGTAGTCATTACTTGTTGTAACAACAACTTTTTCGATTACTATATAAGTAACAATATTTTCATTCGACAAGTCATTTTCTGAAAAAATTACAAGCATTATTACATTTACAATTTATGTACATATATACGATATACCTTACCAAGAAATGCAATGACAGGTGCGCATGTTAAAAATTTGGCTACCATTTCATCTGTGGTGGTCCAAAGTGAATTATAATTTTTAGAATTGTATTTTTTTTTTGTAATGTATTTTCTTTTTAATATGAAAATTTTTTATAACTTACATCAAAATGCATAAATATATAACTTGTGTCTTCGCCAAAATATTTTGCAATGCCGCATACTATATATATCAATAGTATTGGATGTTTCGACCCTGTTTTTTTTACTTGACTTATTTAAAAAGCTTTCAGTTGTACTGCTGTAATTGACGGTATAGTTTCCAAATTGTTAAAGAACTGTCTTTGCATTGCATAGCAGTCCTTCATATACGCTTTTATTGATAGCTTTTCCTCACAACTGCCAGCAGCTCCGTGCATTTGTTTCAACAATTTTTATTTTCGCTTGTCTTAACGCATTCCGATAAGTTATTGGGCTGCCAATTCTTGCATGTTTGTTGCAGCAGATTTGAGCGTCTTCTTTGCTTACGAGCAAATTTTTTAGTTTCATTTCACAAGTATTACACTCGTATATCTTTAATATATATAAATTGATTTACCTACGCTTATAAATATTATTAGTAAACAACAATAATCACTTTTATGTACCAAATATTATTTAATATTAATTAATTCCCTGCAGTACCACGATTTACGTCTTTTAATCCACAAGCGTCTATTACGAATGTCTTTCGTGCATGATCGTGCGTTGTTTGAACGATTTTTGTGTGTGTTAAACTAAACATTGCAAGCAATTGTACGCAATACATTCTTACTTTGAAACATTGGCTGTGTCGTGTAAACACACTTGTTGAACTTTACATTTTGCATGCGCAAATTCGATGAAATTTACAAACTAAATGTTCGAAATTCCTTTACGATGTATACTTGTTATTATAAGAACCGCAATACTACACATAAAATGTTTAAGAGTAAAATTTAAGTTTAATTTTAAGTACACACTTTTTTGTTGAAAGGTCAACTTATTTCTTGGGTAAAATTACATGCTGTTTTTAGAGTGCTCATCTGCTTTGCAGATGCCGTTCGGAGTGAGCATAAAACAATTAGGTCCCGTCCCGCTAATTTGTAGGAAGAATTAAAAAGAAGCACAACGCAAATTGGAATAGAGGCTCGGCCCAAAATCTCTTCGGAGGTTATTGCGCTTTATATTTATTTATTTTTAAGATCGTGGGTTGGAATCGAGCTCAAGGCCTAACAATAATTATTTTATCATTATTATATTTATAATAAATTTTTTCTTAATTGAAAAAATTTTAAATTAGAATTGAAGAAAGAAAATATTTTGACAACTGCCAAAGCTCGTTGTATAGATCAATTTCGGGAACTGCTAAATTCCCTCATCGGCAACGTTTAAGCGCCGCGGCCATTCAGCTATCACAGCGGTTTTTTGTTTGTCTTCATTTTTTCTACTTCTATCTTGTTTCTTGTCAATTCATTTACACAGCGCTGCGACATCTGTTACGGAATCGATGTGAAAATTGGACTTGTTTCATGGCAATGCTGCCATAGTGTCATAATAATTGACACATTTTTTCCCGTGCTCTGGGATGTATTAACAATTTTTGTTGTTATATCGGCCTACTGATTTGTAAGATCGCGGGTTCGAATCGAGCTCAAGGCCTAACAATAATTATTTTATTATTATTATTGTTATGATAAATTTTTTCTTAATTGAAAAAATTTTAAATTAGAATAGAAGAAAGAAAAAATTTAGAAAACTGCTAAAGCTCGTTGTATAGATACAACAACTATACAACTTTTATCATGTGGTAATTACGAAGAAACTTTCGGTTTTTTCCCAATATCAATTATTTTTCTGAAGTTATTTATTAGGGTTTGGAGTCTGAGTTTAAACTCGTTAGCATAGTTTAAAATATCGTAAATATTGGTTTGTTTATTTACGTTTTTGCTTTGCAGGGTAGGTACCTAAACAAATACTAATTCATACGGTGAATAAGAATATCAAAATATAGTATTGTACTGTATGCGAAAGTGTAATAAGGTATCCACTTATTGTTGTTGTATTAACGACAAAAACACTACCCGAAGGTTTTGGGGGAGTGTTATCGATATTAATCGTCCTTTGCCGTATATAGAATCAGTACATTCCAGTAACAAAGCACCATTAAGGTACTAGCCGGACCATCTCGGGAACGATTTATATGACCACATTAAACCTAGCCCATACCGCCCCACCCCCTAGTTTCATGAGGGACTTTGGTTCGCCAGAGCCTCGCCTGCCAAATATGTTTATAATACATTATACCATAATTCCCCTCTCGTAGGTGAGGTTGACAATTGGGTTGCGGAAGATTTGAAGCTATACATTTTTGTATTGCGCTTATCAACCCCTTGAATCCCGATTTCCAATTGTCTGATTCATAAGCGTCGACAAATGAAAGTATATACTAGTTAAGTGGTCTATGGTTTTTCTCAAGTGAAGCTTTGGTGATGATATGGTGTGGAAGATATTTGTTTACCATATTTTTCATCAGCTCGTTTACGAATTCTGTGTCTCTATCAGCTTTTAATATTATATTATAAAACCTTCCTTTAGAATTAGTTGTTCCATAAAAGTTATTACTATCATTTTAGCATCTTTATTTTCAATAGGATGTGATAAAACATTGTCGATTGTTTTCTTTTCGAATGATGTCATTGTTTTGTGTTGTGATAAGCGCCCCTGTATCGGTGTTTTTTTTTTAAGTTGCTTTGTCGTCACTTGTGATTGGATTTATCTATGTTTCCCAGCTGTTGCTTGTCTTGAACGTTGCGGGTTAGTAATATTGCTCAGGAGCGTTGTTGTTGTTAATGTAGAGTGTGTTCGTTGTGATTGTCGCTGGTGGTGGATATCAATCATAGCTAGCGTTGCCAAATACCTAGATATTTCGCAATTTTCAGAAAATTTAAAATGTCTCGCCAGGAAATGATTTTTACCGGAATTTCTATAAAATCAAAATGGAAACCAATTTATTAGCTGCTACGCAACAAGAAAACAGAACAGGAACTTTGATTTTTTGTTGCTTTACAACAATTTTATACAATATGCTAGAGTCCCCGGCAGACTTTGATCTGCATATGAATTTGTTTGCTTAAATTTAAAAAGTCAGCCTCGCTTCCCCTCTTCACTTTCTATCCCATTATCTTCTACTTTACTTACATATATTTTTCTCCATATATTATTCCTTTAATCTCCCTTCCACACCCAAACCCATTCCCTCTCCCTACGAAGCTTTAACTTTTAAAATTGGTTTAACCGATCTTGAGTTATGAAGTTACCATCAGATTTTGCATTTGTCTTAATATATGTATATAAGATTAATCTATTTGGAAGGCTGCACAAATAAAAAAAAAGTGTATCAAATATTAAGCTAGGCAAAAAGATAACCCTATACTAAATCTCGAGCAAGTCATCCCATAAATACGATTAAGTACAATCTAATTTTGAGATTTTTTGGAACAGGTCGGTCCCGGTCCCCTTCCCGAAAGAAAAGTTTCCCAAATAATTATCTAGTCACGGAAGTACCCCTATACCAAATTTCAAGCAAATAGCACCATTCAATTTATTACTTAGAGTAGGTCGGTCCCTGGTCCACCTACCGGAAGGGAAGTTTTTTCAAATAATGAGCCAGTACTTGAAATACTCCTATACCGAATTTCAAGCAAATCGCACCATACATTATCTTATTTAGGAAAGTTCGGCTCTTGGTCCACTTCCTGCAATGAAAAGTTTTCTAAATATAATCTTTGTGAAAGAGGTATCGAATTTTAATAACTCCTAATCGCTGGGGTCTTAGCCAGGCAAGCGCAGGGCACGGGCACAAAACGTGCTCGATCGTTTCCTCTTCCAGCCCGCACTTCCTATATACGCTATCACTGACCAAACTTAATTAATTAATTAATTTATTTATTTATTTATCTCGTATTAATCTAGAAAATGTAAAAATTTTCACAGAGATTACAAGAAATAAAATAATTTTAAAAAAATGTTGAAGTTAAACGGTTTTATTGAAAACAATACTTACATGAAGTAATAATAATACGAAAAGCTAGAAAATAATTAGGTAGGTCCTAGGTACTAGTCATCACACTCCTTATCAATCTAGGGCGTTGATCAGACAATTAAATAAAAGCGTTGGGCGCGTGAAATTTCTAAAAATATGAGGCGTAGCATAACCTGATTAAGGTTCAGTTGGTTTTACTTATGACTATCAATAGAAATATTACGCGTCCAACGCTTTTATTTAATTGTCTGATCAACGCCCTAGATTGATAAGGAGTGTGAAGCTTTACGTATTATTATTACTTCATGTAAGTATTGTTTTCAATAAAACCGTTTAAATTAAATTTTTTTTTTTAAATTATTTTATTTTCAAGTTTTTAGTCTTTATTTAATTGCCTATTATTTCTCATTCTATTTAGTTCATTTAGTGACTCATTATTACAAGGATTCTTTCCTGCCAATTTGTTACAACCTAAGTCCTCAATACATAATCCTTCCAAAGACTTTACTCGACTCTGCGCCACGTATGCTTCTCCCGTCTCCAACTCCAAAATATGTTGATGTCACTTCTACCGGACTGTATGCAATATTTGTTCCAAATGTGAGCCAAATCGGGCATCGTATGTCGCTTTCTAATCATGTATGTATTATGTGTTCCAAATATGGACCAAATCAAATCGGACCACAAATGCGATTTTTGTGAATACCTCGATCCTTGCGCCACCTAGCGGCGATTTTTTTGATAGGTCGCTTTCTATTCTTGTATGTATTATGTGTTCCAAGCATGAGCCAAGTCGGACCACAAATACGATTTTTGTGAGTATCTCGATCCATGCGCCACCTAGCGGCGATTTTTTTCATAAGTCGCTTTTTATTCTTTATGTGTTCCATATATGAGCCAAATCGGACCACAAATACGATTTTTGTGAACATCGCGATCCATGCGCCACCTAGCGGCGATTTTTTTCACAGGTCGATTTCTATTCCTGCATGTATTATGTGTTCCAAATATGAGCCAAATCGGACCACAAATGCGATTTTTGTGAATATCTCGATCCATGCGCCACCTAGCGGCGATTTTTTTCACAGGCCGATTTCTATTCTTGCATGTATAATGTGTTCCAAATATGAGCCAAATCGGGCCACAAATACGATATTTGTGAATATCTCAATCCATACGCCACCTAGCCGCGATTTTTTCACAGGTCGATTTCTATTCTTGCATGTATTATGTGTTCCAACTGTGAGCCAAATCGGACCACAAATACGTTTTTTGTGAATGTCTCGATCCATGCGCCACCTAGCGGCGATTTTTTTCACAGGTCGATTTCTGTTCTTGTATGTATTATGTGTTCCAAATATGAGCCAGATCGGACCACAAATACGTTTTTTGTGAATGTCTCGATCCATGCGCCACCTAGCGGCGATTTTTTTCACAGGTCGATTTCTATTCTTGCATGTATTATGTGTTCCAAATGCGAGCCAAATCGGACCACAAATGCGAATTTTGCGAATATCTCGAACCTTGCGCCTCCTAGCGGCGTTTTTTTTTTTATTATTGCATTGTCATCGGGTTCTGAACTATATTCCAAGTTTCAAGCTTGTAGCTTATCGGGAAGTTCCTTAAATTTCAATTACAAAATTCGTTCACAACGGCCGTGCATGCAGCCTGCCTGTCAAATCAAGCTAAATAAAAGCGTTTAAAAAATAGACGTACTAGTATTTAATCGTAAAAACTAAAAGTTTACGTATATAAATCATTTAGTAGCGATTTAAATATGTATTTTGTGGAGGAAAAGTCCAGACCCACAGTGTTTTAAAAAGAATTAAACTCTTTTAAAGCATTAGACGCATAATTTGTTCCAACCGTGTGCAGACAGAAAGTATCGTGATTCCATAGACTCCTCTTTGGGATGTTGAAACAAATTCTGGCTAGCAGAAATGGGCATATAATCGCTCCATATATTAAGTCGAAAAAGGTGAGAGACAGAATAGAACGTCTGCTGTCTAACGACTTTAGGCTAATAAGCAGACAGCGACTACTGTAAGAAGGAATTGGGTAATTGAAGTGCAACGACCGCAAGGCAATGCGAATAAAAACATTTTGTACACGTTCAAGCCTAGTAATGTGACAATTATAGTATGGTCTCCAGATAAAAACAGCGTGTTCTAGTTTAAACCGCACAAGAGAAGTGTATAGCAATTTTAAAGTGTAAGGATCAGTAAAATCAGAGCTAAAACGTTTAATGAAGGCAAGTGTTGAATATGCCTTCGCAATTATGTAATTCAAATGGGTTTGAAACAAAAATTTACAATCGAATACAACATCAAGATCAGTAACTTCACTTAAAGTGGGTAATCGAAAACATCGATGTGGGTAGCGGACAGCGAGACTTTGAGTAGCAAACATGTGAGCACTTTTTATACTCAGCTGAGCAGAGCTCACAGTGTATGTTAACTTTGTTCGCATAATGGCAATCCGTAACGGCATAAACTAATCGAGGTAGATATAGACTTCTATATATCAAAATGATCTGGGCGAAAAAAGAAATTTATTTAGCCATGTCCGTCCGTCCGTCCGTCCGTCCGTAAACACAATAACTTGAGTAAATTTTGAGGTATCTTGATGAAATTTGGTATGTAGGTTCCTGGGCACTCATCTCAGATAGCATTTTAAAATGAACGAAATCTGACTATAACCACGCCCACTTTTCCGATATCGAAAATTTCGAAAAATCCAAAAAGTGCGATAATTCATTACCAAAGACGGATAAAGCCACGAAACTTGGTAGGTGGGTTGAAGATAAAATTTTGCAGAAACGTTACTACTATTACTATATATGTGCTAAATAAAAATTAGCTAAATCGGATGAAGAGCACGCCCACTTTTTAAAAAAAAAATTTAAGTCAAATTTTAACAAAAAATTGATTATCTTTACACTATATAAGTAAATTATGTCAACATTCAACTCCAGTAATTATATGTTGCAACAAAATACAAAAATAAAAGAAAATTTTAAAATGGGCTTGGCTCCGCCCTTGTTCATTTAATTTGTCTAGAATACGTTAAATGCCATAAGTCGAACAAAAATTAACCAAACCTTGTGAAATTTGGTAGGAGCATAGATTCTATGGCGATTATTGTTTCCTGTGAAAATGGGTGACATCGGTTGAAGCCACGCCCTTTTTTATACACAGTCGACCGTCTGTCCTTCCGCTCGGCCCTTAACACCATAACTTGAGCAAAAATCGATATATCTTTACTAAACTTAGTTCACGTACTTGCCTGAACTCACCTTATCTTGGCACAAAAAATGGCCAAAATTCGACTATGACCACGCCCACTTCATTACGAAAAATGAAAAAAATTCCATAATTCTATTCCAAATATGAAAAAAGGGATGAAACATTGGAATTCGATTCGTTTATTGACGAAAAATATAACTTTAAAAAAAACTTTGTAAAATGGGTGTGACACCTCCCATATTAGGTAGAATAACAAGAAAAAGTTCTGCAGGGCGAAATCAAAAGCCCTTGGAATCTTGGCAGGAATACTGTTCGTGGTATTACGTATATAAATAAATTAGCGGTACCCGAAAGATGACGTTCTGGGTCACCCTGGTCCACATTTTGGTCGATATCTCGAAAACGCCTTCACATGTAAAAGTAAGGATCACTCCGTTTTAAAACCCTCATTAATAGGTTTAATTGGTACCCATATCGTACAAACACATTCTAGAGTCACCCCTGGTCCACCTTTATGGCGATATCCCGAAAAGGCGTCCACCTATAGAACTAAGGCCCACTCCCATTCAAAATACTCATTAATACCTTTCGTTTGATACCCATATCGTACAAACACATTCTAGAGTCACCCCTGTTCCACCTTTATGGCGATATCCCGAAATGGCGTCCACCTATAGAACTATGGCCCACTCTCTTTTAAGATACTCTTTAATACCTTCCATTTGATACCAATGTCATACAAACACATTCCTGGGTTACCCTAGGTTCATTTTCCTACATGGTGATTTTCCCTTATTTTGTATCCAAAGCTCTCAGCTGAGTATGCAATGTTCGGTTACACCCGAACTTAGCCTTCCTTACTTGTTATATTATGATTTAACTTATTCCATTTACACCAGTCGGAAACATTGTCTATATCAGAATTTAAGCTTACCATGTCTTCATTGCTCGTAATTGTCGAACAAATCTTTAGATCATCAGCATACAACAGAAAATTTGCTTAATTGAAGCAACTGGTTATATCGTTGATGAAAATTACTATTTAAAGGCATGTCATACCAGAAGGCAGTGTCCGGTCAGAATACCCGTCATGAGTCTATAGTCCTCTATTTTTAATGATAAAAGCAAGTTGGTTAGTCTAAGTTTGTAAGACCTAAACATAATCTTCGATACTTTACAGCCCCGCGCTTGGACCGACTTGGTGGATCATGTGCACCTCGCGCCTTTTCTTAATCTCGCCCCATCTAATCCTTGAACACACACAAAAAATGTCATCATAGTCGGTCCAGTCGTCTAGGAGAAGTTCAGTCGCAAACACACGTACAGAAGAAATACATACCTACATATTTATATTAAGATTGAAACGAGTTATTACAAAACCAACATTATTTCAGATGTTTATAATGTTTCTTAACTTACGAAGTCTCTTAAACTTTAAAAAGTTTGCACTAGTTAACCGCCAAAGCGGAAAACTCGATTTAGTATTATTCTTTAGGATATATAAGGTCCATATTTGGAGAAAGCCTAAGCTTGGAGGGACAACTGTACAAGAAAAATGTAGCAAAAAAATATATAGGAGTCATCCTAAACAGTAATTTGTGGCGGCACTGTATGCCTGCAAGATGATGCTAGGATGCCCGTGTGGCCTATAACCCAAACTCTCTCATTGGGTATTGACGGCAATTGTCAAACCCATAACTCACTATGGGCTCCTTGCCTTACAGGCTGCCATATTGCTGCAGCGTCTTTCAGGCGGAAATTATAGCCGAATGCGTCACTCTTGTGAATTGCCGAACTGTTTTTATACCAATATATTAAAACAAAAATTTGGTCCTTCTTTTGAGATTTGGTCTATTTTTTCTATAACCTTTGGTCCCAAATTAAAACGTCGTGTGGCAACCGTGGAGAGGGGTTGCATATGATCCATCATGCAGGAAAGGCGTGGACAAAAGCGCAATACCTACGATATTAGACTCTCAAACTGGCTTATATTTCTGAAGAGAGAAGACTTTAGGCTCACGATGGGCATGCTAACTGGACACTGCCTTCTGGCGTCACATGCTTATAAGTTATAAGTTAAGCCTTGTCAGTAACAGCTGGTGTAGAAATTGCGAGCTGCAGGAAGAAACGGTTGGGCACGTTCTGTGTTCATGTTCTGCGCTAGCCAGGTCAAGGCTCCAGCTATTGGAGGCGGCAGAGTTGACAAATCTCGAGGCAGCAATTAAGCTAGGTTCTAGAAAACTTCTCAGCTTATAAAACGAATGATAGTTCACCTTATAAATAAAAACGTATGTATGTTCTTTATGGGCGTTCAAAGTACACAACCGATCTTCGCAAAATTTTCGGGGTAGATTCACGTGGTCACCCGGTATTTTTCTGGATATATAAAATTTTGGAAAAGTGGACGGTGCCACGCCCGGGTTTATCTGCCTCAAGCCATTGATAATTGGGTATAATTACCCTATATATTAATCTGTATCGAATTTTGGAAAAGTGGGCGGTGCCACGCCCACATATATGGGTATGTGTATGCGTCATTTATATCTGTTTTGGGCCTCGCAGATGATCTCATGAAAAACGGTGGTATAATATACATATGTATTGCAAATAGAAGAGCAAGTACCCTGCCAACCATGAGTGGATAAAAAATTGGGTAAACATATCGAGCCCTTCCCGCATTTTAAGTGTAACCAACAAAAATACAGATATTAGTTTTTTTGCTGAAAATCGATAGTTTGCATGATTTGAATCATCTCACAAATTTTTATAATAGAGAATAGTACCGTTATCAAGCTAAATCAAAAAGAAATTTTAGTGTAAGTGAATTTTGAGGTTTGTTTACTTTTTTTGTGACCGCAAATTGCTACTTACCTCAAAAGTGCTTCTCTGTGGTATCTTACGAGTAATGTTTATTTTCACTTTTATCGTGTATATTTATATTGTTCGCAAAAGCACTTGTTGCAATTGTACTGTATATGCATGATTTAAGCAACCATTTTGCAAAAAGAAAAAAATATGGCTGAAAACGAAAATATATATTTTAGTTCCAATAAAATTATTTTATTATTTTAATATGGAGATTTTACAAAATAAGGTGATTAATTATTTTATATTATCTTTAAAATAAAATAACAAAACTGTGTTTTTATACCAATGAACGATCAAGAATAACTCACTGGTGCCATATAGCGATACAGAGTCTGAAAAGACATATTCTGGGGAATTAGAAAACGAGATATGCGTTGGAACAAGAAGGTACAAGAAGAAACGAAAACTTACTAAAAGACTTCGGGGTAAAAAACGAAAGCTGTATGAAGTTAAACCAAATCCCTGCGTAGGTAAAAAGTGTGGAAACAAGTGTTGTGAAAAGCTTAGCGAGCAAGATCGGTTGGTGCTAAATGAACACTTTTGGGGCTTACGCAACAAGATACGACAAAGAGATTGGCTTCTATCGTGCATGACCGGAAATGCGTTCAAAGGAGAACATTATATAGCCTTAAAAAACAGTGGAGCTATGCATATTTCATTACCTATAACGAAAAGCGTTTAAAAGTTTGTCAGCAGTTTTTACTGAAAACACTTAATATTTCCCAAAACACGTTAATATGTGTTAGAAAAAAACACAACTCTTCAAATACCTCTTGCCTGACCAAAAAAAGACCTTTTCCCCATAATAAGTCTGACGAAATATATGTGGCTATTTCGAAATCATTCATTGAACACCTACCAGCAGTTCCTTCCCACTATTGTAGGAACAAAAGTACTAAGTTATATCTTCCACAGTACTTTCGAAACGTGCCAACTTTGTATAGGTGTTACACGCAGCACTGGATAAATACAAATCAGGAGCAAGCTAAGTTATCCCCAAGAGTTTTTCGTACCATTTTCAAAAATCAATACAATAAGGACAAATACATTATTTGTGAAAAATACAGAGAATCACAAAACCTTTTACAACAAACTGTTCCATAAAATGCATATACGGGACAGAGATAAATCAAAAGAAATTTTCTTAGAGGACCAAAGAAAAAGCAAAGAGAATGGGACGTATATCTCCGCCAACTTCGACCTTCAGAAAGTATTGAATACACCACACGGAAAAAGCGTAAACCTTTTCTATTCAAGAAAATATGCTTTTTCTAATGAAATCGTTTACGAAAACGGCACAAGTAACGGTTATTGCTTTTTATGGGGTGAATCGGCCGGAAAACGTGGATGTAACGAAATTTCCAGTGCAATTTTCCAATACTTAAATATCGCGGATGAAAGGGAGACTCATTCTGATATAAGCCTATATTGTGATAATGTGTTGGGGAGAACAGGAACAGAGCAAGCAATGATAATGTATTTCTTAGAGAAGGCTGCTAACGTAAAACAAATTAAATTTACTTACCTGTTGCCTGGGCATACCATGATGCCCGTGGACTCCATACATAGCACTATTGAGTCTTTTATTCGCGATAGAAATGGTTGGGCTCCAAGTGAATGGTATACAATTATTTCGAACGCAAGAACTATACCAGAAAATTATACATTCATTTCAATTCATAATTCGGATTTTAAATATTGGAAAACCTCTTCTCAAGCTTTGCTTCCAGCTTCAAAAAATTACGCTCCAACGTTACCTAAAAAATAGGACAATAAGTTGGATAATTTTGTTCGGCGAGGCGCCGATATTATCCATCGTGAAATATGTTTTTCGGGTACGTGTGATTTATGACACTTATTCAAAGACAACATATGGGAAAACGTATAGCAGCACTCCTCTTATAAAAAAAATTGCATATTTTCGGGGGAGTAACAGCAAGGCAGGGCTGACACTCCAACGAATAATATATCAAAGAAACCTTATCAAAATAACCAAATAAATTTTAATACCAAACTTTTTTAATTTTTATTTTTAATCAAAAATTTCAAAATACAATAAATAAAACATTTAAAAAACCTTAGATATATCTGCCAATATATATCTAGAAAAAGGAACTTATAATTAAAAATAAATTTATAATAATAATAAAACCGTGGAAACTATAAAAATTAACAAATTTATTTTAACTTTATGTTGTTATGCTGGCTCCAAGTCAGGTTTTTACAATAAAACGAAATAGTTATTTTTTTTTGATACCAATATATTTACTCTACGTTAACCGTCTTCAGGGCTGAAACTAATAATAAACATAAAAACCAATTTACAAAACAATTCAAGCATACAAACATAAAAAACTGATCCTACAAAGTACATACATTTTATTTCACGTCCTCCCTTTAAAATTTAAATTCGCTATATCTATGTATTTATCTTAACGAGCTATACAATATTTGGTTTATAAATTCTATATATGAGGGTATTCAGGTGGAAGAGGTAGATGTCTAGGAAGTAGAAGCGCGAGTGGTAGGGGCTAGAGCGTGAGTGAAGCATATATTTAAATTCGCTATATCTTCAGAACTTTTTGGAGAGGGTCTGCAATATTTTATATATATGTAGGTTATGTAAACGGATATTAAGTAATTTAGGTGGGAGGGCTAGGGGTCATGGAAGTGACCGTAGGAGTAAGAGTGGAACAAAAGTGTAAATTCGCGATATATCCGTAATTTTTTGAAGCGGATATCCAACATTTGGAGTAAAGACTCCATATATTAGGTAATTTGGTGGAAGAGGTAGATTCCGTGGAAGTGGGGAGTGGGATTGAATGAAACAAACATTTGTCTCAATACCTCTCTAATTCTTTGATGGGGGTATCCAATATTTGGTGTAAAGGTTTCATATATGAAGTAATTTAGATCGGAGAGATATACAGTGGAAGAGGAAGTAAGACTGGGAATGGAAATGAGAGTGATAGTGGGAGTGAGAATGAGACTGGAGTGGGATTAAGAATGGAAGTGGAAGTGGGAATGGGCTTTAGAGTGAGAGTAAGAGTTAGAATAAGAATGGAGTGGAGGTATAGGCAATAAGGAAAGGGCAGGAATAAGAGGAGAAATGGAAGAAAAAGTATTAAAGTTGTAGTCTTTTAGATGATATAGAGAGTGATAGAGGGAAGGGAAGTCCACTTTTCAAATACAGCGCAGGACAACGTCTGCTAGGTACGCTAGTAGTTTATAATGCATGTTGTAAACAGATGTACCGAAAATTTAATGTTTTATGAAATTCCATTATTAAATTTTAAAACGGGTTGATGACATTGTGTTGAGTCTCATCTAATGCGCAATGAAATAAAGTTGATAGAAATAGATGACATTGCGTTTTATTACTTCCTTTATACAATTTCATTTCATGTTTTCCTGCAAATTTCAGGACAAAGTTTTGCTAGGTGGTTCAGCGATCATGAAAATTAAACTACGCTAAGTAGCGCACTTAAAAAATCAAACGTCTTAGACAACTAGATGTTTGAAGTTTTGAACGTATCTCCGAGGCCAAAAGGACTAAAATACCTATAACCAAAAGTTCCTCGAGCACTATCGAGGTACTTCGAAAATCGCATGGAAGGGTTCTGGCTATCAATTTTTGTAAGTCTTGCTATTTGTTTCCAATAAGCGATAATACAAAGAAGATAAAAAATGTTAACACTTCCTTAATATTGTAACGAATTTACTTGCAATTCCCCTTATTTGCAATCTTCTGCTAACTTTCGTATCGCTAAACTGTTGAATAAATAACTCCAATATTGAATAATGGAAAAATGGCCGTTATTAAAGTACTTCACAATAACACTTATACTTTGCAACGAATAGCTTGCTTAATAACCAAACTGATTGATATCTCAAATGAAACTCTCCTCTCGCCTCTACTGTCGCGTCTAAAAAGTATAATTTCTCATTGCATACTTCCAGGCTTTTCCATTCCAGAACTTACTAGTTAGTCTCAGCTACAAAATCGTGAGCCACAACTATGTTTATAACTTCTCATTTGAGTAATACTTGCACAAATTATTGCCCTCTCTTGTGACAACTCAGATAAGATATATGCATGGGTTTGTGAATTGGTTCTCCGCTGCTCGTATACGTACATATGTGTAGACGCAATTATTGATTTGTTTATGTAGATACATAATTATTGAATTATTGATGTGAATTTACGCCACTGCTTAGCATCGGCTTGGAGATAGCAGCACCCCTTAGTTTTCTTATATTCGTAACAATATAAATGGTTCAAAAAGCCGAGGGATATGTTTTCTTAAAACAAACATAATGTTGATGAATTTTGATTTTTAAATTTTAACAGTAGCTATTGTAAATAGCTTATCAAAAACAAAACTATAAAGGCAGTGGGAAATTAATAGAAGTCTAATATCTGCTGTAAAGTGAAGTTCTTAAATTTGATGGACTTTAAGTAATTGTTCACCGAGGTTACGTAATTGCGCTCAACACTTATACCTGTACAATAAAGATAATAATATGAATAATAAATTAAAGACTTCTTATGTAATTCAAAACCTAAGGTTAGGTTAGAGTGGCCACCGGTGCGAGCACCAGTGCACTTAGGCCCAAAAAGTTACCACGTGGATCTCTACTCAAACCAACAGGTCGATACAGCAAACGTCAGAAACGTGTTAGGTTCCAACTTAGCCAGATCACAAATATCGTCAAAGAAGGGAGATCCCAGATATTTCTGCCTCTTGTGCCAAAGCGAAGGACAATCGCACAGAAAATGCTTGACTGTTTCTATATCCTTTTCGTCTTTGCAGCTCCTGCGGTAATCATTATAGGCAGCACCCAGCCGTTGTGCGTGCCCCCCGATTGCTATGTGGCCGGTTATAAGTCCAACCACCAGAGATATGCCCCCTTCCAAGAAGAAGGAGACTTCTTTGCGTCTCGCATCTGCGTTTATTTGAGGTATGGGTAAGAACACGTTTTCTTAATAATGCGAGTCAAATAGCATGTTCACAGTTTGCTCCTTTTGCCTCCTTAACTTTATTTATTCATTTTAACTTACTTATTTTAATATAAAAACCTGATTTTGCATTTACCAATATTTTCCCATAACTTTTCACGATTTTTAATTTTTTGTATAACAATAAGGATGAGTTATCAAATAATCGATAACTGTGACATCATCACATTTCTAGTCTTAAATCGTTCTCTTATCGAGTTCTAGCCTAGTTATCTAACCTTGTTTTCAATAACGAAGCATTTGAGAACTACATTAGAATTCTAATGTAAAAACACCGTATTTCTCTAATTTTAGAAACTGTGTGTTGCTTTCAGCAAACACAAATGTTAATGATTCGTTGAATGATAGCTTTTTGAATGGCCTGTCCTTTCAGGCGGTGTCCTCCTACCATCTTCAGCGCAACCTTTGTGACTACTTATTACTTATTACACATTCCTCCTAATTGAACCAAACCCTTAATTTTCCATTGATTAACTGTACTGTCTTAGACTTGTTTCTCAACTTTTTATTTTGCAATTTTTTTAAATGCTTTCTTTTCATCCACAGAGCTCATCAGTCATGGAAGCAGCCTATTCTTGTCACTGGTATGATGGCTCCGAGGAGGCCAAGACTTTTGTTCAAATTGTTTGCCAGCAATGCCAAAAGGCGATGTCCATATCGGGAGCTAAGTTCTTCACAGTCTCGTTGGATTTGTTTGCATCGGTATGTTATGTGTGGACCCGATTCGGTTCATGCAAAAAAAAAAATAAATCCTCTCACAGGAAAAATTACTTAGTAGAGAAACAGCGGGTTTTTTGCGTAATATGGGCATCATTCGTAGTGTTGTTCCGATACCATCTTTTACTCGATACTAGTAGCACGATAACATCTGAAGAAATTTTAAGCCGAGCTTCTCTTCCAATAGGCATCGTGCTCCTTTAATTTTTCCCACAAATGCCGACACCGAACGGCATTTGCAAGGCAGACGAGTTTTCACCGAGAAGCTTTTAATGGCAGAAATACACTCGGAGTGCCCGCCCGGCTTAGATACGTTTTTCAAATTGAAAAAAACTTGTTTCTAAATTTTTGATGTTGCTTTGCCCGGGGACTGAACCCAGGACGGCGGCCGCGATACTGGTACTCATTTAAAAATATCGAAAATGAATTGATATTAATAGTTAGTTGCAAAATTATAGATGGCACTATCGATAGTATTAAGAATTAAGACCACAGATAGTTTTTTTAAAAACCACCAATGATTTTGTGTACTGTCGAAAGCTTTACTAAATTGGGCTGTAGATTTTACTGACTGGCAAGGCCTTGACATATTAGCACGTTGTAAATTTTTTTATATTTTTTTGTTATGCTTGTAATTCATAAATACCACTTAAGAACTAATTGCCACCCTATGCCTTTTTTAATTGGCTGGTAAATGTTCAAAACCAAGAAAACTCACATCTACACAAAAACACACATTGATTTTTGAAAATCGAACGCACTGAGATTAACGCCCCGATTCTGAGCGTTACCGGTAAAATAGTACGCAGAACATTATATAACCGAATATCGTTACCAGTTCTTTTATCCGCGATTCTGGCCCAAGTGGCAACGCTGTCATCACCGAAAAACTCACCAGTGTCTGTGGAGAAATTGGAAAGGTAGTTTTCTTCGCTTTCACGGTTGCCACTTTGGTCCATTTGGACCAAAAATGGTCCCTTCCAACCCCATTTGGTCCGCTGGTCACTTTTCTTCAATTTTTGTCCTTTTTATGCAGTATACACGATTGGTACTTTTCTTTCTTTTTCACTCAGGTAAAAATTCACAATATTGCCCAAAAATTCGCCTCACTTTCGTTAGCCCCCATATAAAAAATTGCTCAGTCAATAAAATGTACCAGAAAAATAACATTTCACCTAGGATATAATTTATGCCAGGCTATAAAAAGAAAAATGTTGGCAAACACATTGTAGTTAATTGTTGATGAAATAACCGACTAATCAACAAAACTCTTGTTTTATAATATTAATATCGGCTAGATATTTCGATGGGTTATACAACACTATGTAAAATATATGAAAATAAAAATTGCTTCTCGCCTAGCATAGCTTATAGCGAGCATTCTGCCGTGAGCCTAACACTTTCAAAACTTACACAAGGAAATTCTATGCATTACTTCTCGTTTGGCACGTTGATATTTAAATCTTTCTCATCCAGCTCAATTAGTTCAAGGAATTCCAGGACTATTGTGGTGTTAAGCCACGCAAAGTAATTGAAAATTAAGTATCTTGGCACAAGAAATATTTTAACTCGAAGACAGAAAGAAATGCAAAAGAGATTTGATTTCGGAACAAATGTTTTGTACAAAATTATTCCTATACGTGCTAGCAGAACCCCTGAGGCCTGGGATCAAAACTCACACTTACTGAATCTAGGCTCTGATATGAAGTTTAGACGTTAAGGGAAAAAGTAAGCATATATAAAAATAGCGCTAAAAAATTGCCTAGTTTCTTTTATTATTTACTGAGTTTTCCACATACATAGTTCGGCCACACCAGAACGCAAATTTTGAACCGTTTCTTACTAAAACCTAACTGCACTATATATTTTATTTCATTGCAATCTACAACATAATTATCGAACCAAGAGCTTTGTGACCAAAACTAAGTTCACAACGTTTGGTTGGTGAAAGACATAGACTTATCATATGTCAAAATATAGTACCATTTTTGGTTGCATGTACATATATTTGTTTGCTCAGCTTGAATTATAGGAAAGTCTTCACTATGTTTAGTAAAATTTTATATAGAAACATCATAAAATTTTGTATTTTATAATAATAAAATAAAACAAAAATTTGGTCGTTTTTTTCGATGAATTTTGGTCCCAATTGTAAACATGGTGTGGCAACCGTGTTCGCTTTACCGAAAATGTCTCACTTGTAGATACGAGGTTAACGAATAAATGGGACGATGTGTATGTATATGCATATTATGCATGATAAGTTTCTACATAGGTATATTGTAATTTATTCTGTGAAATTGCATAATGTAAACAAATATCGGAGCGTTAATGTGAATAAAACCAAAACTAGAAAAATATGTAAATAGTTTCCGTACGTCAATAATAAAACGCTTACATATAAAGGTGTGCTCACTGTCCCGACTTGGTAATGTGGTAAATTTTTACGGCCGTTTTCTTAATGTACGGTTCAGCATCTTACCGACTCTTAGGGCCGATTTCACCAACTTGACATAACTTAGTTAAGTCATATTTTTTAATTTTTCTGTTTCACCACCAATGCTTAGGTGAGTCACAAATTAGCCTACCTATCAGCTGGCTTATTCTCGACTTTAAACAGTGTTGCTGTAGTACAAATTTTGAGTCGAATTTATTAGGAGTATTGATACTTATTTCATTATGCAAATATAGCAACGCCGCTATTGTGTCAATTCACTGTTAGTGAAACCGAAAAAAACTTACCCTCAAATCTGGGCTAACTTAAGTTGCAACTAAGTTTTATCCTAACTCGAGTTGGTGAAATCGGCCCTTAGTCGACAGTTTGCTAAAAAGTAGTTTTCACAATGTCCGATTAGAGAGAAACTCGTCGGTTAACAGTTGCTAAAGTTGACCGCAGGATGGGTTGCGGTAAACTATTAACCGAAAGAAAAGAGACAGCTATGGATAATGTAAACAAAAATCAGCTTTTTGTTGATATTGCGACGAATATTAGTATCACTATGAGATATCACCATCACTAAGCCGATACTAAGCAGTATGTACATAAACAAATCAATCATCATATACACACACATACAAGGCGACAGAGAGATACTCACCAACGCATTAGTATTACTCACATATACACATGCATATGGATACAAACTAGAAATATACATGTATATAGCTAATTACAAGTAAGAGATATGTACAGCAGTTCTAGCAGGCGAAACGTTTAGACTGTAGTAGAAATATGCGAATGAAGCAGCAGAGAGTATAAAAGAGCGCAAACTGAGCAATCATTAATCAGTTTGATTTAAGCACACTATCAGTTGCGAAGTGAAGTTTAATTGCGAAGTACTCTTAAATTAATCTAATAAAGACCATTTTTTAATACAGAATACTGAAGTGTTTTATTCAACAGTTTAGCGATACGAACATAAGCAGAAGGTTGCAAATAAGCGGAATTTCTCTAAATTCGTTAAAATTGGTGTCAGAAGAGGAATTGTTGAAAAATTGAAAGATTTGCGAATACAACTTGGAAATGGCAAAGTTAAGTGAAATAAGGATCCAGCAACTGAAAAAGGAGTTGGAGGACCGTGGATTGAATACAACCGGCAATAAGATCGAACTTCAAACACGGCTACGAGAGGTAATTGAGTTGGAAGGAATTAATGTGGACGAGTATGTCTTTTATCCTGATGTGGAAGAGTCAGCGACTAAAATTGAGGTGAAGATAGAGACTCCGAATCCATTGGCAAGTGTCTACACTAACGCGATACTAGCAGAGTTGAAGCAAATGTTGTCACAAATATCAACCGAAATCTCTTCAAATGGAAGAACGGAAGACGTATATGTTATCCCACCTGGAATCGCAGGAGACACGTATAACGTCCAATATGGAAACACAACTAGAATCCTAGGAGAAGCGTATAACGTCCAAGATGGAAGCACAGGAGGCACGTATTTCAGAAATGACGTCGCAAATGTCAGCTCAACTGGAAGACCAAAAGACATATATGGCGTCTCAACTGGAAGCGCAAGAGGCACGTATATCTGAAATGTCGGCACAAATTTTGGAACAGGTATCATCAAAACTGGAAGCGCAGGATGCAAAAACGGCTCAATTTCAGGCAGAAGTCGGTGATTTAAAAGGACGTATGGAGCAGTTACAACTAAATCACCCAGCTTTTCCAGCGAGCAACCCGAAGGTAAAAACTCCATCTTTTGACGGCTCTGTTCCTTTCCAGGTCTTTAAGCTTCAATTTGAGAAGACATCAGCAGTGAACAACTGGAATGCTGAAGATAAAGTTGCTGCACTGTTCGTGCCCTTGAAAGGGCCTGCAGCTGAAATCTTACAGACTATTCCAGAGTACGAACGGAACAGTTATGAAGCATTGGTGGCCGCTATCGAGAGTCGTTACGGAAGCAAGCACAGGAAACAGATATATCAATTTGAGTTGCAAAATCACTACCAAAAAGTGAATTAAACTTTGCAGGAAACAGCCTCACTTTTGAGAAGACTGGGTAAACACAATTTTGGAACGCAGCAGAAAAACGATGGTGCCGTCAATGCTTGAAATTGGAAAGTGCCGTAAACGCAGAGCTGAAGGAAATGAGCAAATCTCCAAATCCACTCAATCGTTAAACTAAAGCGAGTTAGCCGCAAAGGGCGACAGCTGTATCCCGCAATTAAATAAATAAATGTAAGGCGCGATAACTTCCGAAGAGATTTTAGGCCGAGCTTCTCTTCCAAATTGCGTCGTGCTCCTTTTTAATTTTTCCTACAAATTGGCGAGATGGGACCTACTTGTTTTATGCCGCCCCGAATGGCATCTGCGAGGCAGATGAGTTTTCACTGAGAGCTTTTCATGGCAGAAATACACTCTGAGTGCTTGCCAAACACTGCCGAGGGGCGACCCCGCTTAGAAAAATTTCCTTCTAATTGAAAAACCTTATTTCTAAAATTTTGATGTTGCTTTGCCCGGGGTGTGAACACAGGGCATTCGGTGTGGTAGGCGGAGCACGCTACCATCACCCCACGGTGGGTCCCGCAGTTGAATACCCCATAATCTCTATCTCGCAAATTTGAAGAAGGTCGACCAATCTTACTGTCGGAGGACATGTGGATGGAAAGGAACGTTTACTGACTGTAGATACGGGTGCGTCTCATTCCATCACTCGATCGGATTTAGTCAACAAGAAGATAAGACCATTGCTTGGAGCAAGATTACGTACAGCCACGAGAGAGGACACCCAGGTAATTGGAGAAGTAGTATGTGAAGTAGCAATTGGAAATGTCACGGTACTACACAATTTTATAGTGGTGGAGATTGTTGATGAAGTCATAATTGGAGTGGACTTCTTAATCGACCAAGGCATCAAGATCGATATGCAAAGCAAGACGATGCGATATAAGAACATGGATGTGCCACTTAATTTCGGCTACGAGAGAGGTTACAGCAGTAAACGTGTGCTGGTGGAAGAGAGTCAGCAAATACCACCAAAATTCGAAGCCGTCATCTGGGCAAAGGTTTATGGAGATTGTAGGACAAACAAATTGTGGTTTTTTGAAGCAGCAAACAAATCAACACCGAGGGTAGGAAAAACCCTGGCTATGACAAAACAAGATGGACGTATTCCGGTAAGAGTTCTCAATGAGTTCAAGTCACCAATCAAACTGACCAAAGGAGATTGTTTAGGAAGATGCCAACAGGCTGAAGTGGTTATTAACTGTGAACAGCTCCAGGAACACGTTTCAACTAGTGATACTGATCTTCAAATGACATCACCGCATGGACGGAGGGGCCAGAAGAAACCTATCAGAGTAAGGCAAAACAACAGCTCCTAAAGTCCGCAAACATATTTGACCAAGATGGCATCAAACCCGACCGTTGTGAAACATCAAATTCACACTGGAAATGCGAGGGCGATCCGCCAAGCTCCTCGTAGTATTCCACTGGCGAAGCGGGAAGTTGTGAGTCAAATCGTACAAGAAATCAGCGACACTGGCGTCATCGAAACATCAGCTAGTCCATGGAGTTCACCGGTGGTACTTGTGAAAAAGAAGGATGGGAAAATCAGGTTTTGCGTGGACTACCGCAAGTTGAACGATGTTACGAAAAAGGATAGCTACCCATTGTCAAGAATTGACGATACCCTGGACTAGCTATCTGGTACCAAATGGTTTTTCACACTGGACTTGAAAAGCGGTTACTGGCAAGTGGAGGTGAAGGAGGAAGACAAATTAAAAAAACAGCCTTAAATGTCGGTGATGGTCTTTGGCAATTTACAGTGATGCCTATTGGACTTTGTAATGCACCAGCTACTTTGGAGAGACTCATGGACCAGGTACTGTAAGGACTACATTGGAAAACATGCTTGGTGGACCTGAGCGACATCATCGTATTGGGCAATAATTTTGATGAACATCTTAAGAACTTGGAGGAAGTTTTCCAGAGAATAGCTGGCGGTGGTCTGAAATTAAGTCCCAAAAAGTGTTCGCTGTTTAAAAAGGAAGTAAATTATTTGGGTCACAAGGTAACGACAGAGGGCATCTGCACTGCGAATGAAAAGATAGAAGCTGTAAAGTATTGGCCAGGACCACAGAACTTGCATGAATTAAGAAGTTTCCTTGGGCTGTGCACATATTACCACCGGTTTGTACCAAACTTTGCCAGCGTAGCACATAGCCTCCACGAGCTTTCAAAAAAAAAATAAAGCTTTTGAATGGAAGAAGGAGCAAGAAGTAGCTTTCCAAACATAGAAAGAGCGTTTGTGCACTGCCCCAATGTTGGCATATCCGATTCCAGGAGCAAAGTTTATTCTAGATAGAGATGCGAGCGGATATACTATAGGAGGCATTTTATCACAACTGGTCGATGGACAGGAGAAAGTAGTTGCCTATTGCATCCGATCAATTGGAAAACCAAGAACTAGTGCGTTACACGGATAGAGCTGTTGGCATTGGAAGAGTGCATTAAACGTTTTCACAAGTACTCTACGGGCAGCGATTCCGCGTTAGGACAGATCACGCAGCGTTAAATCGGCTCTTCCAGTTCCGTAATCCAGAAGGACAATTGGCACGGTGGATCGAGCAACTACAAAGCTATGACCATTGAGCATCGAAAAGGTAGTACCCATGGAAAAGCTGATGCGATGTCACGAAGAACATGTAGTTTGGAATGCAAGCACTGTTCAAAAGCCGAGGCTAAAGAAGACATTATAGATGTCTGGCTAATATCTATAACGTGTTCAGATGTATGGGACATGGAACAACTAAGGAAATGTCAGCTAGAAGATACATATCTATCACATGTTATGCAAGGGCTCGAACGAAACGAAAGCCCAAATAGAGAGGAGATTTCAGCAGATAGTCCCATTGCGAAGTCATATTGGGCACGGTGGAACAGTTTATAATTGATATCCGGTTGCCTTCATCGTGTATGGGAGAGTGAGGATGGTCAAAGTAAGAGGAAACTGATAGTTGTTCCAAGGAAAAGGATTCCCGACGTTCTCAGTGAGCTACATAACGGTCCAAGTGGAGGTCATCTTGGAATTACGAAGACGCTCGAGAAGATTAAGCAGAGATTCTATTGGGTTGGTTGCCGTCAGTCGGTCACTGAGTGGATTGCCAACTGCGAGGTTTGCAGCGGAGCGAAAATGCCCAAAAGCCGAAGCAAAAACAACGACTAATTTTACCAGTTTTACATAACTGCTTTCATTTATAAATTTCAAATTATGGAGGAATCTTCAAATTTCTTCAGCTCACATACATATACCGTTAAATCCACACTGCAAAAATTGTTGGAGCATGTGTTTCATGTGTGTTTAATTTACGGCGACCATTTTTCAAATTTTAAAATTTGCTTTGTTTATGCCTTGAATCATAAAGGAACCTTTAAAATTACAACTGAAAATTCAGTTCGAGTTGTGAATCACAAAAGCGATATTATATATTTGTGGGCTTTAGTGCGGGCGAAGCCGCAGGTAAAGGCTAGTTTATCCTAAAATGCTTAATAACTTGAACATAATAAGAGCGGTGGCAGCTCTATTTTCCACATAGCTTGGTAACTGTTAAATATGTATTGAGCACGATGAGCAGTATATGTATATGTATAAATATATGTATAAGGCCAAATACTTTCCCTTATGTGTGTTTGTATATTATTCTCTTCCTGTGTTCTTCGCCCCACATACCTGCACTTGATCGTCCCTCACCCGGCACTTAAATGTGCAAAGCGTGCCCGTATGAGCAAAAGGCTCATACGCGCCCTTTTACCCATCGCTGGTCTAGACTGTAATAGGCTCATTCCATTTCAAGACAGCCGGTCCGCGCAGGACATGATTTTTGATTTGGATGAAATTTTAATAGGTTGTTCTTTGGTCAAAATAATCAAACACGTGTTTTTTTTCCTCAAAAAAATTTTTTTTCGGATTTATCGGCAATTGAATTCGATAAAATGCAATCGATATTTTATTCACCTATTTTTTCAACTGTCAATAACTTTGTCAAAAATTAACCGATTCTCATGATTTTTTCTTTGAAATGTTCGCTATTACTTTTAATTTTATATAAATTTTTAAACAATTGCATATAGTTAACAAAAAATTATTTTTTTAGTATTTAGTAAAAATTTATGATTTTTTTTTCAAAAATTAATATTTCAAAAAACCGTTATTTTTTTTTTTTTGGGTATCAATATTTACTCCCAAACATTGCAAGAAAGGCTTTGAATTTATTTGATAGTCTCCTATGGCTAGGACTAACTTATCCACAGTCCGTTTAGAGCTCACCAAAACCACTTCTGCCTTATTTCTAGCCATCTCCAACCCAATGTTCGTCAGCCATTCCTTTATTCTTCCTACTGAGTCATTACATAATGCTTGGAGCATCTATATCTAGTTTCTTGGCCGCTGACAATATAACCTACATAGCAGACAGTTTGTGTGTCTCCCGGAAATTTGATTTATAGAACACCGTCATACATGGCATTCCAAAGCGTTGGGCCTAGAACAGAACCCTGAGAAACACCACCGGTGATATTGTGCTTTCTTGGTCCCCCATTCATATCAAAGATATGGAAATAATTACCAACTATTCTGAGCAGGTACGCAAGTGTGCCCAAGTTTCGTAGAGCTGCCATTATCTGCATCCAGTTCGCGGTATTAAATTAATCAGTGCACATATCTTCCTTTTATTTTAACCTCCGGTTATGGCTTCACGGCCTTTATTGACAACTGTTCGTATTGCATATATCATGGATCAGGATCTTCGAAATCCAAACTGATTATTTCACAAGACACCTGGGCGTTCCAAGATCCGCTGCAGGCAATCACTTATAATATGCTCGAGAATCTTTCCTATTGAATCAAACATACAAAGTGGCCTGTATAAGGAAGGCTGGTCGGACGTACATATTACAAGGTTTCGGCAAAGTACCAGTCTTTGGCGTTTGAGCGATGGACGACTCCTTTCGAGTGCAGGCGTTCAAGAGGTCCGTAAGTACTGTTGTTCTAGACCTTTTTGCCGATTTAGGGACTATATTTGCTACTCCATCCGGTCCTGGGGACTTGTTATCTGCAACTCTATCTGTTGCATCCAGTATCTCCTGCTCTTTTATTGGGGGGGATCTCAATATCTTCGAAGTCCTCGCTTTGATAGGACCAGTAATCTTGTGCCGGAAAAAGGGTTTCGACGATTCTTTCCATTTGAAATGGGCATGTAGGTTGCTCTAATTTCTGCCCTTTAATTTTAGTCATCATCATTCTGTAAGCCAAACCGCAAGAGTCAACATCGGCACTCTCCACTAATTCCTTGAAGGACGTTTTCTTGCTATTTTTTATAACATTTTTTGCGTTGTCCTTTGCGCTTTGTAGGTACTGTAGCTCCCCATTCGTGGTGATGAGGATTGTTGCATTTTCTATGCTCCTCAGCTATTTCGTCAGTCCACAAGCCTACAGGAGTCCAATTTACTGTGGCGCGACCTCTGGGCCTTTAAGCATCACATACCATACTTAATAACTAAGATACTCGAATTGACAGGTCTCCCGCATGTGTCCTTCGTATTGTAGCATCATTCTATACAACATCAAATATTTATTATTCAAAAAGGTGTTGTTTCAAGCTCTAAGTTAATAGCTTTGAGGTCGCTGTGTGTGTAGACGTTGCTGATGGACCACTTTGTTAGTCTCGCTATTTTGCTACTAGCAAACGTGAGATTTATAATGGATCGTCTATTGCCAGTATCGAATGCATATTTTCCCCGGTTCATTTAGAAGTTCTAGGCTCAGGGGTGTAAGGCTTTCCAGAATAACTCTACCTCTTTCGTTAGTTCGACTTCTACCCCATACAGTAGACCATGCATTGAAGTATCCACCTGTGCTTGTATGTCATCCCAAGGATAGTGCTCCCAAACTCTTTGCACCTTTAGAACAACTTTAGCATCGTCCATACTTAATTGGCACTTAACCGTTTAAACGGGTATGGCCGTCCAACAAGGCGCGCCAGTCGCTCTTTGTCTCTGCCAACCAGCGCCAATTGGTCACACCAAGGGAGTTTAAATCGTTTTCCACCTGGTCCTTCCAGTGGAGTGGGGGCCGACTTCTACCTCTGCTTCCATAGGCGGGTTCCGATAGAAACACTTTCTTGGCCGGAGCGTCATCTCTCAGTCGCATAACATGGCCTAGCCAGCGCAGCCGCTGAGTTTTAATTCGCTGGACTATGTTGATGTCTGCATATAGCTCGTACAGTTCATCGTTAAATCTTCTTCGGTACTCGCCATCGCCAACGCGTAGAGGTCCATAAATCTTTCGAAGAACTTTTCTCTCGAACGCTCTCAGAGCCGTTTCATCTGATGTTGTCACGGTCCATGCTTCTGCACCATATAGCAGGACGGGAACGATAAGTGACTTGTAGAGTATGATTTTCGTTTTCCGAGAGGGGACAATTGCCTACCTAGTCCAAAGTAGCATTTATTGGCAAGAGTGATTCTTGATGCTGGTTCCCAAATAAACGAAGTCTTTTACTATTTCGAAATTATGGCTGCCAACAGTAGCGTGGTTGCGAAGACGCATATGCTATGACTCTTTGCTCGATGACAGCAGGTACTTCGTTTTGTCCTCATTCACCATCAAACCCATCTTTACCGCTTCTTTTTCCAGTTTGGAGTAAGCAGAACTAACAACGTGGGTGTTTAGGCCGATGATGTCAATGTCATCAGCATATGCCAGTAATTGCACGCTTTTATAGAATATTGTTCCAGAGCGGTTAAGTTCTGCAGCTAGTATAATTTTCTCCAGCACCAAATTAAAGAAATCGCACGATAGAGGGTCACCCTGTCTGAAACCTCGTCTAGTTTCCAACGGCTCGGAGAGGTCCTTCCCAATTCTGACTGAGCTGATGGTGTTGCTCAACGTCATTTTGCACAGCCGTATAAGTTTTTGGGCAAACCATTCATGTCCCGTGGGTATGCTTTTTATGACAGTTCTAACAGGCCGCTTGATGCTACACTGCTGATGGAGAGCATCACAAATCTCCTCATCACCAGTAATCTCACCGAAATCTCTTAACTGTAGTGTTACCATTTGAGATTTTCCTGTGATCGAAGCGGATTCTTTAGGACTGCTTCAATCTCTGCTTGATAAGCGCTTGTTTTTCCCCTCCAAAGATCTTTTTAGTTGAAGTAACAAATCTCCTTTTGCCGTTCTTTTAATGTATTTGACGTCACTCCCAAAGGCTTTCAATTCTTCGCAGCTCCTCACTTTTCGCAGTATATCAGCATATATAGTATCTCCAGCCTTTGAAATAATGATTGCATCCGACCTGGGTTTCATCATCTTTTTCGCGCCCCTCGGCAGTGTTTGGTAAACACTCCAAATGTATTTCTGCCATGAAAAGCTCTCAGTGAAAACGTATCTGCCTTGCAGATGCCGTTCGGAGTCGGCTTAAAACAAGTAGGTCCCATGTTGTTGTTATTTTTGTTGTTGTAGCGATAAGGTTGCTCCCCGAAGGCTTTGAGGAGTGTTATCGATGTGATGGTCCTTTGCCGGATACAGATCCGGTACGCTCCGGCAACACAGCGCCATTAAGGTGCTAGACCGACCATATCGGGAACGGTTTATGTGGCCACATTAAACCTTCAGGCCATTCCCTCCCTCCCCACCCCCAAGTTCCATGAGGAGCTTGGGGTCACCAGAGCCTCGTATGTTAGTGAAACAGGATTCGCCGCGGATAGGTGAGGTTGACATTTGGGTTTGGAGAAGCTGTATATTGCGCTGGCGACCTGAAGGGTTGCCTTACACAACCCCTTGAATCTGGTATTTTAGTCGCCTCTTACGACAGGCATACCTACCGCGGGTATATTCTGACCCCCAACCCGCTGGGAGGGCCATCCAGCAATTTGTGGGAAAAACTGGAGGTGCACGACGCAAATTGGAAGCGAAGCTCGGCCTTAAATCTCTTCGGAGGTTATCGCGCCTTACATTTATTTATTTTATTTTAAGTGGCCGACGCTTTTGATTCCCCTCGTGCCCTGGCTTAAGGTCCTTTGATGAAGTTGTGGGGTTGATAACTTTGTTTTCATTCAATGGGGTCTTCCTAGGTCTCTTTCCCGGGGTTGTCGGGCTTCCATCCCTACCCCTCTCATTCACACTTATTTTATTCTTAAATTCCTTTACCTCCAGAACCGATTCGATATACGATACTTTAATAATAGGGGTCAAGCGCTTAATTTCCGAGTGCACTTTATTACGCCCTTTAAAAATGTAACTAGATCATCTATAGATTTCGCTAATTTGGCCATCTTATTTTCACTAGCCCCTACACCTTTATTCCCTCCTAAGGCCAGCGGATTTTGGAGGTTGTCCTGCCTTCGCAATAAGTTCACTTACGTAGGAGTGCCTATTTGTACCTTGCCGTTACAGTTGCCACAGAGTAAGGAGTGCGCGACGAAATATTTAGACCTACGCTCGATGGGCCAAGCCCTTCTGAAGAGCGAGGCAGCTTACGCCTTATAAAAGGATTGAGGGCCATTTCTTCCTGTTTCTGTTTATGTTTAGCTGATCATTTGTGTGGTTGGGCCCCACTTGAAACCGCTTTCTTGGTCCGAATGTGCAGTGACTTTTTGCCTCTTTTCTCTTCCTGGATCAGTGTCGTAGTAACGGGGGATTTTGGGGACAAATGTTTCTTCCTTGACTATAGGGGTCAATCTCATAAGATAAATTATATTAAATTGCTAAAATTAATAATGTCTTAAAAGATGACATTCAAAATTTCTCGTTTTTTCACGACGCAGAGAAGCGATGGGCGTATGCATAGTTTTTGTTGTTATACACAGGGCCGTAGAGAGAAAATCCGGGCCTGGGACCAAAGTATTTACGGGCTCCTATAAAAAATCCAATAATACATTTGATTTGATTTTGATAATTTGAATTAATGACGTCTCATTCATGAATCTTTATTGATGGATTACATCAAAAAAAATTTTGCCACATCAACTAAATGATTTTTGGACTAAGAGCTGAGAATAAAATTAACACAGAATATGTACTATTTATACTATTTTATTGTAACGTAGAAATAAAATTCTCTTTTAACAGCCACAAATATTCTTTTCTAGTTATTTGGTAACATTTTAATACATTTCTGATAAATTTAATGATGATTATAAATTTTAATTATTCAATATGGAAGGTTCGGATATCAAAAAATGGCTTTTCTTGCCTTTTCGCTGCAAAATTTTTTATAATAGTATCAAAATTTAACTGTCTTGCCAAAACGGATCAACAGAAAGCGTGGCAGGTCCTGAAACTCGCTCTTGAGATGAACACGATCTATGAAAATTTTTAATACTTGAAAGGACGCTGAAGGAACATTCTGCACTACTTACAGTGACGGGTATAGTGAAAAAGATACGTAAAACAACACAAATGTTGGGGAAAATTGCATACAGATTTTGAACATATGTAAATGGCATTTAGCAATTCCAATGGTGAATAGACCTTTATGAAAATTTGCTTCGTAAATGTGTTTCAATTGAATTATTTCGCATTCTAATCTTTATGAAATGTCCGACTTGCTTTTTTCGACAAATTTTCTGCGCTCGTCCGAACCATAGTTTCATCCATGTCTTTAAATTGCCACAAAAAGGAAAACGTCTCGCTCAAATTTCTCATAGCTGAAAATCGATCAGTAATGCCAGTGATTACCGAATCAACGATCACCAGGAATGCATTGTTTTTAAATTATCTTCAGAACCTCTTTTGGGGTTTCTCTTTCGAATATCCGGAAACTTTGGCGAGATGTTCAATTGAATAACAACTGTTTTGCATTCGTTTAAAATTGTTTGCCAATGGTTCCTGATATACTGAGAATCAGCTAAGAAGGCATCTAGATGTCGGACCTGAACATCTATGGTGGCGTCTCTAGTTTCGAGGACCACGTTTCTTTCATTAATTGTAGTCAGTATTATGAACCAAATTGAGGACAGCAAGATACATTCGAACTTATTGATGTACTTGAGAATGCCGGTAGCATCTCCGTATGCTTGCGCATTCAAATTTGGCTTTATTTTTAAAGACTATGAAGAGAGCCCGGTACATTTTTTTTCAGGATGTCCCATCGTTGTGTAGTGCTACTGAAAATAGTATAACATTTTTGTACAACCCCCAAGAAAGTAATTGCAGCCGTACAACATTCTGCAGCATCAACACCATATAAATTGAGACTGTTGGTTGCAAGAGGCGAGTAATCAGCATTCGAGTTTTTGTCGAGAATGTGACGTAGTGCTCCGTTGTAAGCTCCTTTCATATTTATTTATTTATTTATTTATTATTTAAAGTCGACGACAAACTATGGTCGACTGCATAATATAAAAGATATATAAATATACAACTCAAAAGATAAAAGTTAAGATATATCGAGATTTCAACAATGTTATATTACAAACAAAGATATATAGCAGAAATAAGATCTTATACCGAAATCTTATACTGGCGAAATGCATCAGATTCCGCTCAGCATGAGTTCCGAATGCAGTGGATTCCTATCTTCCTGTTGGAATGCAACAAGATTCCAATCAGCATGTCATGGGAATCCGGCAGTGCTAAGAGTAGTGTATTGAGGATACGCCATCACAAGGCATAAAAAGGTAACATGATCTGTGTTATTGGAATGCACCGGATTCCAATCAGCTCGATGCCTGACCCATAAGATTATACTGCCGGAATGCATACGATTCCGGTCAGTGACTCATGAAAAAGCATGTTTTTTACGTTGTTGGAATGCACCAGATTCCAATCACCACAGTACTGTCTTGTTCCTTCTTAATGATACATGTTGATAAATGTTCCTCCATCCTTAAACGAGATAGTTCCTGTTTTTTATGAAAGAAATAAAATTTCGGCAAATTAAATTAGCTTGTATCTCTTAAATTAGATAGGCAAGTATTGCATTACGTATAGTGGCAAAAGTACATTCAAGACTGATACAGCTATACAAGTCATTGTAGTGCACGCACCAGATAAGAAGAGGATTATTTTTAGCAAAGTTTCGTCGACAAAGGGGTAAATAGAAAGGAACGTAGTGTCTGGATACTCTAGGGAGAACCGCAAAAAACAAGCAGCTGAGAAGGTCCGCAGAATCAATTTCTCCAATAATGAGCTTATGGATGAAAAATACCCCCAGTAATATTCTCCGATTTGCGCCGTTATCTTACCCTTGTGTATGAAAATCTTTTAGTGGGATTTCATGTTTACCTAGAGTATGGGATATTAGATCAGCAAATTTCTTACCAATTTTTGGTTACAATTCTCGAAAGCCAAAAACCGTTCTTGAATTGTAAAATTTGTTGCTTTCGAATTGAAATGGAATTAGCGCAAAATGAACGTAGTCAACGTGACTAGCATCAGGCATAACATCAACGATAATAGCAAAATACTTGGCTTTCTTGCCTTGATCTAATATAGTTTCCCTCACGTGCTTTGCACATATTTCTATAAACTCATTCTGAATATCTGGGGAAGGATAGTGAACTTGTAAACGTTTGTGGTGCTGTTGTGAAATCTTAACTTTATCCAAATGATCTCTATGTATTGAATCATAATGGCTTATGAGATCTTAGATGCCGAAAAAATTTCCATTGTTTCGTTCACCAAGATATATACTTTCGCCTTTGAAAGCTAGGCCTCTCTCACCCAAAAATAAAATAGTGTCCAAAATTCTTTTGAACTAGATTTTGTAAAGATCGCCATTGAATATAACATTTAATGTGATCTTGAGTATTTTCGTGTGATGGCAGTTTATCGTATAGCTTCTTCCAAACCTAGAATTTGGAACATCCGCCAGGACAATAGATTTTAGGTCGATTTAAAGTATTGGTGCTTAGCAGATGACATGGTAAGCAATAAAAAGCATTGCTATTGGCATTCCACATCAACCAGTCACGTTTCACTTTCTCTCCATTTGGCGAGGTTCTGTTTAACAACGAGGTAGGAAATGGGATTTTCCTCCGGTGTACCTCAGGGAAGTCATCTAGGCCCTTTGCTCTTTATCCTATTCATAAATTACTTGCCACAGATAATATTACATTCCGATATTATAATATATGCGGATGATGTAAAACTTTGCTACACTTACTGTTCAAAACATAACAAAACTCAAATCTACCCGATAAATGTCAACTCTGGTTCGCATTGCTGATTAACATACCTGGTTGTCGCTGACATGAAAGCAACATACAAAACGGCAATTTTGGAAATGGAAATTTGTTGTACATATATATTTTTTCTATTCTTTCGTGTGCTCTGGATAATACAAACGTTGTAAAAGCTATATATTTTTCATTAAAAACCTAATTGAGAAGAAAGAATAGTAAGTTCGTGATTACTTCTACTGGATAAACAGCGTGAGTATATATTCCGTAAACATCTTAAGCATTTTGGCATTCCTTGCGGAGAATCTGCGGCCTTTGGAAGGTTTTCTGCACAATTACATATGTTGTGCTGAAAAATTTATTGCAAACTCATTGCTTCAGAATGTAATCGCTGGATTCTATAACACGGCACATGTGTTTTCCTGCGACGTAACCTCAAATTTCACCTGAATACATGAGCGTTCTAGCAAATAATTTGCCGTAGAATAATACTTTGGGTCACAGCAATGGAGAAAACGACCAAGCAACTGCTTTCTAGCAAAACAGAAATCCTAAATTTTGGTTCAAATACGCGCAAAACGGCGAAAGGCTTCTTACAAGCTAGAAAGGACCTTTTGACACAATATTCGGCTAAATTCGTCAGCCTTCACGAACTGATAACCATCGAGAGCACTGTAGAAGATATGGAAGCAGCTGGAATTTCAACGCCGTCGGACTTCGATGAGGTGGAGTGTGCTTATACCGAAACAATGGGCGAGCTACACGATCTTTTCGAGGGCACTCCTCCACGTACCAACACCTCTATGTTACAGTCTTTCCAGTCAACGCTGGTGGTTGCTCAACCACTTCCCCGCATACGCATTCCACCGTTAGATGGTAATTTTCTGCAATGGTTTACCTTTAAAGATGTTTTTAATTCCATTGTTACGTCTAACACGTCCTTAACCAATACGCAAAGACTGCAGTACTTGAAGGAGAGCCTCTCAGGGGAGGCCAAAACTGCGTTAGACCACATTACGCACACAGATTCCAATTTTCAAATTACTTGGGAGCTACTTCAATCAAAATATGAAAATAAGCGGGTAATATTCAGCGCTCATTTAGCACCGATTAGTAAATTGCCAGCTGTTCAAAAGGAACCTGCTTCAGCGCTGAGAAAATTGATTGATACGATGACTGCGTCTATTCGCGCGCTAAAAAATCTGGGTCGGCCAATTGAACACTGGGATGATTGGTTAGTTTTCACAATAACCCACAAATTGGATGCGACCACTCGCAAAGCACTGGAGCTTTCCCTTAAATCAAATGAAAATATTCCACCTTTTAATGAACTAACGGAGTTTCTTACAAGAAGAACCCAATCACTTGAAATAGTTCAAAGCTTTACCGAAGTGAAGCCTGCCGGGAAAGAGCATGTTCCAAAGAAAGAGGGCATCACATCGGGTATTTCTGGATATCACGCTGCATCTGGACGCTATTCTATTTGCGGCGGTAAACATATTTTGATGTTTTGTGAAGCTTTTCGCAAAAAGGCGCCACAGGAGCGCTATAGCTATGCCCTGCAAGCTAGCCTGTGCATTAATTGTTTACACGGCGGTCACCAGCAATCAACTTGTTCCTCCGAGTACCTATGCAAAAACTGCCAAGCCTAACACCATACAATGCTACATGAATATTTCGCCAATAACACGACCACGTTAGTTAGCACCCTGTTGCTTCTCATAATGCATCTTCAGCAAGTCATTCCATTCACGGATTGCCGCCTGTTTTGATGGGCACAGCACTTATTGAGGTTAGGGCAGAGTCTGGACATACGGCAGTTTTGCGAGCTTTGTTGGATAGTGGGGCAGAAGCAACTTTCATTAGCGAATCTGCTGTCAACCTGCTACATTTGGTGAAATCTAACGTAAAGGTACCTATTAATGGCGCCAATGGGGGAAAAGTAACTACCGCTAAGGGGTTAGTACGGTTTCATATACGGTCGTTGAAATCTGACTACGAGCTTGATTGCATCACATTATTGTTGCCTCGTTTGCCAGTCAAACCAGATGTTGACCTTACGCAACTGGCCCCATCACAAAATGATGCAATTGTGCTTCTCGCCCATCTAAATCGACGCTTGTCGCGAGATCCGAATATGCGAGATATGTATGAAGAGTTCATAGACGAACATGTTTCGCTGCAGCATAGGGTAAGAATTAATGAGGAAGACCCTGGAGGCACGCCCATCTCTTTCGTCCCACACCACGAGGTTTGGAAGGCATCGAGCAGCACTACAAAATTGAGAGTTGTTTTTAATGCTTCAAGACGCTGTAATAGTGGCAAATCACTAAACGATTGCTTATACTCTGGTCCAAAACCTCAAAAAACGACCTAACTTCAATTATAATCAATTGGCGTCGATACCGAGTAGCGCTGACCGGTCATATTGCTTAAATGTATAGGCAGATCTTAATCGATGATAGAGATACAAATCTACAACACATTGTTTGGCAATCAAAAACGCAGCAAGCACCTACACACATCGACTGAAAACTGTCACCTACGGAATGAATTGTGCGCCGTATTTAGCCATAAAAGTATTGCACACTTTAGCTGGTGACGCAGGCTACCGTAACCTGACGCTGCTCAAATCCTACTCAAGGAATTCGACGTTGATGATGTACCGACAGGGGCAGATAGTATAACAGATGCTTGCAGACGACGTGTAGAACTACAAGCTCTTCTCCAAACTGGTGGTCTTGCCCTTCGAAAGTGGAACTCCAACTCAAACCAAGTATTGCAATCCATCGATCCCGGTGATCTTGAATCAAAATCGGCACACGAGTTTCAACTAGACGGTGAGTTCAATACCTTGGGGTTTATCTGGGCAGTGAGAGATGATTGATTGATCTATGCAGTCAAGCTTGACTACACAATAAAAACATTCACAAAGAGGCAATTATTTTCCGACGTCGCAAGGCTTTTTGACCCTCTTGGGTTTCCAGCGCCGTTAATTATTCGGTGTAATATATTTATCCAAAAGCTCTGGCTGACTGGTTTAAACTGGAATGACAATCTTCCTGAAGATTTGCATGAAAAATGCATATCTTTTCGAAACGAACTTAAGAGCATTTCCGAAGTTCGCATATCTCGATGGATTAGTACACATCAGGGTGCGAAAGCGTATGAGCTGCATACGTTTGCGGATGCATCTACCAATGCATACGTCGCTGTTGTGTATTTAAAGGTTGTAACACAAACCTCTGTGCACATTAACCTACTTATGTCAAAGACACGTGTCGCACCACTAAAATTGGTAACGATACCGCGCCTTGAGTTGTGTGCAGCGGTACTAGCCGCACGTCTAATGGAAAATGTAAGAAACACGCTTAATTTAACACCTATAACGTCATATATGTGGTCCGATTCTACAACTACAATATGGTGGATACGATCCGAACCAACTGCACTAAAGGAGTTTGTTTCAAATCGTGTTATCCAAATACAATAAACCACTAATGTAAGTGACTGGCGTTATGTTAACACAGAGGACAACCCTGCTGATTGCGCCTCGAGAGGATTGACCATTACTCAGCTTTTGGACCATCATCTATGGTGGCATGACCCTCTTGGCTTCAACAATCAGAAGCCAACTGGCCTAATATCATGGTGAGCACCACAGACAAAGGTGCAGAATACAAACCGATCCAGGTCACGACAACACACTTACCCACATCTGATACCTTTATTTTAGAAAATTATTCAACACTAGATAAACTCTTAGCTGTAACTGCATGGTGCTTCCGATTTATACAATCCTCGCAAGGCATCGCTCATGAACAAGGCATGGTGTGCATTTGGAAGGAACGTGAATCTGCAATGCGATTCTGGATTAAGCGTGTACAAGCTCTGGTCTTCTGGAGCTATATATCAACTCTTAAGGACACTAACACAGTCCAGAAAAGAAGCAAACTTTGAAAGCTTAATCCCTTAAGACCCAAACGGTATTCTTTGTGTTGGAGGAGCGCCAGTACTCAATACTCAGAAGGACATCCTGTAATTCTACCAAAAGACAGTTATCTTACAACGCTGGTTATCAGACAAGCTCATCAACGTACACTTCATGGTGGTATCCAAGCCACCCTTCAACTTATACGACAACGATACGTGATTATAGATGGCCGAAGAACGGTGAAACAAACAGCTGTGTACGCTATTTTCGCTACAAGTGCGTGCCACAGTCGCAAATAATGGGCGATCTTCCCCCTGCACGCTGTAATATATCGTTTCCATTCATGCACAGTGGGGTAGATTTTTCTGGCCCCTTCAACATAAGAACAACGAAAGGCCTAGGCCACCGTAGTTTCAAAGGATATGTTGCTCTATTTATGTGTTTAGCCACAAGAGCAATACATCTTGCGCTCGTTAGCAATATGACAACGGAGGCTTTCCTAGCAGCGCTGACTCGATTCACCCGGACTTTGTTCCGACTTATACAGCGGCCAAGCCACTACGTTCATAGGCGCAAATAACCTGATACACTTACTGTTCAAAACATAACAAAACTCAAATCTACCCGATAAATGTCAACTCTGGTTCGAATTGCTGATTAACATACCTTGTTCTTGCTGACATGAAAGCAACATACAAAACGGCAATTTGTTGTACATATATATTTTTTCTATTCTTTCGTGTGCTCTGGATAATACAAACGTTGTGCAATTTCAATCAGTAATTGTTTCTCCCAATAGCTGACGTGTTTTGAACAAAGTTCACATCAAGATACTTTATACGTGAAAATGCAAAACAAAACAACAAGGGAAACGTATAGCAGACCGTTATTTTAGGGGTAAATTTATTAGTATTTTTTTACATTTTTTATAATTTCATACACATATTTGGTTTCATTTAGTTATTCAAATTAACAATAGTACATCCAATTTCTTGACATCTTTTTTTGTGCATAGTTCATATTAAACAGTAAATTTAATTCTATGCTTCCCTTTTTTTACATATCTTTCAATTATATGATCAATATCAATCTCAATATCGAAATGGGTATTTAAAAGTGCAAGACCAGTGAGTCTGTTCTGGGACATTGTGGACCGTAACCACGTCTTCAACCGGCGAAGTGTCATAAAAGTCCTTTCAGCACAAGCATTGCTAGCTGGAAGCGTGGCCAGAATTTTGATAAGAGCATTTATTGATGGAAACGCATATTCATTGCAATCATTTTAAACTTTTTCAGCTGATAGTGGAATTGATTTTTTGTGTTGCTTATCAGACCAGCGTTCTTACCACACTTCGTACTCTCCATCTAGATTAATTTTATTTCCTCCAATAAGAGATGCGTATCGTTTACCAAGATCTTGGACAAGCTCTTTAGACAAATTATTTTTTTGCAGTGTATTATCTTTGATGATTCGCGATGGGAGTAGCAAATTAAGATTAAAAACTTGCAATGTATCTTCAGGTAATCTATCTTGTAAATCAAGAATAATATCATCAAGAAGAGGTATATAAATTGCTTTTCGATAATACTCTTCAGCGTCTGATGAAGTGTAATTCGCTCGACGTATTTGCTTTTTAGCAATACGTGGGAGGACAATATCAAACTTCAACTCATCTGCTAAAGCAACTATTTCTTTGTAAAGTCCCGAAAAACGACTTCCTACTTCAAGTCTATGGTTTTTAAATGTTCGCAAAGTGTCACTCAATGCTTCAGAAGCTTGATTCAAATCTATTGACGGTGTTTGCAAAAGTAAGCTTAGTGGTCGTGTAACAGAAAATACATTGCTCAAACAAATAATTGAAATAACGAACTCTGTCTCGCAAATAGATTTAAACATAGAACGGGCCTCAGAACTTGTTGTTGAATCTTGCCAAGTAGAAATATCTTGAAACGAAGCAACAATTTTTGTGATGTTTTCTTCAAACTGCATTATACCATCATGTTTTCAGATCAGCGCGTTTCACATAGTCCACTTAATGATTCCTGCAGATGTTTTTTGAAAACTATGGTACGTTTCGGAGACTGATTTGGAAAACTGATAATTTTTTTCATCAACGCAATACAATCCCTTGTTTGAAGAACTTTCGACGTTTTCGCAAGCGAGTAATTAAGACAATGGTTGAAACACGGACAATGATTAGCATTGGTACACATTTTAAAAAGTTCCTGCACAGCTCCCTTAACTTCTAATGTCATTACAGAACATCCATCCGTTCCAATTCCAATGTAATCTTCGAAGGGTAGTCCTAAATTATTAAAAATATCGATCACTATGTGTGTCAAGGCTACACCTGTCAATTTTTTTCTCCATTTATAACATCTTTTTCTCGGATCGAATCGTACGTATCAAGGAAATTTACATTTTGCTCAGTATGACTACAATCAGTAGTTTCATCGAAAATAATTGCAAAAAATCTAACCCTCTCTATCAAAATAGATTGAATTTCATCTTTGCAGCATTGAATAAGATCGTTTTGAGTCGTGTTTCTTATATAAGTAGCTCTTGGATGTGTAGAATTTAAAAGTTCTTCAAGCTCTTCATGACCTGCAGCGACTAAAAATTTCAAAATTGGCCTAAATTACCCTCGTTTATTGAGGTTTCAGAAAAGTTAAGTTTACCGTCATCTCTATGGCCTCTTAATGCTTAATTCTTTCGCCCACAAAGAATAATAGTTTTATAATAATATCCAACAATCTTCTATTTTTCTGAACTTGTTCCATGCGATGAGAAGAAAGCAAATTAGTGATTTCCTTTCCTGGATTTTCATAAGTATTTATGAAATCTTGACTAAAAAGGGCTGACTTAGAGTGATATTTGGTAATAGCGTGGTTATTTAGTACACCTTCTTTACCGGACAACTTTGCAAACGATGTCACAGGAACTTTAACAAGTGCATTGAGAGGAACATTCGATTTCGAGTCACCAGTATCACTTGCAAATAAGAAACAATATTTATAAAAATATCATTTTTTTGTTCAGAATAAACACGCCACTCATATTCAGTTAAAAAGTGATTTTTAAAGTATCGGTTTTCTATTTTTCCTTTTTTACTATGACTCGAAAAAGGGAAGATATAGTCCTTCGGTGGTACCCAAGGACATTTTAGTAAGTTGTACTTCGTATAATCATCTAATAAATGTTTTTTCCCCACAAAATTACCTATGTCGTATTTTTCAACAATAGAATTTTGTGAAAGTGATATAGGTACATTCGAACCCGATTCAGTATTCATAGATGTTGAATGCAACATTTTCTTATTATTATTATCAACCAACAATGTATTAGCGTCGCGATCAGTATGAGTTAAGAGTGGAACAGTACTTCCGTTTTCTACATTTATATCATCGCAGACCTGTTCTTGAAGTTTTGGCAGCTTGCAAAAATATTCTTTGATGCTCTTGATAGCTGGTCGCTTCTTATTATCTTTTCAATCAATGGTGATCAAAGCATCGCTAGGTGTTACTTTGAGTTTTATAAAACTATTCTTCTACAAATAATATTGTTTCTCTTCTCAAAAAATTGTGGAAAAGCAAAGGTTTCTTCAAAAAACTTGCGTGGTAGAAGTGGTAGAACTTCAAATAAAAGAAAAATAGTGGTAGATCTACCACTTTAGTGGTAGATCTACCACTTTAGTGGTAGAAGTCCGAACACTGGCGATTAACTTTCTCGCGATTCTACTGTAATTGAATATGTGCATTGCAGTTTCTACAGAGATGACAAATGCCCAGTAGAAAGTGGTGAAAAATGTGTAGAGTGAGAGTGAAGATGCTGAATAAACTTTATTCAATAAAATAAGGTTTGATTCAGTATCTTATCATCAGCGCAAATATTTCTGAGCATTGCACTGATTTGCATGAGCATTCTTACAGTTGAGCCCTAATATTATTTGAAAATTGATACTCGATTAAAGCATACATACAAAACCTGCATTATGAAAAGTAACGATCACATATCCATCATTATATTTATACAAATACTGCATATAAATAGTGGGTTTCTGGGACTTCGTGAAAAAATTTTGTTCCGAATAAATTTTGGAAAAAAAATCTAGTCTGGGAGGAGGGCGATCGCCCCTTCGCCTCCCCCCTCAAACCCGCTACTGGTGCTCATGCGTTTCGTGCCCTGTTTCATAAATCATATAAAGCGTCTTGAGTCAGTTCAAAAGCATTTTTTGATATTCGCTTTACGTGGCCTTAATTGGGACTCAAGTCTCCACCATACAGAAGTAGACTTCTTCTTATTAGCTTACCCCCTCTAGAAAACCAGAGAAAATTACTGGGGGTATTGTTCATGAATAAGAAATTGATAGTGCTGACCTTCTCAGCCGATTGTTTATTGCAGTTCCTCCTAGAGTTTCCAGACACTACGGTAACGAACCCCGTTAATCGGGTTTATAGCTGGGGTATAACTCAGCGAATGGGTTCGCCTATACAATAAAAGTTGTTATTTAACGTTATAAAAGGATGATTTATTTCAATCAATAATAAAATCTATATACATATATATATGTATGTGATTATACGTAATCGGTGAGCATTTCACACAACTCACCTGATCCCTAGTAAAATACGTAATCGGTGAGTGTTTCACACAACTCACCGGATCCCTAATAAAATACGTAATCGGTGAACGTTTTACAAAACTCACCGGATCCTTAGTAAAATACGTAGTCGTCGAACGTTTTACACGACTCGGCGGTATACCTAGCATAAACAGCTGAAGTTTGACACCACCAGCTGCTCCGTAGTGGATGTTTAACACATCCCACTATATAGCTCACTCTACGACTTCTAAGCCAAGAATGCCTTGTTCATGAATTTGCCGCTCCTTTTATACCATTTTTGAGTCGGCTTCCGTTGATTTACAATAAAAGTTCTCATAACTAAACTAAGATTACTAAATATATTTGTATACATGTGTGTTCGCTATCGTTTGACAATTGCATTTCTCCTTGTTCGCTTATACGTAAGTATGTATGTTTGTGCATAATTATGTGAGTTCTTACAATCTGCGATAAAAGTTTTCATATCCTATATATAATTTAATATGTATTATAATTATATATGTTTTAAGATGTATGTATGATTGTACAAAGTATATTTAATTCAAAATGTATTTACATATATTTATAAGTGAATTCCTTTCATGCCATATATATATAAATTATTATAATTCCGTTTATAATTTTAATATGCAATTGTACTATCTACACTGAAAAATCAAAATTTGTGGAGGCCCCGAAAGCCTGTAATTTTGGGGCCTTCACACTACGTTCCTTTTTATTTACTCCTTTGTCGTCGAAACTTTGCTAAAAATAATAATCTGCTTATCTGGTGCTCGCACTACAATGTCTTGTATAGCTGTATCAGTCTTGGATGTACTTTTGCCACTATACGTAATGCAATACTCTCCTATCTTAACTAAGAGATACAAGTTAATTTATTTTTCTTAATATGTCGGAATTATTATTTCTTCCGTAAAAAAGGCACGATATCGTATAAGGATGGATTGGATACATCGGTATTTTAACCAGAATCATTAAAAAGAAAAAGGTTTCAACTGGAATTTAAGTCTTCATCTTCCAACATACAGGAATAGACTTCTTTTAATTAATTTGCCAGCTTTGGAAACTCGTCGAATATTACTTGGTGTACTGTTCATTCAAAAGATGATCATCGGACTTCTAGAAACTTTGTGCCTTCTCATTTACCTCTTTGTCGACAAAATTTTGCCAGAAATAATCCTATGCGGATTTGGTGCTCACGATATAACGACCTGTGCAACTATATTAGCTTCGAATGTTCATTTACTGCTTTACATACTGCCATACTCTTGTGTTTGGCCTGATATTTTAAACGAAATAAATAAATTATATATATTATATATATCTTATATATTATATATTCGTGTGTTCCCCCTACTGGACATCCTGCTCCTTTATGAGCACGTCGCGTCAGCCACCTAATGGGCACCAAGCTCCTTTCTGAGCACCTCGGGTAAGCTTCCTTCTGAGCTCCTCACGATGACCCGCCACTGGGACACTTATATAAATTTTTAAATAACATTGTTACTTTCTGTATATTATAATTGAAATTGTAATGCGTATAATTATATATAATTTATCTTAATTCTTGGCTCGTAAGTTTATGTACGTGCTTTTCTTGTAATTGAATCTATTCTTCGCAGTCGACCACTATAATTTTAAATAAATAAGTTTTTATTGATGCATGGAAATTGACTTTTATTACGCCTATCCTTAAAGGTGGTAACAAAAATGATGTTGATAATTATAGGCCGATATCCAAACTTACCACTGTATCAAAACTATTTGAGTGCGTAGTTAAGAATAAAATTTACTTCTCCGTGAAAAATCTACTATGTCCTCAGCAGCACGGTTTCGTTGCGGATACATCTACTATAACTAATCTGGCTGTTTTTACGGAAGACTGTTTGGATTCCTTTCAAAAGGGCTACCAAATCGACGCGGTCTATACTGATTTTTCTAAGGCTTTCGATAGGGTATCGCATCGAATACTACTGGCAAAACTTGAATGCTTGGGCTTTCACTCTGAGTTTCTGAAGTGGATCTCTTCTTACTTAGAGAACAGAAGTTGTGTCGTTCGTCTAGATAATGTGTCATCTTTTCCATTCGCCCCAACTTCTGGTGTCTCCCAGGGCAGCGTTTTGGGTCCGCTACTATTTGTCATATTTATTAACGACATATAATCTTGCTTTTCAAGGTGTAAGTTTCTTCTTTATGTTGATGACTTAAACGTTTACCATGAAATCAAGTGCCTGATGATGAAGGATGATTCTTTAATCTTACAAAATGAGCTTAGAAACTTATACCATTGGTGTGTCCGCAATCTTCTATTCCTAAATATTGGTGTCATTTTACCACTTATACTAAAGGTTTTGGTTAGTTCCTACATCGTATACTATCTCAGACGTTCAATTAAAAAAGTCAATTGAAGTTAAAGATTTGAGTGTGTATTTTGATACCAAGCTGACCACTCACATAAGCTATATAGTTTCTAAAGCGTACGCGATGTTGGCTTTTATCCGCCGTAACTGCTCATCATTTTCAGATCCTTACACTCTCAAACTATTATACACATCTTTAGTTAGATCGAGGTTGGAGTATGCGGTATTTGTTTGGAGACCTTTTCATGCTGTTTATATCAAGAAGTTGGAGTCTGTTCAGAGAGCTTTTGTGCGCTTTGCATTGCGGTCAATGAACTTTGTAGACCCTGTACCATCACCCTCGCTGTTTATTGATAAATCTTATGTCACTAAACTCCAGGCGAACTTTGTTGTCAATGTGCGTTGTCTTTGATATCGTTTCGGGCTCAATTGACTGCTCTTGCCTCCTCATGAAAATTCGTAATAATGTACCCGTGTGTCGTATCCTTCATTGTAACGATTTGTTTTATATCGGTGTTGCTGGAACGGTTTATGCAACGAATGGTCCCCTTAGGAGGATACTTTCTCAATTTAATGCTTATTCCTATTCCTTGGCGTTTGATTTTCGTTGTAGTAAATTTACATTTAAGAACCTGATAATCAGATACTTGTCATAAGGTTAACTATACTTTTTATATAAGCTATGTAAACATGAAGTTTTGTATATTAACAGTCTATTAACACCTTGTTTGTTGATTAAATAAAGAAATATAAATATAAATATAAAAAAAAATATAAAAATATCAAGGGTACTTCTGATCCACGGGTTGAGGTATCCCAAAAAGTTTACGTTTTTGTTAAAGCCCTCATTAGCATTTCATTAGGTAGATTCCCGGATATATTATGTGGGTATTATAACAATCAAAGCCTAGGGGTTCTAAACCATGCAATTCACATTCCCTTGAATAATCCGTATCTCTGGATAATAATACGTAATCATGCAAGTGGCCGCATCTCCTCGCGGTGCGGTTCTTTAGTTATAAAAACAAACATTTTTTCTGATTCAATTAAATATGCAAAGAATGCAATTGGGAAAAACTTTACAACAGCTAAGGTAGGACGTGGCTGAATGCATTTGTAACACTTTCAACTACCATAGGAGTGCGGGTTCAAATCCCACTCCCGGGAGAAAAGGCTTTGAAGAGATCTACGAGGTATAATCGAAACAGCTGCCGCCTTGTCCGTCCTGATGTCATGTTGTTTAAATTTCTCCCAAATTATTAAATAAATTATAAAAAAAATAAAAAATTTCTTCAAATAAATGTTTTCATACATTTAACTCATAAAAGTTTTTTTCTTTTCATCTTTATATATAAGATTTGGGAAAGACAAACAATGAAGAAATTGCATCATGTGCATGTCCATAAATTTCACATAACGGGTTTTGATGACTGTTTCGCAGTTCTTTGACATTTCAAGGTGTTGTTTGTAAAAAATTTTTTCGTTTCAATATTAAGTATAGTAAAGTGTCAAAAATAATTTAAAAAGTATTTTCGTTAAAATTTAAAAATAATTATAAAATACAATTTCTATCACTAAACTGACCGCATCATGTTTTCAACATATTACTAATCAGATGTGTGTACTGAAAGCGGCATATTTCGATCGATTGATGTACCGTTAATAGCTTTCGCAATGGCAGGCCGACGAAATTCAAAATTTCTAAGCATGCTGTGTACTTTTTGTGCAATTATACAAAAAATTTATTTGTTAATAAAAGCGTTTTCTAGGTGCTATTTAAGCTTTTAATTTTCCTTGAAACGTTTGCTATTTGAGGTACGTACTATTGTTTACAACAACTAATTATTTAGGTCGGCTCATTAAGAAAATAATCATTATGCATATTTAATGGAAATGTATGTTGTTCGGGATTTTCCGGGCACTTCCTATACTGCAAGAGAAGAGCTGTCAAAATATTCATACATATATACATTGGAAAGCAGGCCTTTGTGAAGTAAAGAGATACATAGTGGTCTTTGGTTGGATACCGCGAGTTTCATCACGCATTTTTCACTCTTTGTAACGTAGCGTTAAAATAGTACAACCCCCACTTTAACCCTTTTTCTTCTACGCGTGAGACCCCACTGTAACCCTTTTCCACCTACGCCTGAGAGTATACATACATAGTACATTAACAGGTAGCCAACAGCAGCAGTTACATACCAATGCATGAGAATAGCATTTGGCGACAACAATAATATGCGCATAGCACGCCAGCTCACAGTAAATGGTAATTCACTGAAGTGCCCAATTAGCGGTTCATTTCTTACTCGCATCATAACAGAAGCAGTATAAAAAGGAATGAATTTGCTGTTGGCACTTCATTCCTCGCAGGTTAGTCAGAGGAAGTCAGCTCCAGTCACTCCTCCTGACTATCTGAGTAGAAGGGGCGCTGCTTTAGCACGGGTCACCCTTTGCTTGCGGGGACAACGGGTTGTCGTCTTTATGGTTTTCTCGCCCGTGCCTCAGCCAAGTAAGGGGGGGGGGGGGGGGGGGGCTCGCCGCCTTAGGGCTACTCCGCCCCTTCCTCTCAGCTAAGGCTCCAGCTGACCCGGTTCTACAACTGCATAGCGTGGTGCATTCGGGCCCAATTTCTCCTCGCAGCCTACAAACAGGCAAGGACAGAGCTGATGCACCGCCCGCCGGCACCTTACCTTAGTGTGCGACCACGGGATGAGCGATTTCCAGCGAACGAGCCAATCCCACTTCCAGAGGGAAAGGGGGGTGCCGCCACGGCACTGGTCACCCGTTGCTTGCGGGGACAACGGGTTGTCGCTTTATGGTTTTCTCGCCCGTGTCCAAGCTAAGAAAACGGGGCTCACAGCCGTTCGGCCAACAGACCCCTTCCCCTCAGTCCTGGCTCCGGCAGTAGAGCGACCCGTCGGCTAAAGGAGCTGCCGATGTGCCGCTAAGTCGCACTTCCCCTCAGCCCATCGATCGACCTACAAAGTTCCAACCCTGCCATCGTGCAGGAATGGAGGCGGTGGTGTCCAGCTAGAGAGCCAGCACTAAATGCGAGTGAGCCAACCACACCACGGATTGGAAGGGGGCGCTATCAGGGAACGGGTCACCCTTTGCTTGCGGGGACAACGGGTTGTCGCCTCTATGATTTTCTCTATGGGGTGCTCGTCGCCTTATGGTCAGTGGTGTCCAGCTAGCGGACCGGCACTATAATTATTTCATTCCTCGCAGGTCCATCCGCCGCCGCCAATAAGACAGTGTCATTATAGGAAGCCGCCACCCGCAACAGCCCCAACTGGTAACCCCCCCGAAAAGGTAATCAAGTAGAACGTTTGCACCGACACCGCGCCCTGGCCACGCCACTGGTATGCGCTCCGTTGCCCTATTGCTGTCGCCGCTATCCTACGCCGTTGCCCATACCACTGCACCAATCCGTACCCTAATACTGTCCGCAGTCCTGCCGCCGCGTTGATCCCGCCGCTGCCCCCGGACCACCGTACCAACCCGCCCGCTCCTGCACCACCGTTCAGCCACCGTACCGACCCCTCCGCTACTACAAAAACCATTAACCGCCGCTCGTCTCCCTCACCCGCTATCTTTGTACGGAAATCTGCTGCCTTCACTACCCTTCAAGCCGTGTGTGTGTGTGTATTCGTCATTAACACATAACTATTGCGTTCTTATTAAGTGGGGGTTTGTGGGACCTCTACTTGACCCTGGATTGACTGAGTGCTACCTCAGCCTTCGACAAAACCCACCTCACAAATGGCGCCCGAGCAGGCCCGTAGAAAGTCCATTCCTAAGATCATTCGTTCTGCCAGGTTCGGGATGACTGACATCATTGTGTTAGTCGCTCGTCCCTGGTATGTAATCCTTGGGTAGGAAATTGAACTATAGACACACGTCTGGTCTGCCAATTGGACGTTCCGCCTGTTAAGACGTGGTTTGATGTCGTTCCTCTACAGGTGATCTCGTATTGACTCATCGACGTATGATAGGGTGGCGCCAGTGTCCACTAGCGCACGCATGCTCATGCCCTTGACGGTTATCGGTATGTAGAAACGGTCATCTACTTGCATTTCGGCAGCGGGCTCACAGGCTGGTGGTTTCATTGGCTTCGGTGGCTGAACAAATAACGCTTACCGGCTTTCTCTCACATAGTTTGGCGGCATCCTGAATGTGTTGTTGTGGGCGGATTGGTTGGTCGGGGGCATGGGCAGTCCCTGGAGAGAATTTCGTATTGTCCACACCTGGAGCAGAAAATTCTCCAGCGGCCCCTGCATTGGGAGCGGCGGTGTCCGCGTTCCTTGCAGCGCCAAAAACACTCCTTGCTATCGTACTCCGTTTGAAGATGATACAAGATGTGGACCACCAATTTGCCCTGTTTCGCTTCCTCGATTTTTAGCAGCTCATATTCCTCCGTTATTTCCAGGAGCTCATTTAACGAAGAGGTGGTAATAAAGGCGTAGGCCATCGTAGATCCGTTCGATGTGGTTTTCCTTACACACTGTCGGGTGCTGGCGGATCAGCGTTTCTAATGCGAGGATGTAGTCTTTGGACTGATTTGCATGAGCATTCTTACTGTTGAGCGCTAATATTATTTGAAAATTGATACTCGATTAAAGCATGCATACAAAAACTGCATTATGAAAAGTAACGATCAAGTATCCATCATTATATTTATACAAATACTGCACATAAATATTGGGTTTCTGGAACTTCGTGAAAAAAAGTTTGTTCCGAATAAATTTTGAAAAAAAAAAAAAATCTAGTCTCGGCGATCGCTTCCCCCCCCCCCCCCCCCCTCAAACCCGCTACTGGTGGTCATGCGTTTGGTGCCCTGTTTATCAAAATCATATAAAGCGTCTTGAGTCAGTTCAAAAGCATTTTTTGATATTCGCTTTACGTGGCCTTAATTGGGACTCAAGTCTCCACCTTCCACCATACAGAAGTAGACTTCTTGTTATTAGCTTACCCACTCTGGAAAACCGGAAAATATTACTGGGGGTATTGTTCATCCATAAGCTCATTATTGGAGAAATTGATTGTGCTGACCTTCTCAGCCGATTGTTTATTGCAGTTCCTCCTGGAGTTTCGAGACACTACGTTCCTTTTATTTATTCCTTTGTCGTCGAAGCTTTGCTAAAAATAATCCTCTGCTTATCTGGTGCTCGCACTACAATGTCTTGTATAGCTGTATCAGTCTTGGATGTACTTTTGTCACTATACGTAATGCAATACTCTCCTATCTTAACTAAGAGATACAAGTTAATTTATTTTTCTTAATATGTCGGAATTATTATTTCTTCCGTAAAAAAGGCACGATATCGTATAAGGATGGATTGGATACATCGGTACTTCAACCAGAATCATTAAAAAGAAAAAGGTCTCAACTGGGATTTAAGTCTTCATCTTCCAACATACAGGAATAGACTTATTTTAATTAATTGCCAGCTCTGGAAACTCGTCGAATATTACTTGGTGTACTGTTCATTCAACAGATGATCATCGGACTTCTAGAAACTTTGTGCCTTCTCATTTACCTATTTGTCAACAAAATTTTGCCAGAAATAATCCTATGCGGATTTGGTGCTCACGACATAACGACCTGTGCAACTATATTAGCTTCGAATGTTCATTTACTGCTTTACATACTGCCATACTCTTGTGTTTGGCCTGATATTTTAAATGAAATAAATAAATTATATATATTATATATTCGTGTGTTCCCCCTACTGGACATCCGGCTCCTTTATGAGCACGTCGCGTCAGCCACCTAATGGGCACCAAGCTCCTTTCTAAGCACCTTGGGTAAGCTCCCTTCTGAGATCCTCACGATGACCCGCCACTGGTACCCTTATATAAATTTTTAAATAACATTGTTACTTTCTGTATATTATAATAGAAATTGTAATACGTATAATTATATATAATTTACTTTAATTCTTAGCTTGTAAGTTTATGTACGTTCTTTTCTTGTAATTGAATCTATTCTTAGCAGTCGACCGCTTTGTTTTTGAGTCCACTATAATTTTAAATAAATAAGTTTTTATTGATGCATGGAAATTGACTTTTATTACGCCTATCCTTAAAGGTGGTAACAAAAATGATATCGAGAATTATAGGCCGATATCCAAACTTACCACTGTGTCAAAGCTATTTGAGTGCATAGTTAAGAATAAAATTTACTTCTCCGTGAAACATCTACTATGTCTTCAGCAGCACGGTTTCGTTGCGGGTAGATCTACCATAACTAATCTGGCTGTTTTTACGGAAGACTGTGTGGATTCCTTTCAAAAGGTCTACCAAATCGACGCGGTCTATACTGATTTTTCTAAGGCTTTTTAAGGCTGAGTTTCTGAAGTGGATCTCTTCTTACTTAGAGAACAGAAGTTCGTCTATATAATGTGTCATCTTTTCCATTCGCTCCAACTTCTGGTGTCCCCCAGGGCAGCGTTTTGGATCCGCTACTATTTGTCATATTTATTAACGGCATATCATCTTGCTTTTCAAGGTGTAGGTTTCTTCTTTATGCTGATGACTTAAAAGTTTACCATGAAATGAAGTGCTTGGATGATTCTTTAATCTTACAAAATGAGCTTAGAAAATTATACCATTGGTGTGTCCGCAATCTTCTATTCCCAAATATTGGTGTCATTTTACCACTTATGCTAAAGGTTCTGGTTTATTTCCTACATCGTATAGCATCTCAGACGTTCAATTAAAAAAGTCAACTGAAGTTAAAGATTTGGGTGTGTATTTTGATACCAAGCTAACTTTTACCACTCACATAAGCTATATAGTTTCTAAAGCGTACGCGATGTTGGCTTTTATCCGCCGTAACTGCTCATCATTTTCAGATGTACACATCTTTAGTTAGATCGAGGTTGGAGTATGCGGTATTTGTTTGGAGACATTTTCATGCTCTTTATATCAAGGGGTTGGAGTCTGTTCAGAGAGCTTTTGTGCGCTTTGCATTGCGGTCAATGAACTTTGTAGACCCTGTACCATCATATCACTCTCGCTGTTTATTGATAAATCTTATGTCACTAGACTCCAGGCGAACTCCGTTGTCAATGTGCGTTGTCTTTGATATCGTTTCGGGCTCAATTGACTGTTCTTGCCTCCTCATGAAAATTCGTTGTAATGTACCCTGTCGTATCCTTCGTTGTAACGATTTGTTTTATATCGGTGTTGCTGGAACGGTTTATGCAATGAATGGTCCCCTTAGGAGGACACTTTCTCAATTTAATGCTTATTTCCTATTCCTTAGCGTTTGATTTTAGTTGTAGTAAATTTACATTTAAGAACCTGATAATCAGATACTTGTCATAAAGTTAACTATACTTTTTATATAAGCTATGTAAACATGAAGTTTTGTATATTAACAGTCTATAAACACCTTGTTTGTTGATAAAATAAATAAATATAAATATAGATATAAAAAATATATAAAAATATCAGGGGTACTTCTGATCCACGGGTTGAGATATCCCAAAAAGTTAACGTTTTTCTTAAAGCCCTCATTAGCATTTCATTAGGTAGATTCACGGATATATTATGTGGGTATTATAAGAATCGAGGCCTAGGGGTTCTAAACCGTGCAATTCACATTCCCTTGTCAATAATCCGTATCTCTGGATAATAATACGTAATCATGCAAGTGGCCGCATCTCCTCGCGGTGCCGTTCTTTAGTTATTAAAACAAAAATTTTTTCTGATTCAATTAAATATGCAAAGAAGGCAATTGGGAAAAACTTTACAACAACTAAGGTAGGACGTGGCTGAATCCATTTGTAACACTTTCAACTATCGTAGGAGTGCGGGTTCAATCCCACTCCCGGGTGAAAAGGCTTTGAAGAGATCTACAAGATATAATCGAAACAGCTGCCGCCTTGTCCGTGCTGATGTCATGTTTTTTAAATTTTCCCAAATTATTAAATAAAGTTTAAAAAAATTTAAAAATTGCTTCAAATAAATGTTTTCATATATATAAGATTTGGGAAAGACAAACAATGAAGAAATTACATCAAGTACATGTCCATAAATTTCACATAACGGATTTTGATGGCTGTTTGGCAGTTCTTTGACATTTCAAGGTGTTATTTGTAAAAAAAATTTTCGTTTCAATATTATAGTGAAGTGTGAAAAATAATTTAAAAAGTATTTTCTTTAAAATTTAAAAATAATTATAAAATACAATTTCTATCATTAAACTGACCGCATCATGTTTTCAACATATTACTAATCAGATGTGTGTACTGAAAGCGGCCTATTTCGATCGATTGATGTACCGTTAATAGCTTTCGCAATGGCGGGCCGACGAAATTCAAAATTTCAAAGCATGCTGTGTAGTTTTTGTGCAATTATACAAAAAAATTTTTTATTTTTTTATTTTTTTTTATACAAAAAAATTTATTTGTTTATAAAAGCTATTTCTAGGTGCTATTTAAGCTTTTAATTTTCCTTGAAACGTTTGCTATTTGAGGTACGTACTATTGTTTACAACAACTAATTATTTAGGTCGGCTCATGAAAAAAGTAATCTTTATGCAGAAATGTATGTTGTTCGGGATTTTCCGGGCACTTCCTATACTGCAAGAAAAGAGCTGTCAAAATATTCATCTAATATATATATTATAAATGGGAAAGTTTGGATGTTTAGATGTTTGGATGTTTGGATGTTTGTCCAGACGTTTGTCTTTGTGACTCAATCACGCAAGAACGGCTGGACCGATTTGGATGAAATTTTGCACACATATAGCCAATAGTCTAGAAGGATCTACTAGCTATATATTTTTGAAAAGGGGCGTGGTCCCCGCCCCCTAGGAACACTTACTTACTTACTTACTTACTTAATTGGCGCTTAACCGTCTAAACGGTTATGGCCGTCCAACTAGGCGCGCCAGTCGCTCCTTCGCCCCGCCAACCGGCGCCAATTGGTCACACCAAGAGAGTTTAAATCGTTTTCCACCTGGTCCTTCCAACGGAGTGGCGGATGCCCTCTACCTCTGCTTCCATAGGCGGGTTCCGATAGAAACACTTTCTTGGCCGGAGCATCATCTTTCATTCGCATATGGCCTAGCCAGCGCAGCCGCTGCGTTGTAATTCGCTGGACTATGTTGATGTTTGCGTATAGCTCGTACAGCTCATCATTAAATCTTCTTCGGTAATCGCCATCGCCAACGCGTAGTGGTCCATAAATCTTTCGAAGAACTTTTCTCTCGAACACTCCCAAAGCCACTTCATCTGCTGTTGTCATGGTCCATGCTTCTGCCCCATATAGCAGGACGTGTACGATAAGTGACTTTTAGAGTATGATTTTCGTTCGCCGAGAGAGGACTTTACTTTTCAATTGCCTACCTAGTCCAAAGTAGCATTTATTGGCTAGACTAATTCTTCGCTGGATTTCAGTGCTGATGTTGTTGCTAGTGTTGATGCTGGTTCCCAAATAAACGAAGTCTTTTACTATTTTGAAATTATGGCTGCCAACAGTAGCGTGGTTGCCAAGGCGCATATGCGCTGACTCTTTGCTCGATGACAGCAGTTATAATTTAATTATTATATTTTTTCGTCTTTGCGACTGAATCACGCCAGAATGGCTACACGGATTTTGATGAATTATGGGACACAGACAGTAGTCTACTAGCGAAATTTTTTTCGAACATGGAAAGAGGACCCCCACCCCTCTTCAAGCAATTACTTTTTAATAATTTTTACACATTATAACTTTACGTATACTGGCCTTCACCAATATCACGTACTCAAAGGGTCAAATAGGTCGAGGGCTTACAAAGTAAGCAGTGACACCCTCCGCCCCTTCCCCCCTTTATCACCCACTCTGGTGTAAAATCTATAAATTGTTATAACTCAATATAAATTTTCTCCTAAATCACTAGTTTTTGGTATCTGGCACATACAGATCGAGATATAGACAATTTTGGATGAACGATCAGTGGTCCTCTCCTTTTACCCCCGCCATCCGCCCTCCTTCAATTGCTTTTATTAGCACGCTTTTATTAGCTTTACCTGTACGTTTCTATGTAACATTCATTCGCTCCTGCGCCTGCTGCCTTATTAACATGGTTTTATAATTAGCTTCACCTCATATGGAGACTCTTCCGGGATCATTTCTGGATGGTTTTCGGGATCGGTCCGGGATCCCGCCGGGTTAATTTCGGGACTTTTTCGGGACTATTTCTGGATCATTATGGGACCCTTTCGGCATCATTTCTGGATGGTTTTCGGGATCCGTCCGGGATCCCGTCGGGGTAATTTGCGGACTTTTTCGGGATTATTTAGGGGCTCTTCCGGCATCATTTCTGGATGGTTTTCGGGATCCGTCCTTGATCTCGTCGGAGTCATTTGGGGATCATTTGGGGGCTCTTCCGGCATAATTTCGGGATGGTTTTCGGGATCCGTCCGGGATCCCGTCAGGGTCATTTCGGGACTTTTTCGCGACTAATACGGGATCATTTGGGAACCCTTTCGGCATCATTTCTGGATGGTTTTCGGGATCCGTCCGGGATCCCGTCGGGGTCATTTCGGGACTTTTTCGCGACTAATACGGGATCATTTGGGAACCCTTTCGGCATGGTTTTCGGGATCCGTCCGGGATCCCATTAGGGTAATCTCGGGACTATTAGGGGATCATTTGGGGACCTTTCCGGCATCATTTCTCGATAATTTTCGGGATCCGTCCGGGATGCCGACGAGGTCATTTCGGGATTATATGGGATACCTACCGGCATCATTTCTGGATGGTCTTTGGGAGTCGTCCGGGACCCCGTCGAGGTCATTTCGGGACTTTTTCTCGATTAATACGGGATCATTTGCGGACCCTTTCGGCATCATTTCTGGATAGTTTTCGGAATCCTTTCGGGATCCCGTCACGGTCATTTCGGGACTATTTCGGGATCATTTTGGGACTTTCCCAAGATCATTTCTGGATAGATTTCGGGATCTGTCCGGGATGCCGTCAGTGCCATTTTGGGACTATTAGGTGATCATTTGAGGACCTTTCCGGAATCACTTCTGCATGGCTTTCGGTATCCGTTCAGGATCCCGTCGGAATAATTGCTGGACTTTTTCGGGATCATTTGGGTCCCTTCCGGCATCATTTCTGGATGGTTTTTGGGATTCATCCGGCATCCCGTGGGGGTCATTTCGGGATTTTTCCGGGACTATTTCGGGATCATTTTGGGACCTTCCCAAGATCATTTCTGGATGGATTTCGGGATCTGTCCGGGATGCCGTCAGAGTCCTTTTGGGACTATAAGGTGATCATTTGAGGACCTTTCCGGCATCACTTCTGCATGGTTTTTGGTATCCGTTCAGGATCCCGTCGGAATAATTGCTGGACTTTTTCGCGATCATTTGGGTCCCTTCCGGCATCATTTCTGGATGGTTTTTGGGATTCATCCGGCATCCCGTCGAGTTCATTTCGGGACTTTTTCTCGACGAATACGGGATCATTTGCGGGCCCTTTCGGCATCATTTCTAGATAGTTGTCGGGATCCGTTCGGGATCCCGTCAGTGTCTTTTCGGAACTATTAGGAGATTATTTGAGGACCTTTCCGACATCATTTCTGGATAGTTTTCGGGATCCTTTCGGGGTCCCGTCAGGGTCATTTCGGGACTTTTTTGGGATCATTTAAGGATGGCTTTCAGGATTCATCCGGGAACCCGTCAGGGTAATTTCTGGACTTTTAGGATTTCGGGATCTGCCGGGATCCCGTCAGGGTCCTTTCGGGACTTCTTCGGGACTATATCGGGATCATTTCTGGATGGTTTACGGGATCCGTCCAGGATCCCTTAAGGGTCATTTCGGGACTATTAGGTGATCATTTGAGGACCTTTCCGGCATCACTTCTGGATGATTTTCATCCGTTCGGGATCCCGTCGGAATCATTGCGCGACTTTTTCGAAATCACTTGGGATCCCTTCCGGCATCATTTCTGTATGGTTTTCGGGATTTGTGCGGGATCACGTCGGGCTTATTTCGGGACCTTTTCGGGGCTAATACGGGATCATTTGGGGATCCTCTATGGGTCGTTTCGTGACTTTTTCTGTTTATTTCGGGATCATTTGGGGACCCTTCCGGCATAATTTCATGATGGTTTGCCGGATCCATCAGGGCCATTTCGGGACCATTTTGGGATCATTTGGGGACCCTTCCGAGATAATTTCTGGATCCGTCCGGGATGCCGTAGGAGACATTTCGGGATTTTTTGTAACTTTTCCGGGATAGTTTTTGGACCATTCCGGGATCATTTCTCGATCTGTGCGGGATCCCATCTGGGTCAATTCCGCACTATTTCGGGATCATTTTGGGATCCTTCCGGAATCATTTCTGTATGGTTTTCGCGATCCGTCGTGGATACCCTCGGAGCCATTTCGGAACTTTTTCTGGAGTATGTCGGGGTCATTTGGGGACTTTTTCGGGATCATTTGGGGGATCTGCCGGCATCATTTCTGGATGGTTTTTGGGATTCGTCCGGGATCCCGTCGGGGTCATTTCGGGACTTTTTCTCGACTAATACGGGATCATTTGCGGACCCTTTCGGCATCATTTCTGGATAGTTTTCGGAATCCTTTCGGGATACCGTCAGGGTCATTTCGAGACTTTTTCGGGATCATTTAAGGATGGCTTTCAGGATTCGTCCAGGAACCCGTCAGGGTAATTTCTGGACTTTTCGAGACTATTTCGGGATCATTTTGGGACCCTCCCAAGATCATTTCTGGATGGAATTCGGGATCTGCCCGGGATGCCGTCAGGGTCATTTTGGGACTATTAGGTGATCATTTGAGGACCTTTCCGGCATCACTTCTGGATGGTTTCCTTGCGAGCCTTTTTCGGGATCATTTGGGGTCCCTCCCAAGATCATTTCTGGATGGATTTCGGGATCTGTCCGGGATCCCGTCAGGGTCATTTAGGGATGCGTTCGAGATCCCGTCAGGGTCATTTCGGGACTATATCGGGATCATTTCTGGATGGTTCTCGGGATCCCGTCGGGGTCATTTCGGGACTTTTTCGCGACTAATACGGGATCATTTGGGAACCCTTTCGGCATCATTTCTGGATGGTTTTCGGGATCCGGCCGGGATCCCATCAGGGTAATTTCGGGACTATTAGGGGATCATTTGGGACCCTTTCGGCATCATTTCTGGATGGTTTTCGGGATCCCGTCGGAGTCATTTCGGGACTTTTTCGCGACTAATACGGGATCATTTGGGAACCCTTTCGGCATCATTTTTGGATGGTTTTCGGGATACCGTCGGGGTAATTTCGGGACTTTTTCGCGACTAATACGGGATCATTTGGGAACCCTTTCGGCATCATTTCTGGATAGTTTTCGGAATCCTTTCGGGATACCGTCAGGGTCATTTCGGGACTTTTTCGGGATCATTTAAGGGTGGCTTTCAGGATTCGTCCGGGAACCCGTCAGGGTAATTTCTGGACTTTTCGAGACTATTTCGGTATCATTTTGGGACCTTCCCAAGATCATTTCTGGAAGGATTTCGGGATTTGTCCGGGATGCCGTCAGGGTCATTTTGGGACTATTAGGTGATCATTTGAGAACCTTACCGGCATCACTTCTGGATGTTTTCGGTATCCGTTCAAGATCCCGTCGGAATAATTGCGGGACTTTTTCGGGATCATTTGGGATCCCTTCCGGCATCATTTCTGGGTGGTATTTGGGATTCGTCCGGCATCCCGTCGGGGTCATTTCGGGACTTTCTCTCGACTAATACGGGATCATTTGCGGGCCCTTTCGGCATCATTTCTGGACAGTTGTCGGGATCCGTTCGGGATCCCGTCAGGGTCTTTTCGGAACTATTAGGAGATCATTTGAGGACTTTTCCGACATCATTTCTGGATAGTTTTCGGGATCCTTTCAGGGTCCCATCAGGGTCTTTTCGGGACTTTTTCGGCATCATTTACGATTGGTTTTCAGGATTCGTCCGGGATCCCGTCAGGGTAATTTCTGGACTTTTCGGAGACTATTTCGGGATCATTTTGGGACCCTCCCAGGATCATTTCTGGATGGCTTTCGGGATCTGTCCGGGATGCCGTCAGGGTCATTTTGGGACTATTAGGAGATCATTTGAGGACCTTTCCGGCATCACTTCTGGATGGTTTTCCTTGCGGAACTTTTTCGGGATCATTTGGGGTTCCTCCCAAGATCATTTCTGGATGGATTTCGTGATCTGTCCGGGATCCCGTCAGGGTCATTTAGGGATGCGTTCGAGATCACGTCAGGGTTATTTTGGGACTTCTTCGGGACTATATCGGGATCGTTTCTGGATGGTTTACGGGATCCGTCCAGGGCCCCTTAAGGGTAATTTCGGGACTATTAGGTGATCATTTGAGGACCTTTCCGGCATCACTTCTGAATGATTTTCGGTATCCGTTCGGGATCCCGTCGGAATCAATGCGGGACTTTGTCGGAATCATTTGGGATCCCTTCCGGCATTATTTCTGGATGGTTTTCGGGATTTGTCCGGGATCCCGTCGGGGTTATTTCGAGACCTTTTCGGGGCTAATACGGGATCATTTGGGGATCCTCTAGGGGTCGTTTCGTGACTTTTTCTGTATTATTTCGGGATCATTTGGGGACCCTTCCGGCATAATTTCTTGATGGTTTGCCGGATCCAGCAGGGTCATTTTGGGATCATTTGGGGACCCTTCCGAGATCATTTTTGGATCCGTCCGGGATGCCGTAGGAGCCATTTTGGGATTTTTTGTTACTTTTCCGGGATAGTTTTTGGACCCTTCCGGGATCATTTCTGGATCTGTGCGGGATCCCATTTGGGTCATTTCCGGACTATTTCGGGATCATTTTGGGACCCTTCCGGGTTCATTTCTGTATGGTTTTCGCGATCCGTCGTGGATCCCCTCGGAGCCATTTCGGAATTTTTCTGGAGTATGTCGGCATAATTTAGGGACCCTTCCTGGATATTTTCTGGATGGTTTTTGAGATCCGCCCGGGAGCCAGTCGTGGTCATTTCGGAACCTTTTCGGGATCATTTTGGAACACCTTCAGGGATCATTTCTGTGTGGTTATCTGGATACGTCTAGAATCGTGTCGTTGTCATTTCTGGTTTTTTTGGGACTATTCCGGGAACTTTTGGAGACCCTTTCGGGGCATTTCTGGATGGTTTTCGGGATCCGTCCGCGATAACGTGGGGGTCATTTCGTAGCTTTTTCTGGATAATTCGGGATCATTTGGGATCCTATCAGGTTATCAGCTCATTTAGTTCTTTTTTTTACTCAATTACAAAAATAAAAGGCTAACGCGAATAGCCCATATATTTAAATTTCTCCTTGCGGACGGGGCCGCGGGTAAAGGTTAGTAAATATATACATTGGAAAGCAGGCCTTTGTGAAGTAAAGAGTTACATAGTGGTCTTTGGTTGGATACCGCGAGTTTCATCACGCATTTTTCACTCTTTGTAACGTAGCGTTAAAATAGTACCCCCACTGTAACCCTTTTTCTTCTACGCCTGAGACCCCCACCGTAACCTTTTTTCACCTACGCCTGGGAGTATACATACATAGTACATTAGCAGGTAGCCAACAGCAGCAGTTACATACCAATGCATGAGAATAGCATTTGGCGACAACAATAATATGCGCATAGCACGCCAGCTTACAGTAAATGGCAATTCACTGAAGTGCCCAATTAGCGGTTCATTTTTTACTCGCATCATAACCGAAGCAGTATAAAAAGGAATGAGTTTGCTTTTGGCACTTCATTCCTCGCAGGTTAGTCAGAGGAAGTGGTTGCTTTATTAAGCAGCCCAGTCAGTCCTCCTGACTATCTGATTGGAAGGGGTGCTGCCTTAGCACGGGTCACCCTTTGCTTGCAGGGACAACGGGTTGTCGTCTTTATGGTTTTCTCGCCCGTGCCCCAGCTAAGTAAGGGAGGGCTCGCCGCCTTAGGGCTACCCCGCCCCTTCCTCTCAGCTAAGTCTCCAGCTGACCCGGTTCTACAACTGCATAGCGTGGTGCCTTCGGGCCCAGTTTCTCCTCGCAGCCTACGAACAGGCAAGGACAGAGCTGATGCACCGCCCGCCGGCACCTTACCTTAGTGTGCGACCACGGGTTGAGCGATGTCCAGCGAACGAGCCAATCCCACTTCCAGAGGGAAAGGGGGTGCCGCCACGGCACTGGTCACCCGTTGCTTGCGGGGACAACGGGTTGTCGCCTTTATGGGTTTCTCGCCCGTGTCCAAGCTAAGTAAGGAGGGATCACCGCCGTTCGGCCAACAGACCCCTTCCCCTCAGTGCTGGCTCTGGCAGTAGAGCGACTCGTTGGCTAAAGGGGCTGCGCTGTGCCGCTAAGGCGCACTTCCCCTCAGCCCACTGAACGACCTACAAAGTTCCGGCTGGTACAACTCCGCGTCCCACCCTGCCATTGTGCAGGAATGGAGGCGGTGGTGTCCAGCTAGAGAGTCAGCACTAAAATCGAGTGAGCCAACCACACCACCGAGTGGAAGGGGGCGCTATCAGGGAATGGGTCACCCTTTGCTTGCGGGGACAACAGGTTGTCGCCTTTATGGTTTTCTCGCCCGTGTCCCAGCTAAATGGGGGGGGAGGGGGTTCGTCGCCTTATGACCATCCGGCCCTTTTCCCCTCCGCCCCGCTTCGGCCGTAGAGCGGCCCACAATCTAAAGGGGCTACCGCTGTGCCACCAAGGTGCACTTCAAGTAGAAAGTTTGCACCGACACCCCGCCCTGGCCACGCCACTGGTACGCGCTCCATTGCCCTATTGTTGTCGCCGCTATCCTACGCCTTTGCACCGCTGCTACGACCACCGTCAGCCGCCCGCTATCCTACCGCCTTTGCGCCGCTGCTACGACTACTGTTAGCCGCCGCTATCTTATCACCGTCCAACCAGCTCGCTGGTGCCGTCACTGCGTCCATACCGCTACATCCATCCGTCCGCTAATACTGCCCGCCGTCCAGCCGCCGTGCTAATCCCGCCACTGCGCACATACCGCTGTACCAATCCGTCCGCTAATACTGTCCGCCGTCCAGCCGCCGTGCTAGTCCTGCCACTGTGCCCATACCACTGCAGCAATCCGTCCGCTAATACTGTCCGCAGTACGGCCGCCGCGATGAATCCGCCGCTGCCCCCGGACCACCATACCAACCCGCCCGCTCCTGCACCGCCGTTCAGCCACCGTACCGACCCCTCCGCTACTAAAGCAACCATTAGCCGCCGCTTGTCTCCTTTACCCGCTATCTTTGTACGGAAATCTGCTGCCTTCACTACCCTTCAAGCCGTGTGTGTGTGTGTGTATTCGTCATTAACACATAACTATTGTGTTCTTATTAAGTGGGGGTTTGTGGGACCTCTACTTAACCCTGGATTGATTGAGTGCTACCTCAGCCTTCGACAAAACTCACCTCATAAATGGCGCCCGAGCAGGCCCGTAAAAAGTCCATTCCTAAGAAAATTCGTTCTGCCAGGTTCGGGATGACGGACATCACTGTGTTAGTCGTTCGTCCCTGGTATGTAATCCTTGCTGGGTAAGAATTCGAACTATAGACACACTTCTGGTCTGCCAATTGGACGTTCCGCCTGTTAAGACGTGGTTTGATGTTGCTCCTCTCCAGGTGATCTCGTATTGACTCATCGACGTATGATATGGTGGGGCCAGTGTCCACTAGCGCACGCACGCTCATGCCCTCGACGGCTATCGGTATGTAGAAACGGTCATCTACTTGCATTTCGGCAGCGGGCTCACAGGCTGGTGGTTTCATTGGCTTCGGTGGCTGAACAAATAACGCTTGCCGGCTTCCTCTCACATAGTTTGGCGGCATCCTGAATGTGTTGTTGTCGGCGGATTGGTTGGTCGGGAGGCATGGGCAGTCCCTGGAGAGAATGTTGTCTTGCCCATACCTGGAGCAGAACATTCTCCAGCGGCCCCTGTATTGGGGGCGGCGGTGTCCGCGTTCCTTGCAGCGCCAAAACACTCCTTGCTATCGTACTCCGTTTGAAGATGATACAAGCTGTGGACCACCACTTTGCCCTATTTTGCTTCCTCGATTTTTAGCAGCTCTTGTTCCTCTGTTATTTCCAGGAGCTCATGGATCGTCCTAAACTCGCTGCGTTTAACGAAGAGGCGGTACTCAACGCGTAGGCCATCGTAGATCCGTTCGATGTGGTTTTCCTTACACACTGTCGGGTGCTGGCGGATCAGCGTTTCTAATGCGAGGATGTAGTCTTTGGCTTTTTCCCGGCCGTATTGCTTGCGTTGTCGGATGGCCTCTTCCAAATGTCGAAGATGATGCTTGGGCAGGAAAAAATGTTGCACTTCCGTTCGGAAATCGCTCCATTTGTTTTTGTTTACGGACGCGGTACCATTGGAGTGCTTTGCCACGTAAAAGTTCCGGCAGCGTTGGGAGGAGCCGGTCGCAGGGATGCGGTAACATTCAGCAAGCTCCTCTATCCTCTCCAGAAATTCGTGCAGCGACTCTTCTCCCGAAAAATGCAAATCCCAACGGCGAACTGTATTCATTAGCTCACCGTCGCTCATTTCGTCTCGTTTCGGTGGTGCGCGCTCTCATGCGCATGCGGTTGGGGACTATGAATCTGGAAGGTGGGGATTGACTTGGTCGGTGGTGTGGGGGTGATATCCATAACGGTTATTGTCGGTGTTGGTAAGTTAATTGGTTTCCCTTCGTCCTCTTCTACTTTCTTCTCCAAATCCTTCAGTAGGTCTTCGCTTGATTTCCTCGTGCGTTTTGTTTGTACGTACGTGCTCAGTGCGCGGCGCAGATCGGCTACGGTTTGGCCCTCCACGGAAATCCTATGCCTCTTGCACTCCTCTATCAGCCCCTCCCTTTTCAGTAAGTAGATCCAATTGAGTGAGTCGGTATTCAGCATCGTACCTTCGGGAACCGGTGTGTTTGTTGTTACTGGTGGTGTCTTCGTCGAACCAGTCCCGACAGTGTTGTTGGTTGTTGTATTTGTTTTTCCACGGTCATCTGCGGAGGAGGGTCCCTGCTCGGTCGCCATTTATGAGGTGGGTTTTGTCGAATGCTGAGGTAGCACTCAGTGAATCCAGGGTCAAGTAGAGGTCCCACAAATCTCCACTTAATAAGAACAAAATAATTATGTGTTAATGAAGAATACACACACACCCACGGCTTGAAGGGTAGTGAAAGCAGCAGCTTTCCGTACAAAGATAGCGAGTGAGGTAGACGAGCGGTGGCTAATGGTTGTTATAGTAGGGGCTGTTGCGGGTGGCGGCTTCCTATAATGACACTGTCTCAGTGGCGGCGGCGGAGGGACCTGCGAGGAATGAAATAGAGTTATGATTAGTGCCGGTCGTCTAGCTGGACATCACCACCTCCATGCCCGCACGAATGACGGGCTGGATGCGGAGTTGTACCAGCCGGAATTCCGTAGGCGGATCCGTGGGCTGAGGGGAAGGGCATCTTACGGCACAGCGGTAGCCCCTTAAGCTGCTGAACCGGTCGACGGCTGGAGCCGGGGCGGAGGGGAAAGGGCTGGATGGTCATAATGCGAGAAACCCATAAAGGCTACAACCTGTTGTCTCCGCAAGCAAAGGGTGACCCGTTCCCTTACAGCGCCACTTTCCACTCCGTGGTGGGTTGGCTCAATCGCTTTTAGTGCTGACTCGCTAGCAGGACACCACCGCCTCCATGCATGCACGATGGCAGGGCTGGACGCGGAGTTATACCAGCCGGAGCTCTGTTGGTCGATCCGTGGGCTGAGGGGAAGTGCGCCTTAGCGGCACAGCGGTAGCCAATTTAGCCGCCGGGTCGCTCTATTGCTGGAGTCAGGACTGAGGGGAAGGGGTCTGTTGGCCGAACGGCGGTGAGCCCCCCCTTACTTAGTTTGGACACGGGCGAGAAAATATAAAGGCGACAACCCGTTGTCCCCGCAAGCAAAGGGTGAATAGTGCCGTGGCTGCACCCCCTTTCCCTCTGGAAGTAGGATTGGCTCGTTCGCTGGACATCGCGCTTCCCGTGGTCGCACACTAAGGTAAGGTGCCGGCGGGCGGTGCACCAGCTCTGTCCTTGCAAGTTCGTAAGCTGCGAGGAGAAACTGGGCCCGAAGGCACCACGCTACGAAGCTGTAGAACCGGGTCGGCTGGAGCCTTAGCTGAGAGGAAGGGGCGGGGTAGTCCTAAGGCGGCGAGCCCCCTTACTTGGCTGGGACACGGGCGAGAAATCCATAAAGGCGACAACCCTTTGTCCCCGCAAGCAAAGGGTGACCAGTGCTAAGGCAGCACCGCTTCCACTCAGCTAGTCAGGAGGAGTGACTGGGCTGCTTAATAAAGCAACCACTTCCTCTGACTAACCTGCGAGGAATGAAGTGCCAACAGCAAATTGATTCCTTTTTATACTGCTTCTGTTATGATGCGAGTAAAAAATGAACCGCTAATTGGGCACTTCAGTGAATTATCATTTACTGTGAGCTGGCGTGCTATGTGCATATTATTGTTATCGCCAAATGCTATTCGCATGCATTGATATGCAAATGCTGCTGTTGGGTACCTGTTAATGTACTATGTATGTATACTCTCAGGCGTAGGTGAAAAAGGGTTAGAGTGGGGGTCTCAGGCGTAGGAGAAAAAGGGTTACAGTGGGGTCGTACTATTGTAACGCTACGTTATGTCTTTATAATTCTTATTACCATTGTTACCAAACTTTCGTTGCCTTACTTAATTATAACTAAATATCCTAATAAATACTGAATTCGTTGTATAGTTACTATAAATGATCGTGTATCGTTTGGTTGAGAAAGAAGTTTACGAAACAGGTACATACATACTTAATCTCAAACACTTGGCATCACTTGCGGGGAGTGAGGCGCATGAAATCAATAATTATAAATACTATTGTTTTTTTTTTTTTATTGTCGAGGAACCGCATGTTGAATTGCATGCAGTAGCATAACTACATACATGAATTATTAGATGACATCACGTATAATTGCTCACTTGCATACGACACTAATTCTCTTTGGATCATCAATTAAGCGAGAGCGGACATCACCATGAACGTACATCACTAGTAGCGAGGGCTGTTAATTAGCTGATCCAACGGTCAAACAGCTGAAATCGACGAGTTCATATGCAAAGAATGCAATACACAGAATTGCACTTAATTTGTTCTAAAAAGCTCGATTTTGACAATTAATATCGGCGTATTTACATTTTGGTTTGAGTTACATAATTTTTAATTAAAATGCAACCTCAGTTAACAAAAATACAAGGAATTGCCTTGTGCTTAAATAGCTTTATGACGAACACTCGAAAAGTTGCAAAAGAGCGACGAACGACAGGTTATTTAACAGCAAGGAAAACATTATTGGAATCGTTTTGGGCAGAATACAATGCATACTATGAAGAATTACGATTGTTTGCGGCGGAAGCAGATAAGGGAAAGAGTGCTGATGTTACTGCGGTAAGTGAATATTTGAACAGTGATATTCATTCCTCGGTAGAAATGGTGTTCACAGAAAGTTTTGGTGAATTGTTGGATGAAATCAATTCATTTCGAGCGGGGCACAACACTTCTATAATAACTCTAAATTCAACAAATGCATCGAATGTGTGTATCTAACAATTGAATTCTCTACCACGCTTTAAGGTGCCAACGTTCGATGGTAGTTTCTTACACTGGTACACATTCAAGGATTTGTTCATATCGGTTATCACTAATCACTCAAGTTTGAGTAACACACAGCGACTCCAGTACCTCAAGGATGCAATGACTGGTGAGGTACTACATGTTCTTGATAATACTGTAACAACAGATGCGAATTTTCAAGTTGCATGGGATATTCTTGTTAAGAAATATGAGAACAAACGTATAATTATCAATTCATATTTAACACAAATTATGGGTTTACCCAAAGTAGAGTCAGAAACGGGAAGTCAATTGAGAACGCTGTGTGATGGCGTTACTGCAGCATTGCGTGCATTGGAGCATCTTGGACGCTCTGTATCGCGTTGTTATAGTTGTTAACAAATTGGATGTTGTTACACGTAAGGCATGGGAACTGTCTCTTGGCTCAAATGACGAGGTGCCAACTTATGCGAAATTAAGGGTGTTTCTCGAAAATCGCATTCAGTCCCTGGAGGTTACACAATTGGCTTGCGGTGAACCTCAGAAACAAAATAAATTGAAGGCAACAGTTAAAGACTGTCGCACGTCAATGGCAACATGTGCAATATGTTCAGATAAGCACATTGTCCCACATTGCAAACAATTTAGAGCTTCCAGTGCAAAGAAAGATTTAGCCGTCAGACATAAATTATGTTGCAACTGTTTACGGTCGGGGCATATGCTACGAGGGTGTCCGTCTGAGGAATGCTGTAATATCTGCAAAGCGAAACATAACACATTATTGCACGGTGAATTGTATAATAAAACCGAACAAGGTGTAACACAGAAGGAAGTGACCCAAAGTGGGACTGCTGACTCGAGCACTACAAACATAGCAACATCTAACAACTACAGCTACATACATTGGAAAGCAGGCCTTTGTGAAGTAAACAGTTACATAGTGGTCTTTGGTTGGATACCGCGAGTTTCATCACACATTTTTCACTCTTAATAATTCTAATTACCATTGTTATCAAACTTCATTGTCTTACTTAATTATAACTAGATATCTTAATAAATACTGAATTCGTTGTATAGTTACTATAAATGATCGTGTATCGTTTGGTTGATGAAAGTTTACGAAACAGGTACATACATACTTAATCTCAAACAATGTTATGTTGCATATAGCCTAAAATGGACAAGTGGCTGATAAAGCGGCAAACTTTCCAACGAGGAAACATGTGAAAAAATTGATAAACTATTGTCAGAGTATGGGTGTTCCCCGCGTTGGTTCGCACTGAAAAAAAGGAAAGAAAGAAAAGAAAAACTTTAAATATTTTTTTTGCATAAAAGCGTAAATCCGCACGAAACGCTTATATAAGTGCACAATTTTTTTGGTGGGTATCCAAAACCATAAAAATTACAACAACCACATGAAGTTTGCTAAGTTCAACTGCAAATATTTCCGGACGTAGATAACAATTTTCTTTTCCGCCTTCGGGTTATTGAAACCGCTCCCGATATTTTTGGACGCGATTGGCCCTAAGTAGACTTTTAATCTTGGGTCAAATGTTTGGAGCTCCTGCGCCTGGCTGCCGTAAGCACGGAGGTGGCTTTTCCACAGCCAGTCCTGAGGCATATAACAAAGTGTTATGGCAGCACAAAGCCTCACGTTTCTATTTTTTCCTCATATGCACTAAAAACTAATAAAATAAGAGAAAAAACCCCACAATTAATTTCGCGAATAAATTAGCGCACGTATAAAACATAAGCAAACAGAAATGTCAGTTGCTTGGAGGTGTTCGGAAAGTCACCAACGAGAAGTCCGAAAAGCTTTGCTTAACGATTGCCAAATGGTAGTGAAAGGTGTAGCGAGAAGAAAAAAGGGGACCCTCTGAAAGCCGAAATAATCGAGCGGTCCAAGGTAGGGTGGGCTTCCTGCGAGGTGTGTGCATCTCTACAGGGAGAGGAGATAGTTGTAACATCCGCCCCACTACAAGGTGGAAGAGGGTTGAGGGCCCCGACCCATCACACAGAGCTAGCAGGGGGTATTCCACCTTGATAGCGAGAAGGGGCGGATCCACACTATGTGTACATTACAATAATTATGGCGCCCAAGCAAAATATAGAAGAGTCGATATAGTCAGTATAGCGCATACTACTACTTTTATGTGGTGTTCAAAGAACATAAAATTGTTAGGACCTTAAAGCTGCGCATTAGACTGGAATTGGCGGCCACCAATGAGAGAAATTTGACAAGCGAAATTAACACCAAGTTCGATAATAATAGCCAATGCTCATTGTTAATTAAAAATACATTTCGGTCTAGTACAAATGTACCTTAAAGCATACACAATCATCTTATTAAACGGGTCTAGCCATATGTGACCATTATTCCATTTCCGTGACTTGTTTATGGGATCCAATCCAAAAATTCAATTGCACCGAGACTGGAAGATGGAAGCAAGATGGCGGATCTTAAAAATAGCCCATAGATGGCATAGCCGAATTAGGTTGGTAGGCTATAGGCATCTTTTCAGTGTTTTCTTTTTTTTATTCAATACAATAACTTTTTTTAGATTCAGATAGTATGGAAGTCCTTATTGACATTTCTTTTTTTAAATAAGTTGCTCCAATTTATGGCTTGAGACATTGTGGCCACAAAAGTTAACCATATAAAGCTTGTGTAGCGCAATGCATTCAAATTCGCCATTATTTCCATATTTTGTTTTTTTAAGTTCAGAAATGCACACACCCTCGTAGGAACGCAAGCGTTTGCTCCATTGACTTCTAATAACATAAAGTTTTTTTAGTAGGCCTGGAAGTCATCTGAAACCCCCCACACACGTATATATATATATGAAATTTGAAGTTGATTTTATAGATCATAGACTGTTTTTTTTTAATTTGCAATCAATTTGAAAGCGAGGGACTTAAATCCTAAACTTTCGTGTGATAAAAACCCTTGAGATCAGAGATTTTTGGAAAACAAATTAGCACCAATGACCACACTTTCGTAGATCTCTCGGGTACAATAGGAAGTGGTAACTATGCTGGAACCGCAGGAAACCAGAATAATGTTACGGCAAACTAGGCAAAGAATACCGACACTATGCTGAAACCTAGGAAAGAAGTTATTCAATCGCAGCCATTACCTGACCCACCATCCACCCTAGCCTTTTCACAGCCTACCACTACCAATAGTAGCGAACAAAACAGAGCTACTAATTCTCGTGATATACGTAATGAAATAGCGCCGGTCCTAAAGGAAATGATGGTCGAGGCAAAACAAGCCATCATAAAAGAAATGCGCGAAAGTATATCAGAGTTGACCAGGGCCATTCAAAATACAGCCGCAGGAGTGGATACTTCAGGAGGTAACAATAGAGCGCGAAGTAGAAACAATAAAAGGAGACGACAAAACTCTAGTATTGATTCCGAAGAGCATAACATACAAGATAATTTTAATACAAATTATACAAATAGGTACAACAACCATCCCGTTGTCAGTTCGGCCGCATATATCATCAATCGCTACGACCTACCACCAGCTCGTCAACCACCTATTCAAGAGGAAGGAGTTCCAGCAGCCATCGCTGTAGGACTTCGTCGGGTCGTGAAAACAGAGAGTTTGTCAGGTCAGACATAAATATTGAAAAATGGGGCATAAATTTTCAAGGGCACCGGGATGGTATGCCAGTTGAGGATTTCATGTTTCGGTTAGAATACCTGAAAGACGAGTACGGCTGTTCATGGCGTGAAATAGAACACGATTTTCACAGACTACTTAGCGGAGAGGCTCGCGAGTGGTACTGGCTCTACATAAAGACACATGTCAAAGTAGGTTGGCCTGGTTTGCAGTTTGCACAACGAACTGACTTCGAAATTTTAAGAGAACTTACAGAGTGGAAGCAAAGGCGGGGGGAAAACATCGACGATTTCTTCCACGCTGTCGGGGTTTAGCGCTCACAACTTAGAAATCCGATTCCTGAATACGAGATAGTGCGCTACGTGAAAGGAAATCTAAGTGAATTACTAGCTAAATTAGTTTATCCTATCTCAGCATATTCACTAGACCAGCTCCGAATGGAATGTAAGGAAATCGAGCGATGCTTTCCGCGCCGGGACCGCCCCCATCGAATGGTTTTATTCCCAGAACACAGCACGTAAATGAAATACATCAGGAGGAAGAGGGTTTTGATCCCGGTGATGAGGATCAAGTCTCCATGGAGGAAATAAGCCATCAACCTCAGAATAAGCAACCATTCGGTCGCAGGAATGTCTCGTGCTAGAATTGTGGCGCGGATGGTAACTTTTTTGCTGAATACATGTCGCCTCAGCGACGGATCTTTTGTTATAAATGTGGAAAACTGAACGTGATCAGATCTAAGTGCCCGTTGTGTAACCCATCGGGAAACGCATCGAGGAACGTGGTTGTGACGGGGGAATCGCGCTCCACATAAACCTCGTCCAAGTAGACGCTTCTACGAATACTGAACCGGATACCGAATCCGCAACCAGCACAGACATTTGCAATTATAATATAATTTTGAATTCAGGCAAACAACAAAAGACGGACAAGGAAATTACTTCCTCCTATGAAGAAAGACTAAGAAAATATCTTGAAACTCGGGAAAGGATTTTCGCCGACAGCGTTATAATGGGACGCCGTGCAGTTTCTCGTAAAATACAAAAGGCGAGAGAACGCTTTCCTTAGAGGAAAATTCTCCGACAAAAGGTAGTGGCCTCGGTAAGGAAAATAAGCAGTACGGTCCCGCGCGTTTACGCCGACGTAGAAATAATGGGGGTACAGACACGCAGTTTGCTAGACACTGGCGCCTGATTCAGCATTCTAGGCCGTGGCTTTAGGGAGTTTGTGGAACCAATAGGAGTTCCAATCCAACGTTATTTGTCCTCAGTTAAAACAGCAGGCATCAAAATTACTATACCGGTAAAATTCAACTCGGTAGAACATGAAATCACATTTTTCTTATGTCCATATTTAGAACAAAAGATTTATTTTGGGGTGGATTTTTGGAGAATTTTTGAGCTGGCACCGGAAGTTATTTCCGTTAATGAAATTTATTTGCCAAAATTAGAAAAAGAGATGGTGACTGAAGAAGACAAGAATGAACGTCGCGTTCTATATAGTCTACCGCCAGAGCAAAAACAGCGGTTGGAAAAGGTAGTCCAAAGTTTTAAAATATACGACGAACACGGCTTGGGACGCACTAGTTTGGAAAAGCATACGATCAAGCTTGTCGACGAGGCAGTGCCCATCAAAGAGCGACACTATCCACTTTCGCCCGCAATGCAAGCTATCGTTTATGAAGAAGTCGACAGAATGTTGGAGTTGGGCGTGATAGAGGAGAGTGAGAGCCCGTGAAGCAACCAGAACACAGCCGTGCGAAAACCGGGGAAGAATCGCTTCTGTTTGGATGCTCGTGAGCTAAATGCCGTCACTGCTTATCCTCTACAAAATATAGAAGGAATATTAAGTCGCATCGATTACACACATTTTATAAGTAGCGCCGACTTAAAATTTGCTTTTTGGCAAATCGAATTATACGACGAGAGCAAACCCTATACTGCTTTCACTGTGCCTGGACGCCTGCTCCATCAATTCGTAACTATGCCGTTTGGACTATGCAACGCCGCCGAAAGACTATGTCGCCTAATGGACCGGGTTATTCCACAAAGATTGAAATCTAAAGTTTTTAATTACCTGGATGATTCATTAATCATCGCCCCTGACTTTGATTCACATCTTCGGATCTTTCATGATGCCGTCATCTGCTTAAGAGATGCGAAACTTACAATAGGGTTAAAAAATCCAAATTTTGTTTTAAAGAGTTACCGTATTTGGGTTATATAATAGGAAGCGGAATGTTGAAGACAGACCCGGAGAAAATAAAAGCCATACAAAACATACCCATACCGAAAACGGTTAAACAAGTGCGCAGTTTCCTTGGAACTGCCGGTTGGTATAGGAGGTTTCTCAAAGATTTTGCCACAATGGCAGCACATTTGACCGATTCGTTAAAAAAGGGTAAGAAATTCGAATTGTCCATAGAAACTATTGAAGCATTCAATAGCTTGAAAAGGGCACTTACGAGCGCTTCTAGCACTCGAGCACTTAGACATACAGATTTCGCAAAAAGATTTTGGGTTCAGTGCGATGCGTCTGACTATTGTCTGGGAGCAGTACTATATCAAAAAGAAATCGATGGGGCGAAGAAACCAATCGTATACTATTCGCAAAAATTTAATGATTGCCAGAGGTATTATAGCACTACTGACAAGGAATGTCTTGCGGCGTTGATGGCCGTCGAGAAATTTCGACCATATATAGACCTAATGCCATTTAAAATAGTGACTGACCAAGCTAGTCTTAAATGGCTGATATCTTTAAAATATTTTAATGGGATGCTCGCCAGGTGGTCACTACTACTGCCAGGGCGGGCTCTACCATATACGCGAACTACGCGACCGCCTAGGGCACCAAGTTCTAGGGGGCACCAAATTGGATAAACACTTTTGTACTAAAAATCCTTTTTGTAAAAAAAAAGACATTTTGTAGGGGCCCTATATTTAGCTTCATTAAAAAAAAATTATTTTTCACCTTAGTTGTATTTTACAACACAACTTGTCTGGTTTCATGCCCAATTTAGTATTTTGTTGACGATATCAATGTCGGTTGCGAGTGGCGAGCATAGCTTTTAGAAACTTGAAACTAATCAAAACGTACTTGCGTTCGGCCATGACTCAAGAAAGACTTGTGGGTTTAGCATTGCTATCAATAGAGCAGGATATTGCGCAAAAATAAGATTTAAGTAAACTTATATCAACTTTCTATGAGTTGAAGGCGCGGAAAGTGAAGTTTTAGTAAACTCTAAGATAATTAAAAAACCTTTTGTGTGTTATATTTTCGTTCTTTTGTTGAAAAGAAATATATTTAATATGCAAAAGAAATATTTTTTTGTTTTATTGACACTAAGTTTGAATTTAATATTTCTGATCTCTAATCTTCTGAACTCCAATTTCTTTCTCTAAATACTGGAGAAAGGGGCCGCAAATAAAAACTCGCCTAGGGCCCCAAATTCTCTTGAGCCGGCCCTGGTGAGAAGGAAAGTAACATAAAAACGGAATGCATATTTGGGCACATTATTGGAGTGATCATCCCTGCTGGCAAAAGGACTAGTGCGTGATTTATCACATACCGATTACAAATGAAAGTCACCCATCACAGTTCCGGTTCTATTATATGAAAAATAGCGGCAACTTTAATATTGAGTTGTCATTGGAGGTGACCAATTGCCACCATATAGATACTATTGTGGCAGACCTGTGCCGGGTTTGAAATAACTGGTCCTTTAACAAAACTTCAGTGGAAGACCTGTGACGGGTTTGAAAGAACTGGTCCTTTAACAAGACTTCAGTGGCAGACCTGTGATGGGTTATTTATAACCGGTCCTTTTGCAACACTTTAGTGGTAGGTCTATACAAACTCTTTGAAATACCCTTTACATAAATTTTCATTAACATATTTGAATTAAAGTTTTAGTAAACTTTTTGAGTTTTTCATAACGGTGTTTTATATTAAAAAAAATTTTTTTTTTGTGAGTATAATTTATTTTTTTATATTAAAAAAAACATAGTTTGCAAACTATATCATTTAGAATTTTACAGTTATTTTCGTGCTTATATATTGTTTATATAAAGTAAATAACATTTCAATAAAAATAATACTTTGTGTACTAAACGCTTGCAATTCAAGTAAAGTTATAATTCAGTCATATAAAGTTCGTAAACTTATATTTGTGCACATTTTTGTTGTTAATTTGGGAAAATCAAATACATTTCATTAAAAAAATAAATTATCCGAGTTGCGAGTCCGAGTTGCGAGTTCGACTCCCACTCCCGGGAGAAAAGGCTTTGAAGAGATTTACAAGGTATAATCGAAACAGCTGTCGCCTTGTCCGTCCTGATGTCACGTTGTTTAAATTTTTCCCAAATTATTAAATAAATTAGAACATTTCTGTTTATTTAAGAAATAAACAAATTATATTAAAAAAAATATATATTTAACGTAAATATTATTTAAACATAAGCAATTCATATGAAGTTATAAACATCGTATTTGATTGTAAAATTGTTTTTTCTTTATATACAAGAAATTTTCCATACCATAAAAAAATCTCAAAACTCAACGGTTACATTCACATACACACATACTACATACTTGGACAAGTTCTGAAAACAATGAATTACCTTACTGTACAACAACATACAAAACTTGTAAGGTAGGTATGAACGATAACTTATGCTTTACAATGGGCTATATATGTATATAAAATTATTTAACTCAATTTTAGAGAGCAAGCAGAGTTCACTGGTTTTATTCATATAGCCCAGCTTTAACACCTTGAACACATATTAATTATTTGTTTCATTCATTTTCTTTGCGAGTATTTGTTTCAAGTGACGCTTTTTGGATAAATGAATCGCTCTTCGAAGCTGTTCTTCTCCTTCTGCTAGGCCAAATATTGAAGAAGCGGCATCTTAAAAATTTGAAACATTAGGATTAGTCTATTATTAGACCTTTCATGAAAATGAAATGGTATATTAATTTCGTCACGAAAGCCAAAATTGTAAGTCCTTAAAGGAAAATAGATAAGTATACCGAAATAATCAGGATGAAGAGCTGAGTTGATTTAGCCATGTCCGTCTGTCCGTATGTCTGTTTGTATGCAAAGTAGTCCCTCAATTTTTGAGATATCTTGATAAAATTTGGTGAGCGGGTGTATTTGGGTGTCCGATTAGACATTTGTCGGAACCGGCCGGATCGGACCACTATAGCATATATCCTCCACACAACCGATTTTTCAGAAAAAGAGGATTTTTGTAATATCTTCATCAATTTAACAGATTGAAGCTTCAAACTTCACCATATACTTTCGTATATTGCACACATTGTTGTCTGAAAAAATTGATGAGATCGTTCGTATATATAGTATATATCCCCACAACCGATTGTTCAGATAAGAAACTTTTCGTAATTACTGCCCTATTTTAAGAGCTATGGGCTTCCAATTTCAACGAATTCTTACGTATATAGCATATATTGTTGTCTGAAAAAATCATAAAGATCGGTGGTATATATAATATATACATGGTGGTATATATAGTATATATATATAGTATATATATTTATATATTTTCGCAATTCGCCCCATTTTAACAGCTAGAAGCCTCAAATTTCACCAAATGCTTAAGTATATAGCATATATTGTTGTCTGAAAAAATCATAGAGATCGGTTGTATATATAGTATATATCTCACACAACCGATTGTTCAGATAAGAAACTTTTGGCAATTTCTACCCCATTTTAGCAGCTATAAGCTTCAAATTTCACCAAATGCTTACGTATATAGCATATATTGCTGTCTGAAAATATCATAGAGATCGGTTGTATATACAGTATATATCTCATACAACCGATTGTTCAGATAAGAAACTTTACGCAATTTCCGCCCCATTTTAACAGCTAGAAGCTTCAAATTTCCAAATGCTTATGTATATAGCATATATTGTTGTCTGAAAAAATCATAGAGATCGGTGGTATATATATTATATACCCCATATAAACTGTCATTTTTGCCCCTTTTTTAAGGCTAGAAGCTTCAAAATTCATCAAATTTCATCAAATAGATACACTTACGTCATATATTTTTGAAATACGTGATTCGTAGTCATAGTTTTTACATACAGACCACAAAAACGTGAAGCTTTGCATCCTCACACAAAATACCTACCTATTTTTATACTCAGTTGAGCAGAGCTCACAGAGTATATTAAGTTTGATTGGATAACGGTTGGTTGTACATATATAAAGGAATCGAGATATATATAGACTTCCATATATCAAAATAATCAGGATCGAAAAAAAATTTGATTGAGCCATGTCCGTCCGTCCGTCCGTCCGTCCGTCCGTCCGTCCGTCCGTCCGTCCGTCCGTTAACACGATAACTTGAGTAAATTTTGAGGTATCTTGATGAAATTTGGTATGTAGGTTCATGAGCACTCATTTCAGATCGCTATTTAAAATGAACGATATCGGACTATAACCACGCCCACTTTTTCGATATCGAAAATTTCGAAAAACCGAAAAAGTGCGATAATTCATTACAAAAGACAGATAAAGCGACGAAACTTCGTAGATGGGTTGACGTTATGACGCAGAATAGAAAATTAGTAAGATTTTGGACAATGGGCGTGGCACCGCCCACTTTTACAAGAAGGTAATTTAAAAGTTTTGCAAGCTGTAATTTGGCAGTCGTTGAAGATATCACGATGAAATTTAGCAGGAACGTTACTACTATTACTCTATATGTGCTAAATAAAAATTAGCAAAATTGGATGAAGAACAAGCCCACTTTTTAAAAAAAAATTTTTTAAAATTAAAATTTTAACAAAAAATTTAATATCTTTACTGTATATAAGTAAATTAAGTCAAACTTCAACTCCAATAATGATATGATGCAACAAAATACAAAAATAAAAGAAAATTTTAAAATGGGCGTGGCTCCGCCCATTTTCATTTAGTTTGTCTAGAATACTTTTATTGCCATAAGTCGAACAAAAATTTACCAATCCTTCTCATATTTGGTAGGAGCATAGATTCTATGACGGTAACTGTTCTCTGTGAAAATGGGCGAAATCGGTGCAAGCCACGCCCAGTTTTTATACACAGTCCACCGTCTGTCCTTCCGCTCGGCCGTTAACACAATAACTTGAGCAAAATCCGATATATATTTACTAAACTTAGCCCACGTACTTACCTGAACTCACTTTTTCTTGTTATAAAAAATGGGCGAAATCTGACCATAACCACGCCCACTTTATCGATATCGAAAATTACGAAAAATGAAAAAAATGCCATAATTCTATACCAAATACGAAAAAAGGGATGAAACATGGTAACTGGATTGGTTTATTGACGCAAAATATAACTTTGGAAAAAACTTTGTAAAATGGGTGTGACACCTACCATATTAAGTAGAAGAACATGAAAAAGTTCTACAAGGCGAAATCAACAGCCCTTGGAATCTCGGCAGGAATACTGTTAGTGGTATTGCATATATAAATAAATTAGCAGTACCCGACAGATGATTTTCTGGATCACCTGGTCCACATTTTGGTCGATATCGCGAGAACGCCTTCACATATACATCTAAGGGCCACTCGCTTTTAAAACCCTCATTAATACCTTTAATTGGATATCCATATCGTACAAAAACATACCAGAGTCACCCCTGTCCCACCCTAATGGCGATATCTCGAAAAGGCGTCCACCTATAGACCTAATGCTCACTCCCTCTTAAAATGTTCAGTAACACCTTTCGTTTGATACCCATATCGTACAAACATTCTAGAGTCACCCCTGGCCCACCCTAATGGCGATATCTCGAAAAGGCGTCCACCTATAGACCTAGTGTCCACTCCCTCTTAAAATGCTCAGTAACACCTTTCGTTTGATACCCATATCGTACAAACATTCTAGAGTCACCCCTGGCCCACCCTAATGGCGATATCTCGAAAAGGCGTCCACCTATAGACCTAATGCCCACTCCCTCTTAAAATGCTCAGTAACACCTTTCGTTTGATACCCATATCGTACAAACATTCTAGAGTCACACCTGGCCCACCCTAATGGCGATATTTCGAAAAGGCGTCCACCTATAGAACTAAGGATTACTCCCTTTTAAAATACTCATTACCACCTTTCATTTTATACCCATATCGTACAAACACATTCTAGAGTCACCCTGGCCCACCCTAATGGCGATATCTCGAAAAGGCGTCCACCTATAGACCTAATGTCCACTCCATCTTAAAATGCTCAGTAACACCTTTCGATTGATACCCATATCGTACAAACATTCTAGAGTCACCCCTGGCCCACCCTAATGGCGATATCTCGAAAAGGCGTCCACCTATAGACCTAATGTCCACTCCCTCTTAAAATGCTCAGTAACACCTTTCGTTTGATACCCATATCGTACAAACATTCTAGAGTCACCCCTGTCCCACCCTAATGGCGATATCTCGAAAAGGCGTCCACCTATAGACCTAATGCCCACTCCCTCTTAAAATGCTCAGTAACACCTTTCGTTTGATATCCATACCGTACAAACATTCTAGAGTCACCCTTGGTCCACCTTTATGGCGATATCTCGAAAAGGCGTCCACCTATAGAACTAAGGATTACTCCCTTTTAAAATACTCATTACCACCTTTCATTTGATACCCATATCGTACAAACACATTCTAGAGTCACCCTGGCCCACCCTAATGGCGATATCTCGAAAAGGCGTTCACCTATAGACCTAATGCCCACTCCCTCTTAAAATGCTCAGTAACACCTTTCGTTTGATACCCATATCGTACAAACATTCTAGAGTCACCCTTGGTCCACCTTTATGGCGATATCTCGAAAAGGCGTCCACCTATAGAACTAAGGATTACTCCCTTTTAAAATACTCCTTACCACCTTTCATTTGATACCCATATCGTACAAACACATTCTAGAGTCACCCCTGGCCCACCCTAATGGCGATATCTCGAAAAGGCGTCCACCTATAAGCCTAATGCCCACTCCCTCTTAAAATGCTCAGTAACACCTTTAGTTTGATACCCATATCGTACAAACATTCTAGAGTCACCCCTGGCCCACTCTAATGGCGATATCTCGAAAGGGCGTCCACCTATAGACCTAATGCCCACTCCCTCTTAAAATGCTCAGTAACACCTTTCGTTTGATGCACATATCGTACAAACACATTCTAGAGTCACCCCTGGCCCACCCTAATGACGATATCTCGAAAAGGCGTCCACCTATAGACCTCATGCCCACTCCCTCTTAAACTGCTCAGTAACACCTTTCGTTTGATACCCATACCGTACAAACACTCTAGAGTCACCCCTGGCCCACCCTAATGGCGATATCTCGAAAAGGCGTCCACCTAAAGACCTAATGCCCACTCCCTCTTAAAATGCTCAGTAACACCTTTCATTTGATTCCCATATCGTACAAACACATTCTGGAGACACCCCTGGTCCACCTTTATGGCGATATCTCGAAACGGCGTCCACCTATGGAACTAAGGATCACTCCTTTTCAAAATACTCATTAACAGCTTTCATTTGATACCCATATCGTACAAACATATTCTAGAGTCACCCCTGGTCCACCTTTATGGCGATTTCTCGAAAAGGCGTTCACCTATAGAACTAAAGCCCATTCCCTTTTAAAATACTCATTACCACCTTTCATTTGATACCCATATCGTACAAACACATTATAGAATCACCCTGGTCCACCTTAATGGGGACATCTCGAAAAGGCGTCCACCGATAGACCTAAGGCCCACTCACTCTTAAAATGCTCAGTAACACCTTTCATTTGATACCCATATCGTACAAACAAATTCTAGAGTCAGCCCTGGTCCACCTTTATGGCGATATCCCTAAATGGCGTTCATCCATAGAACTATGGCCTACTCTCTCTTAAAATACTCTTTAATACCTTTCATTTGATACACATGTTATACAACCACATTCCAGGGTTACCCCAGATTGATTTTCCTTATTTTGTCTCCATAGCTCTCAACTGAGTATGTTATGTTCGGTTACACCCGAACTTAGCCTTCCTTACTTGTTTATTTTATATTTATTTTAAAAATCGTTTAGATATGTTCAAATTTCAGCAAATGCTTACGTGTATAGCATATATTTTTGTCTGAAAAAATCATAGAGACCGGTGATATATATAGTATATATCTCATACAACCGATTGTTCAGATAAGAAATTTTGCGCAATTTCTTAATCATTTTAACAGCTAGAAGCTTCAAATTTCACCAAATGCTTACGTGTATAGCATATATTGTTTTCTGAAAAATCATTGAGATCGGTGGTATATATAGTATATATCTCATACAACCGATTGTTCAGATAAGAATCTTTGCCCAATTTCTGCCCCATTTTAACAGCTAGAAGCTTCAAATTTCACCAAATGCTTACGTATTTAGCACATATTGTTGTCTGGAAAAATCATAGAGATCGGTGGTATATATATTATATACCCCATATAAACTGTAATTTTTGCCCCTTTTTACGGCTAGAAGCTTCAAAATTCATCAAATTTCATCAAATAGTTACGTTTACGTCATATATTATTGAAATACGTGATTCGTAGTCATAGTTTTTACACGCAGACCACAAGAAACCTGAAACTTTGCATCCTCACACAAAGTACCTACCTATTATTTATTTTTTATTTATCTTAAAAATCGTTTAGGTATGTAGATCTGTTCAATATATATTTCTTATGTTATACATCCGATTATTTGGAGATTACGAACGGGATAAGATAATTGTTCATCCCCATTCATGAAAGGTATGAAGTCTTCGTCACAACCGAAGACAGTCTCGTCCTTACTTGTTTATAAATATTTTTGTAACTCACCTTTTACAACCTCATACACATTCTTCACATCTTTTTAACCCTTCTATCCGTGACTGCCTTCCAAATTATATCCATATATAAGTCGTGGATCGAAAATAAGATCTATGTTTTTTTCCAGATTAGTCCGAATAATCTTTTTTACAATGCTTACCTATTGAATTGCCAAAAAAATGATTGCTATGTAGGGAAAATAATTATATATATACATTAGGCCGAACCATTTGATAAAAAGGCACCAATTTTTGGCGCTCTCGACTAAAAAACGAACATTATTAGTCAGTATTACCAAATACTGGTGATACTTTTTTCAAATAGGGCGGTCTAATGCACATGTAAATGTAAAAATTCAACCACATTAAAGCATTCTTATATAAATGTTTTTGTTTGAGGTATTGATGTTCGCATCAAGGGCCTTCAGTTCATCATCGTCCTTAATGGGAAATATTTCCCCCATTGCCGAAATTTCGCGATCTTGGAGGATAAGCACTGTGTGTTCGGCTAACGTCTCCATGACCACACTGTTTTGATGATCAACAGCATCTGAAAAACGGAAACACGTAAGTGCAACTATTGAAACGAATTTATTATCGTCTAAGTAAAAGTGAATGTGTGTATATGTGTATGTGCTTTATTAGGGTGACGTTGGAGTGGAAATGGGAAAAGGATAGCGGGTAAGATGGAGAAAATGAAAGGACAGAAATACTAAGGAAAGCCAACTTAGCGGGAAGGACGTTGAAACGAATTGGAAGAGTGAGTGGAGAGCAAGAGGGGTGGGGAGAGTGACGGGAAAAGGGAGGATTTATGCGGACATAAAATAAATATATATAATAAAATAATAATATTACACAGAAAGAAACATTATAGTGACATCAATTACTTACTTTTAAACTCTCCTTTGATATACGATGTTAGGTTGGTAATTGAATCTGAAAATAATATTCTTCCATTTTGGAACAATTTGTACATTGTGTCTCATCTAAAAGTAATAAACGAATAGTTATAGTAAGCTTGTATTTAAACAGTGTTTGAGTTAATAACGGATACATGCCTTTTTGTGACGTCTGCGTTTCTTTGATATTCATTTCTGATAAATTTTCTTTTATTGGGTATGACCTTTCGAAATAATAAAATAGTTATATATTAGATTAATGTGCGTATGTATGTTTAATAAGCTTTTATTTTGATCAAAAGCAGCCATATAATATCGGAACAAAAAGGGTTTTATTTTGATAAGGAAAAGCGATACACTTGTAATTTATTTCGGATGTAGGAAAACTTTCTTCAAAGTCGCAGGGGTTTGAGTCAACTACTTATTCCTAAATATTTTAAAGAATCTATAGGTTCCGTAGAGTAGTAGTAATGTACTTATATTTAATCTGTCATGTCACCCATTTTATTATACCATACATTTCTGAAAAATGGTAAATGTCACCTGCGGGAGGAAATGCAGCCAACTTCGCTTTTGCTCTGGGGCTTTCTTCTTCCGGTGACAGCGAAACGCAGAGTTTGTTCAAATAAAATAAAGCAAAAGAAATAAATCAAATCGTTTTAAAATAAAAGAAACAGGTTGCATCCTCAAGTGTGGGGTATTACCCTCTATTCGCATAAATAAATATTAGAAGAAAAACTCGAACCATAAAAGGAAAAAAAGTGAAAATGCCGCTCACACGTTTTAATACATCAAGCGCATCGACAGTGGAGCAGAAATCTACAGGTACACAAAAAAACCTAAGACTTCTGAAAATAGCACCATCGTTGTACCTCCGCCTGCTCCTGGTGCTCCTGCTGCCTCTGCCATTTCATTCACCGCTGTAACTAGTACTTTTGGCAATACATTGCCTGCTGCCACTACCTCTGGCACTATGGCTTCTGTTGTCAGCGCTGCCAAATTGCCTGTCGCTGCCGTTGTTACTACAGCGCCTGTTGTCACCGCTGCTAAATTGCCTGTTGCTGCCGCTGCCACTACATTTCCTGTTGTTACCGCTGCCACTACATTTCTTGCCGTTACCGCTGCCTCTGCCACTATATCACCTGCAGCCTCCGCCACTACATTGCCTGTTTTTAACGCTGTTGCTACTACTACTGCTGTAGATCATAATTCACCCGCTGTTATGCTGTCCGATGCCTCTGGTGGGACCGTCGTAATGTCCAGTGAGAATACTAACAACGTTGCCTGGTATGGTTCCACTCAGCCTCATATGAATGAATCCGCTGCAAACTATGCCATAAGCCCAACTATTGCTTCTGACGTATCTGTTGGCCTTGAAGCCACACCATCAGGTGAAGAAATAAACCACCTTGAAGAGCAGTTAAGATTATTGAAGCTAGGTAAAGAAGTAATGGAGCTCCAAGGTGTAGTCCAGCACTTGGAGTCTGGCCAGGTCGTGCGCATAGGAAAGTACATCCATTTCGACGAACTTGATGCAGCAGTCCCGAAGTTTAGTGGCGACAATCACTACGATATAAATCGTTGGTTTTTACAGTTTGAAGACTATGCTGATGCTAACAACTACAATGAAAGACATAAATGCCTAGCATTGCGCCGATGCGTAACTGGGACAGCGAAAGAATTCGTTTTGAACCAAGGCCTAACGGATTACGTTGAAGCTTTTATTATGCGCAATGTTCCGCCGTAATTGCTCTCGACAGGAGGTCTATCGCCAGCTACGGTTACGCAAACTAAAACCGTCAGAATCGTGTGTCAGTTATATGGTGGCAATGCAATCAATCGGTGCCCAATCGGAGATAATGGAGCAGGAGTTGGTAGACATTATAGTGGACGGAATCCCAGACAGCAGCAACAATATAAGCATCTTGTATGGCGCTAATAGCATAAGCGAACTCATACGCCGATTGGAACGTTACGAGCAACGTCATCACAGCGTTGGTGTGCGCAAACCATTGAGCACAGAGGTATCAAATACCGCAGTAAAGGCAAACACTACTGAAGATTTTTCCACTGTACGTTGTTTCAACAAACCCAAACATCTCAAGTTGCAGCCGTATCCATGGATGACTATGTCCCTTTAGAATCCCAGCAAGAGGTAAGTGTGGCCTTTTACGATAAAAATCGAAACAGATGTACAGGTTTTACAAATATGATCTCTCTTTTCGATTCCGGTAGTTCTATTAGCCTTATGCAAAGATCAGTTGCTGAAAAATTTGTTAAGCTGTCATTTCGGCCAAAGTCTACACAATTCATTGGCGTTGGTAAAAGAAGGATATATTCTTTTGGCACAGCAATGTACGAAATTTATTTTCGTAAATTAATTGGAAATATTAATGTAATAATAGTTCCGGATGAAACTGTAACTCTTCCATTAATTCTTGGTCGAGATTTTTGCAAAAATTTAACATTCAGTTAATACAATTAAATGAAATATCAAATGAATTTAATAAAAACGTAAAACAAAAGGTACCTTATAGAAATACTGAATTAAATAAAGAAGATCCGAAAAAATATATATGTGATTCGATTATTAATAAATTTGTTGATGATGGCTTAAGTGTTAAATTAGATGGTAATAAGCCTATATTAAGTGAAGTATATGACAGATGTGATCATAATAAGCAAGACTCAAAATAAATGGGCAAGTATCCATATGATAGGACGGATATGTTTGATTCAGCTGCGAAAGAGATAGGAGCAATAGATGAAAGTGTTTTTCAGTCGGAAATATATATAGGGCCCAGTTTGGCTAAACGAGAAAGAGGGGTAGTAATGGAAGGGTTGTCTAGTGAATATTTATCGCCTACATCAATTCAAAAAAACCGTATGACTATAAAATGACAATCCGAACAACGGATGATATGCCTTCCTATTCCTTGCCAAGACGATTATCGTTTAAGGATAAGGAAGAGGTACAAAATATCACTGACGATTTAAGGAAACGCGAAATTATACGACCTAGTAACTCCCCTTATTCTTCTACGATTGTTCTGGTAAAACAAAAGAGTAGCGAAACTCGTATGTGGATCGATTACAGATCTTTGAATAAGAAAACAGTACGCGACAATTTCCCATTGCCCCTAATAGACGATTGTATAGATTATATGTCGGGGAAAAAGTGGTTCACTCTCTTGGACTTGAAAGATGGGTTCAACCAGTTAGCAATGGATGAGGTATCTATTCCATTAACATCTTTTGTCACACCACATGGGCAATTTGAGTACTGTAATGTAACAAACTAATAAAAGAATGTTTTGACTTTGGAAGTCCCATCAGTATTCGATTTTATTAAAGAAATTCATTACTATTTATACAGAAATTCTTAACCTATGCATATATACATACTTACATTAATATTTACATACTAAAGGTGCATGACTCAATAGTGAGGAATGCTTGTCAGCAAATTATTGACCTACATATTGTCAATATGATTCCCACGTGAGCAGTTCGGTATGACGCATTAATGCATTAGGTGACTTAGTGAAAGCGAATGAACTTATGGTAGTTACCTGGGACAATGAACGAGAGTTTGTAATGTTAAGCGTGTTTTAAATGGGGTGAATTCCACGCGATACTACACCATCGGCCTTTTAAGTGAGCGTATATAATTTTATGCTTAATTATAGGCGGTCACTCCAATGTCACTGTGATAAGTGTGCCGTGTTGTTTCATTTTTCGTTGAATGCCCAGTCAACTTGCTTGGTGTTACAAAATAAAAAATTTTGAATTTTAGTTGTAATTTATGTCATAATGGTAACTTTATACTATAAGCAGTGAACTTTTTGCTTATGTGCATTCTTGTTTTTGTTCGCTTACATTTGCTTTACATACAGTGTCCGTTATGCTTTTTCATAATAAGCTGACTTTTGCTATATTTTTTTTTTGTGTTTTCGTATATTTGCTATAATGGGTAATTTTGACTACATTTTTTTTCTTTGTGCAAAATTTTGTTTTTTTTTTTGTGTGGTTGAGTGCTTAGGATTATGAGAAATGTTTTGTATTAAGTGGTTTTTTACTTATTTACTTATTTTGCTTATTACACAGTCGGCTTTAAATGTGTGCACCCACTTAAAATCCGCTTGTCTTCTAGAAATTATTTTCTAATATTTATATACAAATATGAAGCTGAGAGAAAAAAAAAATGTTTTCAATTGCTTAGATACAAATTATTATTAAATAACCGAGTAAATTGGAATATTTATTTTTAGATTATTTCCAAGAGATATCTTAGATGTGTTTAAGCCTATTCTTATGGACTACTAATTCCTTATCTTTATTGCTTCTATTACTAGTTTCTTCTCTATATGGTATTAAAGTAAAATTGTTATTTTTGTCAATTTTCTTTACCTTATACCGTCCTTTATATCTACTGTCTAGCTTATGGCTAGTGAAATATTTAAATTTATAAAACGAAATGTTTGTGGTTTGAATGTCTGAACATCAATCAATTTATTAAACAAATTCTTTCTCTTTTATAGATACATTCTTAACCTACACATTCATAATTACCTTAATACTAAAAATATGTACATTTTTATTAACACTAATCATACATGTAAATTTGTATACACCGTATGCATACATGTAGATTTGTAAGCATGGTATGCTTACGTGTAGATTTGTATGCATAGTCTGCATACATGTAGATTTGTATGCACGCTATGCATATATGTAGATTTGTATGCATAGTCTGCATGCATGTAGATTTGTATGCATGCTATGCATATATGTAAATATGTATGCATTCTTCAGCAAATCGATATTCTGTTTGTTTAATTCTCATGATTGGTTGTATGTAAATATTTTGGTGAGAAACTAAAATTGATAATAAGCAGAATTTATTATTTGTGAACAGACAAGAGTTTCATATTCGGCATTCCATTGAGGTTAGGTAACCGCTGTGTTAGGTCAATAATTTGTATAATATTGTAATATGATTGAGCTGTTAAAAATGTATTGCATAGGAGTTCATGATGCGTAATGCCGCAAAATGTATTGCATAGGTGGGCATAGACGCTTAATGCTACACCATCCGCCTTAGAAAAAGAGGATTATATAATTGTTTTGTGAACAATTGTATAAGACTCCTTGTTTGCATTTAGATGATTTTTATATTTTACTGTAACTTAATATTGTATTGAAAGAGTTTTTGGATTTAATTTCTGATTTGCTGGCCTTCATACTTTTATTATTTGCATCTTACATATATTTTTTTTTGTTTTTGTACAAGTCCTTTTTTTTCAGAATTTTAAATTTAACGATTATTTTACAGATAAAGAGTTTTTTAAATTTGTTTTGCACTGCCGGTCTTTAAGAGCGTCGACTCACTTAAAAATCGGCATGTTCTTACAAATCGAGTAAGTTGGAATGATTATTTGTTTTAATTTAACAAAAGATATTTTAAATGGGTTTAAGTCTATTCTTATGGACTATTATTTCTTTTGTTTTGTTTGTACTATCTCTCTTTTCTAAATTATACCGCACTACTTTCTTATAGAAATTTTTCTATATATATGATTTACCGTAAAACCATTTTTTTTTGTTTATCTATCTACCGAGGATTAGAGTAAAGTATTTTCCTAATATGTAAAAATATGATCTTATGAGACCTAGGCAAAAAATGATTTTATTTATTTTATTTCATTAAACTAATTTCGCATATTATTCAAGTCTTTTTTCTTTTGACTTTTTTTTTTTTCTCATTCATAATAAGATGAATTTGTAATAGATTGTATAGAAAATAGATGGGTTGCTGATGGTAGAGCGGGGTAGCTATGTATTGATAGTAGTGGAAGGTACAGTGGGTGCAAAACAAAATTTGCGTATTTTTAAATTTTCTTTTTATATTCTCAATAATTTCATATTTTCCAGCAATTTCTTTGATCTTATTTGTCATGCGATTTCTGCGGCGGCCACCAGGACAGAATCGTCATGACTTTTATGAAGAATTATTTTTATTTTTATTCCGGGATTTGTCACATGCACAACCTCTTTGGTTAATACATCTATTTGATCTTAGAGAACTATCAATTATTATTTTACGTTTGCCTACTCGAGTAAATAATCATTTTCCACCAATTTGTCCCTCAGGACAACTGTGTTTTTCTTATAAATACCAAGTCCTGTATTGGCGGCATTCGCACAACGTGTGTACAGCCTGATAAGTAATTGTCCTAAGTCAATTTTATCATCTACAATCAGGTTTCTTGTATTTCCTACGCTACCATTTTTCTATCTTAAGATGAAAACGAGCGCGACATGTCTTATTGCTGCAAAATTATATAGCGCTTCACTTATATTTTTATAGGATCTCTTTGTGACTTTTCTTCATTTTTTCTTTTGTTGTTATGAGCTGGTTGAAAAATATGTATATTTTTTTTTTGTTAGGTTTTGCTTCCTTCCACTGTCCTAGAATTTCCCATTGCTTCCTGACCATCTTTGTCAGGAACATTCAACGGAATTATGCGAATTTTGACATTTTGAAGACTTACTATTTGGGATTTTACTTTAATTCTTTATTCCTCTTCCTTAGCTTTGAGTTTAGAAACTTGGGTATGAGGAAAAAGGGATATTAGACGCGCTGTTGCACGCGATTCATTTGCCTATATTTAAATTTAAAATATAGGTTTTAAGTATAGCTGCTATCGCTTTGATTAATAGCACGATAACGCAGATTAAAACTGCTAGCCAAACATCTGGGATGTTTGGGGCAGCTTTTGTTTCTGATTCAGCTGGTGGTTCATATTTTGCTATCCTGGTCTCTGATGTTTCAGAGTTTCCTTTTCCTACCTCGTAGCCAGCTATGGCTATCATAATGCCTTGGGCTATTTTTGTCCACCAAGACATTTTGAAAGTTAATAAGATGATAGATATTTTGTTTTAAAACTTTTTATTTTGTCAAAATTGTTGATTAAAAATATTTTTATATATTCGTATTAAACAATATTTTATTATATACTTTTTTTTCGGATGCTACTCAACATTTGGCATTTTCGGGGAACACTCTCCTTATCATACGCATTATTTCTTCCACCTTGGTAGTGGGATTTATAATGTCCTCTATTGTGGGTTCCCTTTCCATACCTATTATCTTCCACCATTTCTTTAAGCCTTCTAATTATTTTTGTAGGTCCCTAGTGTGTCGGGTATTTTCGTCCCACCAATAGAGAGGAATGTCTGAGGAATCTCTTTGCATTTTTATTTATTATTAACAGAGTAATTTTATTTTTAAACCTTATAAAAATTTCCTATGGGCTTCCTCCAAAGGAAAGGTTAAACTGGCTGAAGTTAACTGAATATTTTAAAGAAGTGTCCTAAACATTCCAATTTACTTGAATAGTTTTCCTTATTAACATTATTGTATAAAATTCGCTCCTAAAAAAAATTTTTTTTTTGATTTCTTAAAAAAAAATTATTTCTAAAGTTAATATTTTTAACATTCGTATTTTTCTTAAAATTGCAAATTAATTTGTTTAAAGTTTAACATATATATACTTCCTACACACTTTTCTTTAAATTTTGACAAAGTAGCTTTATATTTTTTCGATTAATTAAGAGTCCTCTTTAAAAAAATTCCTAAGCAAAAACTTTCATTTTTCCTCATAGTTTAGCGTCCATAAAGGCAGCCCAATTTGTTTCTAAATATACTTATGATATGCCGCTTTTCGCCAATCATGATGCCAGTTTAAATCGTAGTGCAAAGTTGTATACCGTCAGTCGAGTTGAAATATTATTCCACTTCTTTTATGCGCATCCAATTGTAGTAAATTTGTGTGTCGCCAGTTTGGTTGAAATGTTATTCCACTTCTTCTATGCGCAATCAGCTGCGTCCAAATTTGTGTGTCGCCAGTTTGATTGAAATGTTTTTTAAAAAACGTAATATCCGTTCATGCTCCTTGTCCAAGTAAAATATTCGCCAGTGTTCTTTATCTAGTATTCGCCAGTGCTCTTGATTAGTGTAAAAATTATATTGCTAGGACTTTTTTTAGTCCTCTTTGGCACTAATGTGTGCTCATTAAATTTTGACTAATTTCAATATTTTAATATTTGACTAAAAACTTGGCAGGATATCTGTTCAGCAAGATCTAGCGAATTTTGCTTAATGAGCAAATTTTCAGCTAATTGAAGATCAGGCTGGCAGGATCGCCATGAAATATTTAAATTTATAAAACGAAATATTTGTGGTTTGAATGTCTAAACATAAATCAATTTATTAAACAAATTCTTTCTCTTTTATAGATACATTCTTAACCTACACATTCATAATTACCTTAATACTAAAAATATGTACATTTGTATTAACACTAATCATACATGTAAATTTGTATACACGGTATGCATACATGTAGATTTGTTAGCATGGTATGCTTACCTGTAGATTTGTATGCATAGTCTGCATACATGTAGATTTGTATGCACGCTATGCATATATGTAGATTTGTATGCATAGTCTGCATGCATGTAGATTTGTATGCATGCTATGCATATATGTAAATAAGTATGCATTCGTCAGCAAATCGATATTCTGTCTGGTTAATTCTCATGATTGGTGGCATGTAAATATTTTGGTGAGAAACTAAAATTGATAATAAGCAGAATTTATTATTTGTGAACAGACAAGAGTTTCATATTCGGCATTCCATTGATGTTAGGTAACCGCTGTGTTAGGTCAATAATTTGTATAATATTGTAATATGATTGAGCTGTTAAAAATGTATTGCATAGGAGTTCATGATGCGTAATGCCGCAAAATGTATTGCATAGGTGGGCATAGACGCTTAATGCTACACTAAATTCTTCTCTAACTAATACTAGATCACCTAATTTTATTTCCTTACCGGTGCTAATTTTATCGTAATTAGCTTTTTGTTTTTCTTTGACTTCGTTTATTAATTTCCTAGCTCTTTGTTGTGCTATTTGAAGTCTATATTTAATTTCCTTGTCATATGCCTCGTGATTGTACACTGGGTTTATTTTATTATCGTTTAAGAATTCTTACGTCGGGGGATTTTTTGCAAATATAAGCTCGTGAGTGCAGTACCCGTGTATGGTCGATGGGGTCCTGTTGTAGCAGTACGCGAAATACCTGAGGTATTCGTCCCAATCATCTTTATCACTGGATATGTATGAACGTACATATTCGTTAAACGTCCTATGACTACGTTCTACAGTGCCCAAAGTTTGATGATGGTATGGTGTTGAGGTTTTATGCTCAATTTTTAACAGTTTGCATTGTTCTTCGAATAAGCAATTTTTGTATTCGGTTCCCATGTCTGTTAGGATTGTTTTCATGCAACCATAAATAAGGATGAAGTGCTCAACTACAGCTTTAGCAACTGTTATCGCGTGTGTGCGCGGAACTGGAATTGCTACCAAATATTTTGTGAGATTGCATACGTTTATTGATCTCGGTAATGGTCCGACCGTATCGATCTGTACTATATCAAAAGCCTTCGGAGGTGTCTCCGTTATTGTCATCGGCTCTTTAATATGCTTATTTATTTTTCAATTGGGAGACCATTCGTAACATCCTAACTGTTTCTTCTTCCCTTGTTGTAGGGTTTTTCACATCTTCTATTGTAGGTTCCCTCTGCACTCCTATTTTCTTCCAAAATGGTTTTAACCATCGAAGCTCTTTTTCATAATCTATTTTCCCTTCATCTAAAATTACCTTATCTTCCCATGCAATGGGGTGTTCCCAGTATTTACCTGGCATTCCAGTTTACTCAAAAAACTCTTTAATTGTTATCAATGTTTTTTAAAAAATATTTCTTTTTCTAAACTTCAATATTTATTTCCTGTTTCTCAGTTCTCTAATTTTTTTCAAATTAAGAAAAATTGTTTTTTTTTTTTAATTTAACACATAAATTCTTCCTACATCTATATATATATATATTTTTTTTTTTTGAAACGAAGCGTTTTACATATTATTCAATTCCTACTTAAAAAAAATCCTAAGCAAAAACTTTCGTTTTTGCTAATAGTTTAGCGTCCGTAAAGGCCGCCCAATTTATTTCTAAATATACTTATAAGACCTGCTCTCCGCCATTCATGCTGCCAATTGGATGATCCTTCAGAATATTGCTGTCATTTAAATCCCCTTATTCCACTTCCTTATGCGTTTATTGAAATAATTGCTAGTAAACCGCTGCTAGTCAGGATGTTTTACGTCTGTTGTCGGTCTTTATCCAGGTTAACATTGCCTTGTGTTTTTAACTATTGCCATGAAATATTTAATTATCGCCAAATGATCAAATAATGCCTTGTGTGTTTAACTATCGCCATGAAATATTTAATTATCGCCAAATGACCAAATAATGCCTTGCGACAAAATTTTCCTTTTTTGTCTTTAATCCTCGGTCTTGTTAGTAATCCTTATATGATTTTTATTGTTTTATAATCCTTTTCAGGATTATTTAAGTACTTTACTAACTTTTAAGGCTGGCAGGATCTTTTCCAGTCAGATCGTTTTTAGCAGTTTTGCTGATTTGATTTGAACTGGCAGGACCTTCCTCCAGCTAGATTTTTTAGCAGTTTTGCCAATTTAAATCTAGACTGGCAGGATCGCCATGTAATATAACAAATTAATAAAAGAATGTTTTGACTTTGGAAGTCCCATCAGTATTCGATTTTATTAAAGAAATTCATTACTATTTATACAGAAGTTCTTAACCTATGCATATATACATACTTACATTAATATTTACATACTAAAGGTGCATGACTCAATAGTGAGGAATGCTTTTCAGCAAATTATTGACCTACATATTGTCAATATGATACCCGCTTGAGCTGTTCGGTATGACGCATTAATGCATTAGGTGACTTAGTGAAAGCGAATGAACTTATGGTAGTTACCTGGGTCAATGAACGAGCGTTTGTAATGTTAAGCGTGTTTGAAATGTGGTGAATTCCACGCGATACTACAGTACCTTAGAATGCTATGTGGGTTAAAGAATGCACCGGCTAATTTTCAGAGATTTGTCTATAAAATCTCCCGAGACCTAATTGATGCAAAAGAAATCATTGTGTATATTGATGAAGGTCATATTAAGATCCTACGTAAAGTGCTTAGGAGGACTTATTAAAAAAATTTGGAACTTAAGCTTAGGAAGTGCAATTTTTGCTACAACGTCATTGAGTATTTGGGTTATCAAGTTACTCCTTCAGGAATACAGCCTTCGAGGATCCATATTAAGGCAATTGCGAATTACCAAGTCCCAAAGAATCATAAAGAGCTCTGCTCTTGTATTGGTTTGTTTTCTTATTTTCGAAAATTTGCCCCTTCTTTTTCTAAAATCGCTAAGCCACTCTTAGATTTACTACGCAAGGATGCTGAATTTAGGTTTTCAATGGAATGTTTCAAGGCATTTGAGGAATTACGCAATATTTTAATAAGTTCACTGCTGTTAGCAATATATGATCGCAAACGCGAAACACAAATTCAATGTGGTGCAAGCAGTCAGGGCTTTGGTTCTGTGCTTCTACAAAAGCAGGACGATGGGAAATTTCATCCAATAGCGTACTTTTCCAAAACAACGACACCAGCTGAGTCTAGATATAGCTTTGAACTGGAAACCCTATCGATCATATATTCTCTGCGCAGATTTAGAATATATTTAGAAGGTGTGCCATTTAAAATCATAACCGATTGCAACTCACTCACTCTGACCCTAAATAAGAAACAGGGCAATCCAAGAATAGCTAGGTGAGCATTGGAGCTGGAAATTTTTGATTATTCTATTCAGCATCGGGTTGGAGCTAATTTGGGCCATGTAGACGCGTTAAGCCAGAGTCCGTTGTTGGAAAGAGAATACGATTCCATAAATTTCACTTCAAAATCCGATGAAAGCAGTATTAGGAGTCGTCAGTATTCTCAACTTGTAGATTCGCAACCCGGGTTTGACGAAGTTGAAAGTGAGTTAGTGGCTGTAGACTTGGATGATCTGGATGTTCAGATCCAAATTGCACAGAACTGAGACGAGAAGCTTAGGGCTCATGACCAAACTGGAGAAAGAGGAAGTCATAGGGTATGAGCTAGTGGACGGTTTAGTGTGTACGATAATTGGCGAGAAGATTATGCTTTGTATACCTTCAGAGATGTAGGAAAATGTAATCCGCACAACTCACAAGAAATTTGGCCATTTAGGAAAGGAGAAATGTTATAATCAAATATGCAAGACTTATTGGTCTGAAAGTATGAGGGATAAAGTTGTCCGGTTCATTAAGAATTGCCTTAGGTGTATTGTGTACTCTGCCCCAGCTCGTTCCAATGAGCAAAACATATTTAGTATTCCTAAAAAACCAATACATATTTTAGTCGTGATTAACGCACTCACAAAATTTGTAAAATTATATCCGGTTAATTCCACGAGTACAAAAGAAGTGTGCTGCTCACTAGATAAATATTTTTCTTACTATAGCCGCCCCAGACGTATCATAACTGACCGCGGAACTTGCTTTACGTCCCTCGAGTTTAGTGACTACTTATCGAAAAGAAATATAAGCCATGTGAAGGTCGCAGTAGCATCACCACAGGCAAATGGACAGGTCGATAGAGTAAATTGTGTCCTCAAGACGATGTTGAGTAAACTTACTGAGTCCGTGGAACACTCCGACTGGACCGCCAAGTTGCCTCAAATAGAATATGCTCTAAACAACAGTATTCATAGTACTACGAAAATCTCGCCTAGCATTTTACTCTTTGGGGTAAATCAAAGAGGTAGTATCGTGGATGAATTTACCGAATTTATGGAAGACAAACTAGTGGAGGAAACCACTAGAGACCATGAGGAAAATAGGCAAAAGGCACTTAGGAATGTAGAACTTTCTCAAGAGTATAATTACCTATATTTTTTGAAACACAGTGTTCCGGCAAAAACCTATTCAGTAGGAGATTTTGTAGTCATTAGGCACGTGGATACCACGGTAGGAACTAATAAGAAACTCGTTCAAAAGTATAGGGGCCCGTATGTTATACAAAATAATAATTTTATTAAAAAATTTTATGGAGATCTTTTGTTGTTCAATAACATTTTTATTCTACCAGGAAATTTCAAAAATTTTCATTTTACATTTTCAAGCTCATCAAAAATATCAAAGAAAACTCTTTCACACCAAAGCCATACAGTAGAATACCTTAACTACTCTCCCTTTTTAATATGAAACGTCCTCGTTTGAGTTAATAGGATTAATTCTACCATATGACTACAGCGTTTGAAATATCATAAGATATAATAACTTAAAATTCACAATTTAACAACAAGCATCCATTAAACAACATAATTAAATACATGTAAATATTCAAAATTGATATTACAATCAAAAATATGTTCAGCAGTTATAACTTCAAGCTGATCATTTTTATTTGTCAAATCTATTACAAGCAATTCAGTATGTCTAAATTTTATACCTGGAAATGAACAAACTATACGATTTTGAACTTCCGCCAAAGTCTGTAGATCGCAATGAATAGCATTAGTGCTACTAGGATTAACGACTTCTTTTAAACACAATAACAAATTTTCAACGGAATCAAAAACAATAGTATGGCGTATAAATTTGTTAAAAACAACCTTAGAAGTTTTAATAAAAGATGGTCCTTTTGTTAAGAAAATTTGATTTCTAAATTGATTAACAGGGCACTTAACAGTTTCAATTACATCTGTTGAAGATTCTTCACTATGCACTGTTTCCAAAGTAATGGTATGGTTATTAATATACTGTCTTGAAAGAGCATCAGCTACTTTGTTCTCTTTTCCAGGCTTATAATGAAATGTTGGAGAAAATTCTTCGATAAATGCACGCCATCTTTTCATTTTTGTATTTGGTTTTTTTTCCGAAATAGAGAATATAAGTGGCTGATGGTCAGTAAATATCCTTACATTTTTTGTACCATACAAATAATGTCTCAACGCTTTCAATGCCCACACAATAGCTAACATCTCACGTTCGTTTGTTGCATAGTTTTGCTCAGTGGAAGAAAGCGTTCGAGAAATCATTGTGATTGGTTTACTATTTTGAGATAATACCGCTCCTAATGCATTTGACGAAGCATCAGTAGTTAGCTCAAATGGACAATTAAAATTTGGATACTGTAAAAGTACATCTTCCGAAGCAAGTATGTTCTTAATTTTTGTAAAAGCCAACTCTGCTTCACGATCAAAACTAATTTTCACATGTTTCGATTTATTTGCGTCAATATGGCCATTCTCACCACGCAAAAATTTTGTTAATGGTTTCACTATTGAAGCATAATTTTTAACAAACCTGCGATAATAGCCAGCTAGCCCAAGAAAACCCCCGTAATGTCTCCGGCATTTTATAGTTAGTTATATCCCGAACTTTATCAGGACAGGTCCGAATACCATTTTGTGAAACCATGAATCCTAAAAACTCAACATATGTCTTAAAAAATTTCGACTTATCTGACGATACCCTCATTCCTGATTGCTCCAACATTTTTAAAATTTTATCTACATCTCTTATGTGTGTATCTTCGTCGCGTGAAAAAATATAATGTCATCGATGTAAACGTGAGATGTCTTACCTATTTCGTCGCGTAGAACATCATCAATTGCACGCTGAAAAATGCTTGGGGCGTTTTTCAATCCAAACGGCAAACGACAAAACTCGTATTTTCCATTATTAATGCTGAAAGCAGTTTTTTTCCTGTCCTTTTCGTATAAATTTATCTGGTGGAAACCAGATTTCAAATCAAGTAGTGAAAAACCGTGATTTTCCTAAATTTGACAAAATTACAGAAATATCGGGTATTGGATATTTATCTGATATAGTTTTTTCATTGATTTTTCGGAAATCAATTAACATTCGCAACTTTTGCTTTCCATTTTCATTCAACCCCTTTTTTGTTACAACGTGTATTGGAGAATTATATGGAGAACACGATTTTCTAATTATGCCATCTTTCAGAAGACTAAGTATTTCATTATTAATGAAATCTGCAGCAGACATAGGATAAGGATAACCTCTACTATAAATGGGATCATCTGTTACTGTACGTATGTTAGCTACTACATTTGTATTAAAAGGCAAGGCTCGGTTTGGATTCGCGAACGCATTAATATTATTATTTATCATTTCTCTAAAATGATTACGTACATGTACCGGAACTGAATCTTCTGTTATCGTAATCAGGTTAACTTGATTACAATTAAGCTGTTCAATTGCAACTCTACCATTTCGATAACACAAATATCCACTTTCTGTATAAATTTTCGCATCAATTTCTCTTAAAAAGTCATATCCTATAATACCGTCAAACGTGTTTAATGTTTCCAGCAAGTAAAACGTTGAAGTATGATCAAGTAAATTAACTAGACACTTTTGATTTATTAAATTGACTCCATTTATTGATTTTAATCTAAACGGATGTTTTATTAATTTAACATTTTTTAGTAATGTATGGCAGGAGCGAATTTAGTTTACAAATTTATCTCATCACTAAAATCTGAAACTTGAATTTGGGAATCATTATCATCTAATTCAATCCCACCAATATTATTTTCATTATAATTAAGTTCATCACAAAACTGATCAGTTTTGTCATGCATATAATTTATACGTTGAGTTTTTTCCAAAGGCTTCTCAAAAGAGCCAGATAGTTCCCTAGGGCGTTTAAATGGTACTAATCGATTCGGCAATTGCTCAGGATGAGCGATATTTGACGGGTGAGCAGAATTAACATTCCGACTTGGAGTTAGAAAACCTTTTCCTGATGTCCTTTGCTTATAAAATGATGACCCTGGGGCCACCTCCATTTGCTGCGGTTGATTTTTAAAATTTGAACCTGATAACGTCCTACGTTTACTCAGAGTTACAGATGGACGGAAATTGTTAGGTTTTATCATATTACCTATAGAAAAAGTTTTTGCAAAATCGTACCGTTTATGATTCGATTCTAATTCCTTAGCAATGGCTAATGCAGTAGGGAGGTCCTTTGGCCTTGATGAAAAAGGATATCACATAAAGGACGACGGAGCCCAGAGATGAAAACACGTAGAGCGTTTTCTCTGGCTTTCTAATTTAGCGCATCTATTACTTCATTATTTTTACTGTAAGTCATTATATGCTTGTTAATTATCAGAATTAAATGCTCCTCAACCTTACCATAATACTCTGCAATAGATAGACTACCCTGTCTAAGGATACTCAGCTCATATTCAAGAACATATATGGGTCTTTTATCCCCGTACGTCTGATCCAGCCTTTCAATGATCGCTTCAAAATTTAAAACAGTATTGAAAGATGGAAACGTCATGTTGGCGGAACCAGTAATTTTATTTCTAAGTATACCTAGAGCTACGTAATATTTTTATGATCCCTTAGGGTAATATTTGATTGCGAAATTCGCAGCAGAACGCCTTGCTGGATAACATGAAGCATCACCAGCAAACTCCGCTAAAGATTTAATTTAATCTAAACTACAGTTCCCTGAATCAATTGTAGAAATTATTTCCACTGGCTTGTAAGCCTCTACATTTGGTACCTCTAATCGCCCAAGAGCCAAAGTAAGCGAATCTAGTTTAGCCGCTAATTCTCACCTAGCATTTTCACTTGCCTCTATTTTATTATCCAACTCCTGTCTAGTATTATCACTTGCTACCTTAATTATTTCCAATACCTGTTCCCGTGTTATACTCATTTTATTAACCCAAACTATCCTAAATTATTACACAAATAATTTAAATTATTTAAATTACAAATTATATGTAATTTAAGTATTCTATTTTTTTCTAAGTAAAGTCGAAAATGATCCTTTGTAAAAAAGAATGTATAAAAACAATCTTAATATTTGCGCAGTACCCTAGAATGGTTTTCACAAAAAAAAAAAAAAAAAAAACATTCAAAATCGCATATAAATCAAATGATACTATTTTCTTTTAACAATAGGACTTTTTATGGCCTGATAATAAATTCAAATATTTAAACCAAATAGCCACATCAATTTTGATATCTACTTACAGTTTATATTTTATTTTTAGATATAGGTACTTGATCGATTAAAATATTATTTGATTGAAGAATATAAATTGATTAAATGATGTTAGTTGATTGTATTATTTTCTTATCCTTCCGTTAAAGACTAACCCGTCTGGAATATATTTTCCTTTGCCTATAAGAATCGGCAATTGTGTTTCAGGATAAGCTTTCTTTTGCCTATAGGAATCGGCAATTGTTTTTCAGGATTCGAGCGCTGCCTTACTTTTTTTCTCCGTTGAAAATTGCTTGTTGTTTAGGGATTATGAATGATGCGGCGTATAGGATTTTATGATCCTTTTTTGCACGTTCAAAATTTATGGAGTTATTTTATTTCACTTTTTAAAAAAGTTTCAATAGAAATATTTAGGATTTCATGATCCTTTTAATAGTCACTATTTTATTTTTCACAAAGCGAATTCAACGGAGCTTCATATCTAGGATTTTATAATCCTTTGAAAAGAAAACTTTAAGGCAGCCCAACGCTGGGCGCCAAATAATAATTTTATTAAACAATTTTATGGAGATCTATTGTTGTTCAGTAACATTTTTATTCTACTAGGAAATTTCAAAAATTTTCATTTTACATTTTCAAACTCATCAAAAATCTCAAAGAAAATTCTTTCACACCAAAGCCATACAGTAGAATACCTTAACTTACACAAAGTACTACCGAATGATCGTTATGTCATAAGGGATATAGATAACTGCCAACTGACACATCTGCCATATGACGGCATTGTTGAAGCTATGAAAATTCGTAAATGGTGCCTGCCTAATAACGATGAACAAGACCCACTTCAGTCACCAACTGCAACAGGTCACACAACCTCAGCTGATTGAGGTCAATTATTAAGTCAGATTGGCCGAGTTGTAATGTACTTTTATTTAATCTGTCATGTCACCCATTTTATTATACCATGCATTTCTGACAGATGGTAAATGTCACCTGCTGGCGAAAATGCAGCCAACTTCGCTTTTGCTCTGGGGCTTTCTTCTTCCGGTGACAGCGAAACGCAGAGGTTGTACAAATAAAAATAAAGCAAAAGAAATAAATTAAATCATTTTAAATTAAAAGAAACAGATTGCACTTTGCAAAAACTTGTGATTTTAAGTGGTACATCCGGTTTAATTAAGCAGTAGTTGTTAGGAAAATGGGTATTAAAAGTATATTTAGATGTGACAAAACTTTTTATTCGATTTTTATCTTCTAAAACTCTATTCTGAATTTGATGAAGAATATGTGTAAGTTTTTTACGTAGCTTTTTAATATCTGCAAATAGTTGTCAAAAAGGTAAGCTGAGAAATTTTGCAGAATACTGTAGTGTATACACACGATCAATGTGCTAGAGTAGCAATGTCACATATATATGTACATAAATATGTACCCACAACCAATGAAACTGAGTACTGACCTCCTGCAATGCCATTGCTTGCATCGGAATGCAGTTAGGCAATGGACATTTATAAATGTAAATATTTCTGCAAAGCATTTCCAAGCGTTGGAAGTCATGGGAAAACGAAACAAGTAAGACGGAGTTAGAAACTAAATTTGTTTCACCAAAAATTGTATAAATAGATTAAGATTTTGAATAAATAAACAGATTGAATATGAACATCAAACATATGATGACTTTTTCTTTCTCTTAAAAACATTCCGGCAACTTACATCTGTAGGTAGCCTAGAGATCGGCTTTCGAGCCTTATTCACCCTTTTCCGACAACCGTCAGGTCACCACATAGCGATTCTGCGATCGTAAACGATCCTGAGGACCAAACGACGAAAACCTAAAATTTTTAAATTAGAAGAATATACTGTCTGAAATGACAGACGAACTAAAAAGAGTGTTGACAGGATATTCGAAAAATATGCGAAAGCATTAGCAAACGAAGAATATATCCCTGAAGGGCCAGATAATACAAACTCCCTGAATACACACCGATCCCCATATTAGCCGGACCTAAAAGAATCACCATAGAACAATACAAAGCGAGGCAAAAGAAGCCGCAACAAACACCAGTTAAAACCCAAATCAAAAAGAAGAAAAGGGCAGTACGACAATTTAATATTATAAAAAATAAAGCTATTCTATTTAAAAAACTTAACCTAGAAATTAGTACTGAAAAAAGAAAAGATATTATTAAACAAATAAAGAGTTTAAAATTTAAATAAAAAAAATAAAAAAATATTTTTAACAAATTAAACAAATTATAGGTTCAGAAAAATCCAAAATAGAGGACCCGAAGGATAATGTAATAAATGAGGTAACCCTCGACAATAATTTTATACAAATTTTGCTTTGTATAATAACTGCAGTCCTTATTATAGACTTTATAATAAAACTTCATTCCATCTATATGAACCAGTTAAAAAAGAGAATACAATGTAATATGAAAAATTACCAAATTTAAAAAATGTCTTTTTGGCCAAAGCTAGAAGAGAAAATAAAATTATCTGAAGAAAAATTCAATAAATCATATGAATGCCTAAACAAGTCACTTAGAGTAAGAGAAGATACATTTTTAAAACATATAGCCGTTCTATATACGGAATTAGAAACTATAAGAAGTATTACAAATACATACTTTGAAAAGCTTACGAAAGAACATAAGAAAATCCTTTTAGAGTTATTCTGGAAAAAAAGGGACAACATTTTGAAAATGTTGCCTAATAAGAATACGAAGTTGAAATTCCTCACGATATAGACAAAAACATTGAGTTTCCTATAGAAATTTTTGAAAAAGACAATTCTCAAAGCGTAACAACAATATCGGAATTTAATTTACAATTAGCCTTAAAAGCTATTCCGAGCTTTTCCGGAAATTACAAAGAGCTGGAAGCCTTTTTAAAGATTACAGAAATCATAACGATGCATCATAACGATTTAGCCGAGGCAAGCAAACCAGCACTTATCGACTTTGTAATTTATGTAAAACTGAGTCAAACGGTGAAGACAAACGTGATTGCAATTCAAACCCCAACAACATTTGAAGAACTCGAATAGTACAGGTACAAATTCAGATCCAAGTACAAGAAATGATCGGCACGACATTATTGAAGCTTCCGTTAGTCCATACAATTCTGCTTTGCTTTTAGTACCAAAGAAAAGTTAAAGTGACTATAAGAAATGGCGCTTAGTAGTAGACTATAGAAAACTAAATGACAAAATAGTAAGCGACAAATTTACATTGACAAGATTAGAAGACATACTTGATATTTTAGAACGAGCGAAATATTTCACAACCCTAGACATGACAAGATCTTTTCACCAAATACCGCTACAAAATGACTCAAGACCTCCAACGGCATTTTCGACCCAAGACGGTCACTATCAATTCAAACGTCTACCATTTCGATTGAAAATATCCTCAAACAGTTTCCAAAGAATGTTAACAATAGCATTGAGCGGTCTAAAATCTGAAGCTTTTCTCTACGTAGACGACATAATTGTTTTCGGATGTTCCCTAAAACACCACAACAGGAATTTGTTAAAAGTATTTGACAGATTAAGATACTACAATCTCAAACTAAACACTAGCGAATGTCAATTCCTCAAGTCAGAAGTAGTTTATTTAGGCCACTTAGTAACGGACAAGGTTAATAAAACCGACCAAGCCAAATGCGAAGTAGTACGCAATTACCCCAAACCGACAAATCCAGACGAGACTAGAAGGTTCATTGCATTTTGCAATTATTACAGGCTTTTTATCCCGGACTTCGCAAAAATCGTCAAATGCCTCAACTCACTATTGAAAAAAGGAAACCCCTTTATTTGGTCAGAAGAATGCGAAAAGTCGTTTAATAGCCTAAATGGAAAACTAATTAACCCACCCATCTTACAGTACCCAGACTTTGACAAACCCTTTATACTTACAACAAATGCATCTGATTTCGCTTTAGGAGCCTTATTATCACAAGGGGAAATAGGACATGATTTACAAATATCATATGCCAGCAAATCATTGCAAAAGCATGACATAAACAAACCCATTATAGAAAAGGAGTTATTAGCCATTCACTGGGGAATTAATTACTTTAGGACATACCTTTATGGAAGAAAATTCATCGTGGTAACGGACCACAGACCACTAATATCACTAGTTTCGCATAGAAATCCCTCATCAAAAATGACACGAATTAGAATAGACCAGTCAGAATATGATTTTGAAATCGTATACAAGCAAATGAAAATCAGTAACAATGCAGCTGCACTATGACGCATCAAGATGGATAGTGACATACTCAAATCAATGATTCCAATAAGCAAAAATGAGCAAGAAGATAGAAAAAGTTTACACATTTTAACTAGGAGCAAGGCCGCAAAATTGAAGGATAATCGATAAAAAAGAAATAGCGCAAGAGAATAAGAATACCGATAGACGCATTAAAGAAGACAGCATGTCTCATAAGAAGCCTGATCAACGGCACATTTGGGAATGCACATCTTTTAATGACGTGAAGAAAATGAAGAAATTGAAACTTTATGTTGAAAAAGAAAGTAGTACTACAATTAAAATAATTAATAATGAAGTGCACGTAACTTGTAGGGATGACCCTTTGAATCAAGATTCAATGTTGGAGAAACTACATAGTTTACTGAGGAATTCACATATAAAGGAGCTAACCCTCTGTGAAAAAGATTTTATATTTAAAAACATCGATATGAATGCATTCAAAATGATATATAGTGAGTTAGAAATGAATAAACGCGCGCCAATAAAAATTTTAATATATAAAGCTCCAATAGAAATAGAAAGTATGATTATGGAATACAAACTGATAGACGAGTACCACTGCTCTAGCATTGCAGGCCATTTAGGAATTCGAAAAACAATTTTAAAATTTAAACAAAAATACATCTGGAAAAACATGAGACAGATGGTCAAAGAATTTATTAATAGCTGCAAAAAATGCACACAGAATAAAGTAGTAAGACACACAAAAGAACCACTTGTAGTAACAAACACACCAACGGCAACATTTGAGACCATAAAGATTGACACTTGTAACGAAGCCTTTTCTTGTCCCGGTGCTTCTTCAATAAGTGCTGGGGTATACCCGCCGTGTCCAAGGTTCGCTTACAATAAATTTGTATTTCGGGGCACCTTGCAAATCGTTTTCGTATAAAATTCACTTTATTTGCTTTAACTCTATATATTATAACTATAATAAACAAATGTAATAAAAGAAAGATATGTATGTATTCTTCACTTCGTTTGATGCTTACTCTATGATTAGTGGTGGGCTAACGGTCCTCGTGTCCCGTTAGGATCGCTCCGTTAGAACGCCTTGCTGGTCGTTGCCTGGGTGTGCGTAAATGTATCTCTGTGACGCCCTGCGTCGGCGTGTCTTTCTTACGGCGTATACTTGCGTAACTCTGCTGCGGTCAACGTCGTATGTTTGCGTAACTCTGTTGCGGCCAACGTCGTATGTTTGCGTGACTCTGCTGTGGCCAACGTCGTATGCTTGCGTGACTCGACTGTGGCCAACGTCGTATGTTTGCGTAGCGCTCTTGCGGCCAGCGTCGTATGGTAGCGTGACCCTGCTTCTGTGCTCTGTTGCGCCTTGCGTCGGCGTCTTGCTGGCGTCTCGGTCGCGTCGCTGCAGTGCGGTTGATTTCTGTAGCGGCGCGGTCCCCGTCGGCGCAGGCGGGCGGACGTCACCTGAATGGTATGAAGTCTTCGGCACAGCCGAAGACAGTCCCGTCCTTACTTGTTTATAAATATTTTTGTGACTCACCTTTTACAACCTCATACACATCCTTCACATATTTTTAACCCTTCTTTCCGTGACTGCCTTCCAAATTATATCCATATATAAGTCGTGGATCGAAAATAAGATCTATGTTTTTTTCCAGCTTAGTACGAATAATCATTTTTACAATGCTTACCTATTGAATTGCCAAAAAAAATTATTGCTATGTAGGGAAAATAAATATATATATACATTAGGCCGAACCATTTGATAAAAAGGCACCAATTTTTGGCGCTCTCGACTAAAAAACGAACATTATTAGCAAGTAGTACCAAATACTGGTGATACTTTTTTCAAATAGGGCGGTCTAATGCACATGTAAATGTAAAAACTCAACCACATTAAAGCATTCTTATATAAATGTTTTTGTTTGAGGTATTGATGTTCGCATCAAGGGCCTTCAGTTCATCATCGTCCTTAATGGGAAATATTTACCCCATTGCCGAAACTTCGCGATCTTGGAGGATAAGCACTGTGTGTTCGGCTAACGTCTCCATGACCACACTGTTTTGATGATCAACAGCATCTGTAAAACGGAAACACGTAAGTGCAACTATTGAAACGAATTTATTATCGTCTAAGTAAAAGTGAATGTGTGTATATGTGTATGTGCTTTATTAGGGTGACGTTGGAGTGGAAATGGGAAAAGGATAGCGGGTAAGATGGAGAAAATGAAAGGACAGAAATACTAAGGAAAGTCAACTTAGCGGGAAGGACGTTGAAACGAATTGGAAGAGTGAGTGGAGAGCAAGAGGGGTGGGGAGAGTGACGGGAAAAGGGAGGATTTATGCGGACATAAAATAAATATATATAATAAAATAATAATATTACACAGAAAGAAACATTATAGTGACATCAATTACTTATTTTTAAACTCTCCTTTGATATACGATGTTAGGTTGGTAACTGAATCTGAAAATAATATTCTTCCATTTTGGAACAATTTGTACATTGTGTCTCATCTAAAAGTAATAAACGAATAGTTATAGTAAGCTTGTATTTAAACAGTGTTTGAGTTAATAACGGATACATGCCTTTTTGTGACGTCTGCGTCTCTTTGATATTCATTTCTGATAAATTTTCTTTTATTGGGTATGACCTTTCGAAATAATAAAATAGTTATATATTAGATTAATGTGCGTATGTATGTTTAATAAGCTTTTATTTTGATCAAAAGCAGCCATATAATATCGGAACAAAAAGGGTTTTATTTTGATAAGGAAAAGCGATACACTTGTAATTTATTTCGGATGTAGGAAAACTTTCTTCAAAGTCGCAGGGGTTTGAGTCAACTACTTATTCCTAAATATTTTAAAGAATCTATAGGTTCCGTAGAGTAGTAGTAATGTACTTATATTTAATCTGTCATGTCACCCATTTTATTATACCATACATTTCTGAAAAATGGTAAATGTCACCTGCGGGAGGAAATGCAGCCAACTTCGCTTTTGCTCTGGGGCTTTCTTCTTCCGGTGACAGCGAAACGCAGAGTTTGTTCAAATAAAATAAAGCAAAAGAAATAAATCAAATCGTTTTAAAATAAAAGAAACAGGTTGCATCCTCAAGTGTGGGGTATTACCCTCTATTCGCATAAATAAATATTAGAAGAAAAACTCGAACCATAAAAGGAAAAAAAGTGAAAATGCCGCTCACACGTTTTAATACATCAAGCGCATCGACAGTGGAGCAGAAATCTACAGGTACACAAAAAAACCTAAGACTTCTGAAAATAGCACCATCGTTGTACCTCCGCCTGCTCCTGGTGCTCCTGCTGCCTCTGCCATTTCATTCACCGCTGTAACTAGTACTTTTGGCAATACATTGCCTGCTGCCACTACCTCTGCCACTATGGCTTCTGTTGTCAGCGCTGCCAAATTGCCTGTCGCTGCCGTTGTTACTACAGCGCCTGTTGTCACCGCTGCTAAATTGCCTGTTGCTGCCGCTGCCACTACATTTCCTGTTGTTACCGCTGCCACTACATTTCTTGCCGTTACCGCTGCCTCTGCCACTACATCACCTGCAGCCTCCGCCACTACATTGCCTGTTTTTAACGCTGTTGCTACTACTACTGCTGTACATCATAATTCACCCGCTGTTATGTTGTCCGATGCCTCTGGTGGGACCGTCGTAATGTCCAGTGAGAATACTAACAACGTTGCCTGGTATGGTTCCACTCAGCCTCATATGAATGAATCCGCTGCAAACTATGCCATAAGCCCAACTATTGCTTCTGACGTATCTGTTGGCCTTGAAGCCACACCATCAGGTGAAGAAATAAACCACCTTGAAGAGCAGTTAAGATTATTGAAGCTAGGTAAAGAAGTAATGGAGCTCCAAGGTGTAGTCCAGCACTTGGAGTCTGGCCAAGTCGTGCGAATAGGAAAGTACATCCATTTCGACGAACTTGATGCAGCAGTCCCGAAGTTTAGTGGCGACAATCACTACGATATAAATCGTTGGTTTTTACAGTTTGAAGACTATGCTGATGCTAACAACTACAATGAAAGACATAAATGCCTAGCATTGCGCCGATGCGTAACTGGGACAGCGAAAGAATTCGTTTTGAACCAAGGCCTAACGGATTACGTTGAAGCTTTTATTATGCGCAATGTTCCGCCGTAATTGCTCTCGACAGGAGGTCTATCGCCAGCTACGGTTACGCAAACTAAAACCGTCAGAATCGTGTGTCAGTTATATGGTGGCAATGCAATCAATCGGTGCCCAATCGGAGATAATGGAGCAGGAGTTGGTAGACATTATAGTGGACGGAATCCCAGACAGCAGCAACAATATAAGCATATTGTATGGCGCTAATAGCATAAGCGAACTCATACGCCGATTGGAACGTTACGAGCAACGTCATCACAGCGTTGGTGTGCGCAAACCATTGAGCACAGAGGTATCAAATACCGCAGTAAAGGCAAACACTACTGAAGATTTTTCCACTGTACGTTGTTTCAACTGCTGGTGATTCGGGAATTACCAGAGTACCTGCCCAAAGCCGCAACGCCCAGCCGGGTCATGTTTTATTTGCCACCAACTAGGACATATGCATCGCAATTGCCCAAAGAAGAAAACCCAAACATCTCAAGTTGCAGCCGTATCCATGGTTGACTGTGTCCCTTTAGAATCTCAGCAAGAGGTAAGTGTGGCCTCTTACGATAAAAATCGAAACAGATGTACAGGTTTTACAAATATGATCTCTCTTTTCGATTCCGGTACTTCTATTAGCCTTATGCAAAGATCAGTTGCTGAAAAATTTGTTAAGCTGTCATTTCGGCCAAAGCCTACACAATTCATTGGCGTTGGTAAAAGAAGGTTATATTCTTTAGGCACAGCAATGTGTGCAATTTATTTTCGTAAATTAATTGGAAATATTAATGTAATAATAGTTCCGGATGAAACTGTAACTCTTCCATTAATTCTTGGTCGAGAGTTTGCAAAAATTTAACATTCACTTTGTTTAGGCCATCAAGCTAAACCCAAGAATGAGCACGGCTAATAGTGACCCAGCCTAATGTAAACTATCTGTGTTTGCTTCTATCTCCTTTCGCGCACTAACACCAATGGCTAAATATATCCGTGCAGGCGTATGTGTATGTGTTGGTGCGCGACTTTCCAATTTAACTTACTTCCGTTCAATCACCCCTCAAACCACTTTTCGACGGAATTGAGGGGTGAACGCGTTTTATAAGAAAGAAACTCTTTCACTTCTTTTTTGGAAACATCCTTGACAACTGCAGCCATCAGCCCTGTTATAGGTAAAATTTTACTTAACCTGTATATAATTATAATTAATTAAATTGTGAATTAGCTTTTGAATTACATATTGTGAGTTAGCTTTGAAGTGAAAATTATTAAATTGTTAAATTCTTGAATTTAATCTGTTGTGTGTTCTTTTCCGTTTTTTTTCTCTTTTTTTCAACGAGTGCAAAAAACCCCTTGGGAACTTACCACAGAGCTATCGAAGCCCCAAAAGGTTTTTTCATGGTCCTGCTACGACGGAATAATTATAGAAACGATTGAATTACCAGCGACCAACTGGATAACCTCAGCAATCAATATAACCACACAAAAGCGTTTCAAAAGCTAGCCGTTAGCAGCAAAAGTAACCATTAATATAACCACACAAAAGCGTTTCAAAAGCTAGCCGTTAGCAGCAAAAGCAACCATTAACCATTCAAAAGCGTTTCAAAATCCAGCTGTTAGCAGCACCACACAAAGCGTTTCAAAATCCAGCTGTTAGCAGCACCACACAAAGCGTTTCAAAAGCCAGCCGTTAACAACACCACACAAAAGCGTTTCAAAAGCTAGCCGTTAGCAGCACCTGAGCGTTTCAAAAGCGACAAGCACTACACCAGCAAACAAGCACGAGCGGTCAAACAAAGGCACAAAGGTACGTGGTTTGAGTTCAATTTTTTTTTTTGTTCTTTGCACAATTAGGGAAATTGCAATTACTTTAACTTCCCGGCGTACCAATATCGCGATTTTATTAATAAAAACCAAACAATTATACGTATGTGTGGCAATTAAGTTACACAGATTTACATAAAGTCTTTTGATTTAGTAGTTAGTTTGCTGTAACGCATTTTTTCGAGGAAAATCGCAGCCAGCTGCACAAATTCAACATAACCCCACTTTTCACTGTAGTGTGGCAATTTCTTTGCAACAACACTTTATCGCAAGTCACTGCCAATATTTTAGAACCATTGAACACTTAAGTGTAATCCATTGAACCAATTCTTTAGGTTCTGACATAAATCAGCGTTACAACCATTAAACCAAAGTCACTTAACCTTATTTTCTTGTATACACAACACTAACACTGCGGTGAGTTGGGTGGCAAGAGTGTTCGCACAAAAGCACAATTAGCTGAAAGAATTAAACAAAAAGATACACAGAGAAAAATTTGCGTGTTTACCCCTTGGCGGCAATCCATTATATTGGGCATATACCCACTAGCTACATCGTCCTATCTTAAGCTGAGCGTGCCTTCGTGAACAATCCTATTAACAAGTTAGATCCATTTTGCCCGTAATCTCAGTACTGCTGTCATGTCGAAAGCGATGGAAGCTGACTTCAACAACACAGCCGACTCCGAGCATACCAAGTATACTCTGGCTATCCAGCAAGATGAGTTAAAGGCAAAGTGGAAAAAAGCAAAAACAGCCCATGATGAAATATTGGCAGGGGACACTCTAGAAGGAAAAAATATATCAGCTGTTAAGATAAAGCACAAAAGTGCTTACGCAGTCTACTTGCGTTGCATGTCAAACATATCAACGCGACAGGCCACATTCAACAAACCCGACCCTAAGCCCGAAGAACAGCATGAAAGGGATACAAATATCCGCCTACCCCCGTGTGACACTGATGTGTTCAAGGGAGATTACTTATCCTGGTCTGCTTTCAGAGACCTCTTTACAGCTATATATATTTTAAATAAGCGACTCACCCTGGTAGAAAGATTGTACCACTTGATACAAAAGACCCAGGGTGAGGCTAAAGAGATAGTGCAAAAGTGCCCGCTCACAAACGAAGGGTTCGGTATAGCGTGACAAAATCTGGTAAACAGATACGAAAACAAACGCATACTAGTGAACACTCAGCTGAAGACATTGTTCAGCTTAGAGGCGGTCGAAAAGGAATGCGGCACTTCAATTAAAAAGCTGCAGTGAGACATCAACAACTGCATCACATCCTTAAAGACACATCAAGTCGATGTGTCAAATTGGGATGCGATTATAACTTATTTGTGTTCCACGAAATTACTAAAAAGCACACTAGCCTTATGGGAGCAAACGGTGCAAAATAAAACCGAAATATCGAAGTGGGAAGACATGGATAAATTCCTACAGAACCGTTTCCAGACACCTGAGACAATGTCTGGCATAACTGAGGATAGCTTGGAACCCAAGAACCCGAAAACCCATAATGGTAGACAATCTACTGAAAACCCACACAGAAAGCTAGGTGCTTTTCAGACGAGTGTAACCAAAGGTGCGTGCAAGATGTGTAAATCCACTGAGCACAAACTACAACATTGCCAACGGTTCCGCACATTGGCGGTTTCCGATAGAATCACCTTCATTAAAAACAAAAAAGGGTGTATTAACTGCCTATCCTCAGGACATACTGTGTCTAGGTGTTCAAGCTCCTACATATTCAGGCAACGAACACCAACTAAAACGCAAACAACAATAATAACCACCCTGGCCCATCAGCCCAAGCGCAACAGAGACGCACCTATTCCAATAACCCAATCACTGGAAATAAACAAAGCAATGGAACTAACCACTTCAAGGCCTGCTTTACAAACACAAGTAAAGGGGTTTTACTAGGTACGGCCCGCATCAATATATTCTACAACAACACCAACTTCTCCGCGCGGGCACTTATAGATTCGGGGTCAGAATGTACCTTCATAACTGAGAGACTTAAACGTCGCATTAACTTGCCATCTCAGCGGATGTCTGCGCACGTGTCAGGCATCACCAATTAAGTGTCAGCACAAGTAAAAGAGGCGTGTCATATACAACTACGGTCTCCAATTTATCCGACAATAAATATCGCCACCACTGCGCTTGTACTGCCGCAACTAACTGGCAATCTACCAACATGCAAGGTGGATGCCATGGCCATACAGGCCTTCCCGAACTTAGTATTAGCTGATAAACGTTTTTTTGTCAATGAGCAAGTCGACCTGATATTAGGAGGCGACATTTATGCACAGGTGATGTTAGGGGGAATAAAGAAAGACGTGTTAGGAATGCTGCTAGCCCAAGAGACGGTGTTCGGCTGGATATTGACCGGCCAAACCGAAACAATCTCACCCAGCGAGAAATATGTGTCCTTTGTCAGTGAAGTGCAATTAGACAGAGAGCTACGATCATTTTGGGAAACAGAGGAAGTCCCCAAGGACAAGGCGTACAATTATAATGACAGATTTTGTGAAGAATTGTATAAGAACACAACGATTCGAAATGATGAGGGTAAATATATTGTGTCCTTGCCTTTTAAACAGGAATTTCTAAAATATAAACAAATAGGTCCCTCATTAAAAATTGCGTGTTCACAATTTTTCCAAATGGAAACGCGTTTAGCTAAAGACCCACCATTACAGTCATACAGAATACAATAGGGTCTTAGCAGAGTATGAAACCTTGGGGCACATGTCCCGGGTACCAACACACATTCCTGCTGAAGACTGTGATACCTATTTTTTACCACATCATGTCGTCAAAAAGGAAGAAAGCACAACAACCAAAGTAAGAGTGCTGTTCAATGTGTCGTCATCAACTGCAAACGGAGTCAGCCTCAACGACATCCTCCATCCGGGGCCAGTTCTACAGAATGGTTTAACCATTCTCATATTAAGGTGGCGTTTCTTCAAATATGTCTTTAACAGTGACATAGAAAAAATGTACAGACAGATTCTGTTGCACGCTGATCAGACTAAGTATCAACGTATTGTATTCCGAACAGAAAGTACGCAGCCCATACAACTATATGAGTTGAAAACCGTCACATTCGGAGTTAACTGTGCCCCGTACCTTGCAATACGAACACTGCTCCAGTTAGCGGACTACGTGGAGCACAGCCACCCTATAGCATCAGATATACTAGGAAATGCAATGTACGTTGACGACGTGCTAGCAGGAGGCCACCCTATTACCGACACCATTAAAGCAAGGGATCAAATAACTACAGCCCTGGGGACAGCAGGATTCTCGCTGAGGAAATGGACCGCCAACTCGAAAAAACTACTTAAAGGCCTGCCAAAGACTCACCTCCTAAACGAAGATTTTCTAGACTTCGAGGATACCAGTATGGTTAAAGCACTTGGCATTAGGTGGAACGCCCACTCAGATATCTTTTGCTTCAAAACGAAACCCATAGAGGAACAGTCTAGCTTTACAAAACGGAAAATTCTGTCGGCCATAGCAAAATTATTCGACCCATTAGGGTAGCTGGCACCATTCGTGGTTACCGCCAAAATGTTGATGCAAGGCATCTGGTTAGAGGGAACAGGATGGGATGAAACCGTGTCGCCAGTCTCGCTAGATCGGTGGCAAATTTTCATTGAAAGTTACCAGCACATAGAAAAAATTCAGATCCCACGCTGGGTACACTTTTCACCAACAGCCACAGTGGAGATCCACGGATTCTGTGACGCGTCAGAAAAAGCATACGCAGCCACCGTTTACCTGCGCGTAAATATTAATGAACAAATATTTGTAAGCCTGCTATTAGCCAAATCAAGAGTCGCGCCCGTAAAAACTATCTCCATACCAAGACTAGAACTTTGTGGAGCAGTTCTCCTTGCAGAAACCCTAGAATCTATCAAAAAGAACCTTAATGTAGGCAAACATAAAACCTTATTATGGACTGACTCAACTATTGTCTTAGCTTGGTTACGGAAACCTCCGTGTTCATGGTCAACCTTCGTCGCCCACCGTGTGACAAAGATAATAGACCAAGTTGGGAACACGGACTCGCGTCACGTGGACTCAGAGTCAAACCCTGCAGACTTAGCCAGTAGAGGACTATTAGCGCAAGAGCTAGTGAACAATTCCTTGTGGTGGGAAGGCCCATCTTGGCTGCAGCAAGATGGCAAAAAATGGCCAAACCAGGAAATAATGTACACCACAACCATGGAAGAAAAAAGGTTACAAGTGCACACAACCTCGGTTAACCGTAAAGACGAAGATATTGTAGACAGGTTTTCCGACCTTTCCCGGGCTTTAAGAGTTGTGTCCTACATTCTACGGTTCTACAAAAGGACTAATCTCAAAACCACCTTCAATGAAACATCACTGACGATTTCACCCATCGAGATCAAAGCAACGATGTGTCGACTGATCGTCAATGCTCAACGAAACCATTATGCGGAGGAGTACAGAACACTCAAAGAAAAAGGGTCAATCAAGCCAAAGAGCGATTTACAATCCTTGCACTCATTTCTCGATGAGGACGAGACAATTAGAGTCGGGGGCGGCGCGCGGCGTCCAAGGACCTCTCGTATAACGAACGCCACTATCATAGTGGACTGTCTCGTCTCATCACACGATTTGTCCATAAAATCTCGTTACATGGGGGAATCAGCTTATGCTGCGCCTGATCCGAACACAGTACTGGATACCTCGCGTGAAAAATATGATAAGATCAGAAATTCACAAGTGCAAGGTATGCGCAGTGCATAGGAAACAGGCGCAACCACAATTGATGGGCATTCTACCAACCGAGCGAACCACCTATACCCGGGCATTCACCGGGGTAGATTTTGCCGGCCCCTTTGAGATAAAGAATTATCAAGGGCGAGGCTGTCGCGTGTCCAAGGGATATGTCTGCCTCTTTGTGTGTTTCTCCACTAAGGCCATCCACTTGGAAGCGACTACCGATCTGAGCACCCGGTCATTCTTGGCGGCTTTTGACAGATTCGTCGCGCGACGGGGCTGCCCAAAGAATGTGTATTCCGACAACGGAACCAATTTTGTCGGGGCATCAAGAGCCCTCAGGGCGGAGTTCAAAACCTTCATGGCTGACTCACGCGCCGAGGTAGTAACAACCTGTACATACCAAAGTCTGAACTGGCATTTTATTCCTGCGTCTGCTCCTCACATGGTGAGATTGTGGGAAGCGGGAGTGAAAAGTTTTAAATTTCACTTCAAAAGGATAGCATCCAACCTTAAATATACCTTTGAGGAATTCTCTACCCTGCTTTACAGGATAGAATCATGCCTCAACTCCCGCCCCTTAACGCCCTCTTCAAATCAACCGTCCGACCTAGAACCCCATTTGATAGAGGGATACCTATTAGCACCCCCGGAGCCAGACGCGGACGAAAAGCCCGCATCAATTATCAATCGATGGCAGCGACTAAAGGCCACACCACACCTTTTGTCGACGATGGAAGACGGAATACCTCGTCGAAATTCAAAAAAGGAATAAATGGCGCCAACCTAAAGCAAACATGAAGCTTGACGATCTAGTTGTTATAAAATAAGACAACCTGCAACCCAATGAGTGGAGGCTCGGGAGGGTTATGAACCTCCATCCGGGATCGGATGGACGAGTAAGAGTAGTGGATCTCATGACGGCAAAGGGAAAAGTCACAAGACCCCTCACTAAACTAGTGCTACTCCCATCCAACGAAGAGGGTCAGGGATCTAGAGAGCCGTAACCGAACCCACAACCCAGGCCCGAAACATACAACCTACGACCCCCCTCCTTTTCAAAGATATATCTATCTGTTGTACTGCATGCTGGTTATCAACTGGCATGCGGAGAAAAGATAGTTTATACTAAACATGCAACCTATGATCACCCCCCCCCCCCCTTCTTTTTCAAAGATATATCTATCTGTTGTGCTGCATACAACTCTGTAAAAAATTGTAAATTTGTCTTACAAAATTTTGAAAAATGATATAAGACATACGGAAACTTTAATTGTTCACCACATTTCGCGTTATGTGTTACTTTTATTTATTACTAACCTCCTATATATGACACTGCCTTGAGAAGACATGACGGAAACTCGTTCCAATGTACATACATATGTTTTCCGTGTCTTTCTAAATATCCCACTATAAATGTATCCCTGCTGTGTTGAAGCGTAATGTACTACCAGTTGCGTCACAATTATAATCGGAGTTGAATCTTTTTTGTGTTTGTAATATTTATGCTTTTGAAACCGGTGTATCAAAGGTCAACGCTTGGTTAAATGGTGTTCAATGCGTATACAGGCTTAATATACCGCTATCCAAAACTTGTAATACTGAGGGTAAGGTTTTACACATCATCTCCCCCAGCGCTAAGAGTCCCTAAGGTTTGCTTTATCTTCAAACGACTTGTTATTAGTCTCTTATCTTCACTATGACGTGTATTTATCGGTAACTTCATTCACTAGTAAACGCCATCTCATTCAAACAGCAAAAATGCAGAAATAGGAAGCGCAGATAAAAACATCGTCGTAATAATAAAAAATAACAAAAATTAACGTAGCCAAATTTATTTCTTTATACTCCCACATGGTTATAAAAAAAATAATTTGGAAACCTACTCATCAAAGTGAAACAACATTTCGTTTATGTACCGCCAAACTTTTTTTGGGAGAAACAAAATTTTTTTTGGGACAATGTATAGCGCAAATATCTTTTTGTTAGGAACATTGAGGGGTAAATTGCAGCTAGAGTGCATCGCCGTTACTAGCCTCCAAAAGATATAGTCAAGTTATCGAACAAGGGTATATAAATTGAGGTCGCAATGTCAAATATACATTTGTTTTCTCACTCCTTATACTATCATTGTTGTAGTTACTTACTTGGCTTTGGTAAACTTGTCGTGGCGATTTCTCTTGGTCCTCCTCCGATTGACTGTAATCCTGCAATTGTCGTTGTTGTTGAGGCTGTGAAGCGTTTCACGCTTAAGACCTGAAAAATATGTAAAATTTAAGGTAACTGTTGTTATATATTTAATTATTAATATAACTTCAGAATACTACGCTGGTGTTTTGAACTTAAGGTCTGAAGCAGTGGGCAAAACACCAGCGCTATTCTGACAAATAAATTTTGTTTTACCTACAGAGGTGGTTACAGTAACAGCTGGAATACTGTTTGCTGTGTCCTCAAAAATTTCAATGGTTCCGCTGTCAATCAAGTAGAATTTTTAATTTTTGTTCTATATTCCGTGTTCATGTACTCCTTTTGGCAGCCGTACCTGTATTATACGGCGGCAACAGTATTCATTCAATAATGGGCGTGGCAGGTTTTTTTGTGGGCGGAATCGTGATGTGATCGCCTGCTTCAGCGCTACGAATCGTTGCTTTTGGAGGGATGTGTATATGAATATGTGTTTGCTTTCTTTGTTTGTAATGTTTTGCTTGTCGCAAGAATTTTTACTTTACTTCACTAATGGACGTATTTTTATTTTTCTCATGCATTCGTTTTATGTGGTATTTCGCTTAGCACAATTCCTCTTGGTTTCATACTCTATATCGGCACAATTTTGAAAATCACTTGTGTGGAACAAATATATGAGCTTCGTCTCGTGCCCAAATTCTCATTTCAATTAGCAATGCAATTAATAAATTGTACGATCGTTTATAAAATTCAATTGAATTGCTGCAATGCCATTTTACTAAGATAAATTGACTAACAAATATATGGAATGCTTTATTTCATTGACATACTCTCAAGTGGTCATTTAACTAGAGCCACTAATTAACACGATGCAATAAAATAAATATAGAAAGAAGCCGCAGTGACACCATGAATTCGGAGCGCCTTTTCACTTTGCACAGCTCCTCTACACCAGCTTCCAGCAGTCTGCAGATGCATTTTTTCACTACCCCTTTTCAGGGTATGAATTAAACTGGTCACTATGTTTTTTTCGTTTCACTTAGCACCTTTTTGTTGACTTAATTGCAACTTCTACTGTGCTATTTATTTAAGATGTTCCTCCAAGTGGAAAATCTCTATCACAATGCCAATAAAAATATCCACCAAGAAAAACTTTTGCGTCGCTGCACTCATTCACTGACCATTCCATATGTTGTCTCATCCATATCAGCATCCATTAGAATCGTATCATGACGCCGTAAATAATTCGCCATTAGCTCTCCAAGTTGATATTCAACATTTTTTTCGTATCATATAACTTATTATTTGATTGCCTAGCAAAATTCGGATATTGACGTACATTCACGTTAATATCGTTACTTTTCCAATAAATTCCACATTTGGAAGTAAATGAATTTGATACACCACGCTTGCAAAGCCAACAATATGCACGGTAGTTCTCTGGTTGAAACTCCACATTTGGTCGTGGATACTTACCGCTTTATTATATTGTGGAAAAGTATGTGGGTCAGGATCATTCTCAGTTGTAACCGGTGTAATCCATTCTTCTTGCGCCAGAACTTCCTGTTCTGTGTTAGTAATCGATATTACGCTTGGAGTGGCATTTTCATCGTCAATACTGAGATTCGTGTGTTGACGCTGGCTTGTTGAACGGAAGTGGCAATAGCTACAACAGTTCCGGGTGTATAACTTTTATAGCTGCACCAGTCCGAATACTTCCAACTGTTGCTTTTTTCTTATGCCCACGCAATGATGTCAGTGCTAAACGTCTTTCTGCGAACTGTCTTTTTGTATTTTCTTTCATATTTTCATCATCTTGATACATTATTCTTGGTGCCACAGTGAAACCAAAATGTAGGTGTGCTTCTTGCAATTCTTCTAGTGGCTGTGCACGACATGCTATGCCACGGCGAAAGATTTCATCGGCTTTACGTGTATTACCACATGAATCATAGTGATATGCCCAGCATATATAAAAATCCGCAACCATGGTTCCGATACCTGCATTGAATAGTTGTTCATAGCAAACACTTTGTGAGCACCTCTTCCAAGCCCGATTCTTTGCCTCCTGGTGGAAAACTTTGCTCAATCCAGCTAATATAGGCGTACCATAGATCCAGGAGATCATTGCCAGTCGTGTATAGCTTGTTCTAGCTCACGCCGCTGTGCTAATATCTCTTGCTGCGATTTTACACGTAAAGACGCATGCAATATACTGCCGTTCCTTCCAGCAGCTAGAGGTTGTATATTTTCTTTAGCGTCCTCAAAATCCATTATGAAAGTTAATCTTTGGTAGCAAAATTATACGCAGCAGTTCTATGAGTTGAGAGTTTTTTGTTTTGAGTTTTTTTCATCAATGACAGGAAATTCATTGAAGGGTAACACAATCCACTTTTACAATAACACAATTCACACTTACAAAAAAATCCACATGTACTTTCCGAATGGTGTTGCCAGATGCTAAGGCGGCGCAAAACCGGGAAAAACGCAATCACATTTTTTTTTTGTTTTTTCCCCTTGCCTCCTTCCTTTTTGGGCCGTGTTTTACGGATTTGAATAAAGGTTATTAAAATGTTCCCAAAAGATGACTCAACCCTTTTTATGGCGAAAAAGGGGAATTTATAACCTGAAAGAAATGATATTCTCCAAAATATTCTATTACCACCCAGATCAAATACACCTGATTTCTTATAGTGGGGTTAATGTACAATTTATTTATCACACTTTACAATATTTTTTTGTTGATTACACTATACAAATGTAAACTTAGGAGCGGAAATGAATAGTTAGATATAGCGGCGTATGTGGGCGGAACGCCTCAACGGAACCCCCCCCCCCCCCCCCCCCCCCCCCGAGGACGGCGGCAGGCCAAGTAGCCGTCGTTTCACACAAATAAGGCTCGGCTTTACAACCAAAGGCAACCAGTTCCGGCCTTCTCGGAGTTGGGGAAGAAAACAAATGAAAAATAAGGGAAGTTCAATCAATAGTTATCTCAGATTGAGGAATAAATAAAACTTACCTCTGTTTTCTTTGGCACGTTCGGCATCCTCGATTGCTGCTTTAAAATGATTAATTAGCCACACAACATAATACGTTCCACAAAAGTTATCCCCATGCGCCATCTGTGCAAAATACTGACAGCCGGCCAAAAGCTTACCGCGTGGCTACACTTAAAGCCAAATCTGTCAGATCGCACACGAAGCGCACCGTCATAGAGAATGAATTGCCGTTTTAAACAAATCGCGTGGACATAAAGATGATTTACATAAAACCCACGTTGTATATCGAATTTGTGTCTAAAAAAAAAAAACCAAAATCGAGGCACTTGTGCAGCTAACTACCTAAGTAATTGTAGCTTGTTGTCAACCTTTTGTGAATATCTTCTCGACACCCAACTCCTCTCAAGCATGATGAAATCCCCTCAAATTCTAAACCCTGACCACTGCCAATTACCCCTTTTCAGGTCCAGTATGACCCGGTATACGACTCTACGCAGGAGGGCGGAACGCATGGCCCAGCGGTACCCGAAACCATGCTACCTGTGCGACAAGCGACACCCGATCCGGTTATGCCCGGTCTACCGAGCCAAATCGCCCGAGGAAAGGCAAAGGGAAGCCGCATTAGGACGGTACTGTGGCAACTGCCTATCAGTAGCACACCGCACCGCCGACTGCACGAGCAAAGGACGTTGTCACCAGTGCCAAGGGGACCATCACACCACGTTGCACCAGAGCTTCGACAATCCGGAGCCCCAGGAAGTTGATACCAGGCCATGGAGCGTTCGGATGGATAGCGAAGACGAACACATTCTGTCTCTTCAAGCATCAGAAATAGGAACTGACAGCGGGCCACGCGAGCTAGAAGAAGGAGAGTTGGACGAAGCCGGAGCGGAATCACGGCCTTTCCGCCCGGCCACCAGTAGGAAGGTGGAACCAGGGAAGTTCCGGCCCCTACTCGCACACGAACGCGGCAAAGATGGAGCGGAATCACGGACTTTCCGGCCATCAACTACACACCAACGTCATCAAAGAGCGAGGAAGCGGGGCTCAGATCGTCACAAGGGAATAGCGGAATCACGGACTTTCCGCAGCCCGAACCGGCGTCAACACATACGAGGAGCGGAATCCCGGACTTTCCGCCCCCGTCAAGGATACGAATTGGAGAAAATAGGTTCGCAGGGCCAGCTTGAACGACACTTTCGACGACTGCCAGCTGCCTTCAGAACGGGGCAAATCACGCGGGAGATCGTAGCACTTCGGCCCTTTACATCAATATCGCCAACTGCCGTGATCAAAATCGAGGCGCGAGGGCGGTTGCACCTGATACGCGCACTCATCGACGCGTGCGCCACGACTTCGATAATTTCACGCGACCTGGCTCGACAGTTACACCTCGACGTAGAAAACTACGGATCACAACGAGGGTGCCTCTTGCGAATAAGGGGAAAACATGGGCAGAACCGTAGGCTCACGATTCACGCTACGATCGTTCCCAACTACGCCCGTGTGAGTCCTAGCGCGAATGTCGACCCCTCGGTCGCGATACCGTATACCCATATGTAGCTCGCCGATCCAACATTTTTTGTGTCAAGTCCGGTTCGACTCATGTTGGAAGCCGATATATATCCGGAGCTGATACTGCCGGGCACATTGCCATCTACGTTTGGCCCTTTTTTAGCGCAGAGCAGTATATTTGGCTGGCTCTTGTCTGGGGCATGCCGCTCCTAAATCTTCCCCAACACTCGAACCAGCTTCACGTGCCATTCGTGTGAGAAGAGGTGCAAAAAATTGAACTCAACCACGTACTATTTCCTAAAGTTTATTTTTTCTTTACTACAGCTCCACGATTTACGGATGGAACCGAAATACTAATTACTGTGTCAAGCAAAAGACCGCCATGCTGCTGCCCTTATTGGGACATCCATGAATTTTGTTCATTTATATATTAGTTAGTATTAAGTTGATCAGGGAAGATGGCCGCAGGAATCTACCGATGTTGCTTCTAGCAAGAGGGGCCGGCATGGTTAGGCCATCAAGCTAAACCCAAGAATAAGCACGGCCAATAGTGACCCAGCCTAATCTAAATTATCTGTGTTTGCTTCTATCTACTTTCGCGCACTAACACCAATGGCTATATATATCCGTGCAGGCGTATGTGTATGTGTTGGTGCGCGACTATCCAATTTAACTTACTTTCGTTCAATCACCCCTCAAAACCGCTTTTCGACGTAATTGAGGGATGAACACGTTTTATAAGAAAGAAACTCTTTAACTTCTTTTTTGGGAACATCCGTGACAACTGCAGCCATCAGCCCTGTTATAGGTAAAATTTTACTTAACCTGTATATAATTAATTAAATTGTGAATTAGCTTTTGAATTACATATTGTGAGTTAGCTTTGAAGTGAAAATTATTAAATTCTTGAATTTAATCTGCCGTGTGTTCTTTTCCGTTTTTTTTTTCTCTTTTTTTCAACGAGCGCAAAAAACCCCTTGGGAACTTACCACAGAGCTATCGAAGCCCCAAGAGGTTTCTCACACTTAATACGATTAAATGAAATATCAAATGAATTTAATAAAAACGTAAAACAAAAGGTACCTTATAGAAATACTGAATTAAATAAAGAAGATCCGAAAAAATATATACCTGATTCGATTATTAATAAATTTGTTGATGGTGACTTAAAAAGTGTTAAATTAGATGGTAATAAGCCTATATTAAGTGAAGTATATGACAAATGTGATCATAATAAGCAAGACTCAAAAGAAATGGGCAAGTACCCCTATGATAGGACGGATCTGTTTGATTCAGCTGTGAAAGAGATAGGAGCAATAGATGAAAGTGTTTTTCAGCCGGAAATAGATATAGGGCCCAGTTTGGCTAAACGAGAAAGAGGGGTAGTAATGGAAGTGTTGTCTAGTGAATATTTATCGCCTACATCAATTGAAAAAAAACCATATGACGATTATCGTTTAAGGATAGGGAAGAGGTACAAAAGATCACTGATGATTTAATGAAACGCAAAATTGTACGACCTAGTACCTCCCCTTATGCTTCTGCGATTGTCCTGGTAAAACAAAAGAGTAGCGAAACTCGTATGTGCTCGATTACAGAGCTTTGAATAAGAAAACAGTACGCGACAATTTCCCATTGCCCTAATAGACGATTGTATAGATTATATGTCGGGGAAAAAGTGGTTCACTCTCTTGGACTTGAAAGGTGAGTTCAATCAGTTAGCAATGGATGAGGGATCTATTCCATTAACATCTTTTGTCACACCACATGGGCAATTTGAGTACTGTAATGTAACAAATTAATAAAAGAATGTTTTGACTTTGGAAGTCCCATCAGTATTCGATTTTATTAAAGAAATTCATTACTATTTATACAGAAGTTCTTAACCTATGCATATATACACACTTACATTAATATTTACATACTAAAGGTATGTAACAAATTAATAAAAGAATGTTTTGACTTTGGAAGTCCGATCAGTATTCGATTTTATTAAAGAAATTTATTACTATTTATACAGAAGTTCTTAACCTATGCATATATATATACTTACATTAATATTTACATACTAAAGGTGCATGACTCAATAGTGAGGAATGCTTGTCAGCAAATTATTGACTTACATATTGTCAATATGATTCCCCCTTGCGCTGTTCGGTATGACGCATTAATGCATTAGGTGACTTAGTGAAAGCGAATGAACTTATGGTAGTTACCTGGGTCAATGAACGAGCGTTTGTAATGTTAAGCGTGTTTTAAATGGGGTGAATTCCACGCGATACTACAGTACCTTAGAATGCCATTTGGGTTAAAGAATGCTCCGGCTAATTTTCAAAGATTTGTCTATAACATCTCCCGAGACCTAATTGATGCAAAAGAAATCATTTTGTATATTGATGAAGGTCATATTAAGATCCTATGTAAAGTGCTTAGGAGGACTTATGAAAAAAATTTGGAACTTAAGCTTAGGAAGTGCAATTTTTGGAGCTAATCTGGGCCATTGATAGGGTATGCATATATGTAAGTTTGCATACAGTCTTTGTAGACATGTAGAATTGTATGCATGACTCCATACATGTAGGTTTGTATACATTGTTAGCAACGTCAGCAGATCAATGCAAATAATTTGGTTAATGTTAGGCATACATGTAAGTTTGTATGCCTGTCTCACAACGTCTGGTGAATACTATGCATATATGTAAGTTTGTATGCCTGTCTCGCAACCTAAGCAGATCAATGCGGGAATTTGGTTAGTTCCCATAATTGGTTGTATGTAAATAATAAGCAAAATTTATTAGCTGTGAACTGACACGGGTTTCATATTCGGCATTCCATTGATGTTAGTTAACCGTCTGGGTTAGTTCAATAATTTATGTTGTATAATATTGTAATATGATTGCTATTAAAATATATTTGACATGGAGGTTCATGATGCGTAATGCCGCAAGTGCATTACATAGATGGGTATGACGCATAATGCTGCACCATGTAGACGCGTTAAGCCCGAGTCCGTTGTTGGAAAGAGAATACGATTCCATAAATTTCATTTCAAAATCCGATGAAAGCAGTATTAGGAGTCGTCAGTATTCTCAACTTGTAGATTCGCAACCCTGGTTTGACGAAGTTGAAAGTGAGTTAGTGGCTGTTCAGATCCAAATTGCTCAGAACCGAGACGAGAAGCTTAGGGGATCGTGACCAAACTGGAGAAAGAGGAAGTCATAGGGTATGAGCATAGTGGACGGTTTAGTGTGTACGAGAATTGGCGAGAAGATTATGCTTTGTATACCTTCAGAGATGGAGGAAAATTTAATCCGCACAACTCACGAGAAATTTCGCCACTTATGAAAGGAGAAATGTTATAATCAAATATGCAAGACTTATTGGTCTGAAAGTATGAGGGATAAAGTTGGCCGGTTCATTAAGAATTGCCTTAGGTGTATTGTGTACTCTGCCCCAGCTCGTTCCAATGAGCATACATGTTTAGTATTCCTAAAAAACCAATACATATTTTAGTCGTGATTGACGCACTCACAAAATTTGTAAAATTATATCCGGTTAATTCCACGAGTACAAAAGAAGTGTGCTGCTCACTAGATAAATATTTTTCTTACTACAGCCGCCCCAGACGTACAATAACTGACCGCGGAACTTGCTTTACGTCCCTCGAGTTTAGTGACTACTTATCGAAAAGAAATATAAGCTATGTGAAGGTCGCAGTAGCATCACCACAGGCAAATGGACAGGTCGATAGAGTAAATCGTGTCCTCAAGACGATGTTGAGTAAACTTACTGAGTCCGTGGAACACTCCGACTGGACCGCCAAGTTGCCTCAAATAGAATATGCTCTAAACAACAGTATTCATAGTACTCTGAAAATCTCGCCTATCGTTTTACTCAAATCAAAGAGGTAGTATCGTGGATGAATTTACCGAATTCATGGAAGACAAACTAGTGGAGGAAACCACTAGAGACCATGAGGAAAATAGGCAAAAGGCACTTAGGAATATAGAACGTTCTCAAGAGTATAATTACCAATATTTTTTGAAACACAGTGTTCCGGCAAAAACCTATTCAGTAGGAGATTTTGTAGTCATTAGGCACGTGGATACCACGGTAGGAACTAATAAGAAACTCGTTCAAAAGTATAGGGCCCGTATGTTATACAAAATAATAGTTTTATTAAAAAATTTTATGGAGATATTTTGTTGTTCAGTAACATTTTTCTTCTACCAGGAAATTTCAAAAATTTTAATTTTACATTTTCAAACTCATCAAAATTCTCAAAGAAAACTCTTTCACACCAAAGCCTTACAGTAGAATACCTTCACTACTCCCCCTTTTTAATATGAAACGTCCTCGTTTGAGTGAATAGGATTAATTCTACTATATGACTACAGCGTTTGAAATATCATAAGATATAATAACTTAAAATTCACAATTTAACAACAAGTATCCATTAAACAACATAATTAAATACATGTAAGTATTCAAAATTGATATTACAATCAAAAATAATATGAAAATTAAAAAAAAAGAAGTAATATGTTTTTTCTCATCTTAGATTGCTTTTATGAATCTTTTTTCCTTCTATTAAAACTGATGTACCAAGGTCCTTTTCAATTACTTTTTCCACAAATATTTTATCAAGTTTATTTCCTAGCCGCCTATTTCTCCTTACGAAAACTTTTTCCCCAGGTTCATATGATTTCATTGTTTTATCTTTATTGCATCTTTCTAAAGTCTCTTCCTGAACCTTAAATAATCTCTCCCGAACTTTACTTAATTCACTAGCCGAACAATTTTGAAAAATTTCAATTGGTTTAGAGTTTATTGTTGAATGAATGCTATTATTATATTATAAGTATTTGTTACCAGCGAGATATTTCCATTAATGTTGAGTGAAACCTCTCCACCTGACCATTGGTTTCACTGTGTAGTGTGGGAAAGAAAAATTGCTCTATTGGAAAACTATCCCTTAACAAAGTTTTTATAACATTTGACTGAAAAGCCTTTTCATTGTCTGAAACAATTATTTTCGTGTTTTTGAAAACTAATAAAATTTCAAGTAAAGCATCTTTTATATCCAAAGTAGATCGAGACGCAATTGGTTTAACAACAGCAAATTTTGAAAATTTATCTACGCAAGTTAAGAAAAACTGTTTATCTGTTATGAAAATATCAAGATGTAGGATTTCGCCAGGGTAATTTGGTATTGGGGTCCTCCCTATTACTAGGTTAGAGGGCTTTCGCTGATATTTATTCTCCAAACATATTTTACAGTTTGTAATAATTGATTTTAAAGTTTTTTTTACTATCAGGAAAGTAATACTCACTAATAATTTGCTTAAAATTCTCAAGTAAACAACGGTGGGCTCGATTATGTTCAGCAATTATAACTTCAAGCTGATCATTTTTATTTGTCAAATCTATTACAAGCAATTCAGTATGTCTAAATTTTATACCTGGAAATGAACAAACTATACGATTTTGAACTTCCGCCAAAGTCTGTAGATCGCAGTGAATAGCATTAGTGCTACTAGGATTAACGACTTCTTTTAAACACAATAACAAATTTTCAACGGAATCAAAAACAATAGTGTGGCGTATAAATTTGTTAAAAACAACCTTAGAAGTTTTAATAAAAGATGGTCCTTTTGTTAAGAAAATTTGATTTCTAAATTGATTAGCAGGGCACTTAACAGTTTCAATTACATCTGTTGAAGATTCTTCACTATGCACTGTTTCCAAAGTAATGGCATGGTTATTAATATACTGTCTTGAAAGAGCATCAGCTACTTTGTTCTCTTTTCCAGGCGTATAATGAAATGTTGGAGAAAATTCTTCGATAAATGCACCCCATCTTTTCATTTTTGTATTTGGGTTTTTTTCCGAAATAGAGAATATAAGTGGCTGATGGTCAGTAAATATCCTTACATTTTTTGTACCATACAAATAATGTCTCAACGCTTTCAATGCCCACACAATAGCTAACATCTCACGTTCGTTTGTTGCATAGTTTTGCTCAGTGGAAGAAAGCGTTCGAGAAATCATTGTGATTGGTTTACTATTTTGAGATAATACCGCTCCTAATGCATTTGACGAAGCATCAGTTGTTAGCTCAAATGGACAATTAAAATCTGGATACTGTAAAAGTACATCTTCCGAAGCAAGTATGTTCTTAATTTTTGTAAAAGCCAACTCTGCTTCACGATCAAAACTAATTTTCACATGTTTCGATTTATTTGCGTCAATATGGCCATTTTCACCACGCAAAAATTTTGTTAATGGTTTCACTATTGAAGCATAATTTTTAACAAACCTGCGATAATAGCCAGCTAGCCCAAGAAAACCCCCGTAATGTCTCCGGCATTTTATAGTTAATTATATCCCGAACTTTATCAGGACAGGTCCGAATACCATTTTGTGAAACCATGAATCCTAAAAACACAACATATGTCTTAAAAAATTTCGACTTATCTGACGATACCCTCATTCCTGATTGCTCCAACATTTTTAAAATTTTATCTACATCTCTTATGTGTGTATCTTCGTCGCGTGAAAAAATAATAATGTCATCGATGTAAACGTGACATGTCTTACCTATTTCGTCGCGTAGAACATCATCAATTGCACGCTGAAAAATGCTTGGGGCGTTTTTCGATCCAAACGGCAAACGACAAAACTCGTATTTTCCATTATTAATGCTGAAAGCAGTTTTTTGCCCGTCCTTTTCGTATAAATTATCTGGTGGAAACCAGATTTCAAATCAAGAGTAGTGAAAAACCGTGATTTTCCTAAATTTGACAAAATTACAGAAATATCGGGTATTGGATATTTATCTGATATAGTTTTTTCATTGATTTTTCGGAAATCAATTACCATTCGCAACTTTTGCTTTCCATTTTCATCCAAACCCTTTTTTGTTACAACGTGTATTGGAGAATTATATGGAGAACACGATTTTCTAATTATGCCATCTTTCAGAAGACTAAGTATTTCATTATTAATGAAATCTGCAGCAGACATAGGATAAGGATAACCTCTACTATAAATAGGATCATCTGTTACTGTACGTATTTTAGCTACTACATTTGTATTAAAAGGCAAGGCTCGGTTTGGATTCGCGAACGCATTAATATTATTATTTATCATTTCTCTGAAATGATTACGTACATGTACCGGAACTGAATCTTCTGTTATCGTAATCAGGTTAACTTGATTACAATTAAGCTGTTTAATTGCAACTCTACCATTTCGATAACACAAATATCCACTTTCTGTATAAATTTTCGCATCAATTTCTCTTAAAAAGTCATATCCTATAATACCGTCAAACGTGTTTAATGTTTCAAGCAAGTAAAACGTTGAAGTATGATCAAGTAAATTAACTAGACACTTTTGATTTATTAAATTGACTCCATTTATTGATTTTAATCTAAACGGATGTTTTATTAATTTAACATTTTTTAGTAATGTATGGCAGGAGCGAATTTAGTTTACAAATTTATCTCATCACTAAAATCTGAAACTTGAATTTGGGAATCATTATCATCTAATTCAATCCCACCAATATTATTTTCATTATAATTAAGTTCATCACAAAACTGTCAGGCATATAATTTATACGTTGAGTTTTTTCCAAAGGCTTCTCAAAAGAGCCAGATAGTTCCCTAGGGCGTTTAAATGGTACTAATCGATTCGGCAATTGCTCAGGATGAGCGATATTTGACGGGTGAGCAGAATTAACATTCCGACTTGGAGTTAGAAAATCCTATCCTTTGCTTATAAAATGATGACCCTGGGTCCACCTCCATTTGCTACGGTTGATTTTTAAAATTTGAACCTGATAACGGACTACGTTTACTCAGAGTTACAGATGGACGGAAATTGTTAGGTTTTATCATATTACCTATAGCAAAAGTGTTTGCAAAGTCGTACCGTTTATGATTCGATTCTAATTCCTTAGCAATGGCTAATGCAGTAGGGAAGTTCTTTGGCCTTGATGAAAAAAGGATATCACATAAAGGACGACGGAGCCCAGAGATGAAAACACGTAGAGCGTTTTCTCTGGCTTTTTCATTTAGCGCATCTATTACTTCATTATTTTTACTGTAAGTCATTATATTCTTGTTAATTATCAGAATTAAATGCTCCTCAACCTTACCATAATACCCTGCAATAGATAGACTACCCTGCCTAAGGATATTCAGCTCATTTTCAAGAACATATATGGGTCTGTTATCTGCGTACGTCTGATCCAGCCTTTCAAAGATCGCTTCAAAATTTAAAACAGTTTTGAAAGATGGCAACGTCATGTTGTCGGAACCAGTAATTTTATTTCTAAGTATACCTAGAGCTACGTAATATTTTTCCCATATCCCATAGGGTAATATTTGATTGCGAAATTCGCAGCAGAACGCCATGCTGGATAACATGAAGCATCACCAGCAAACTCCGGTAAATTTTTAACTAAATCTAAACTACAGTTCCCTGAATCAATTGTAGACATTATTTCCACTGGCTTGTAAGCCTCTACATTTGGTACCTCTAATCGCCCAAGAGCCAAAGTAAGCGAGTTTAGATTAGCCGCTAATTCTCGCCTAGCATTTTCACTTGCCTCTATTTTATTATCTAACTGCTGTCTAGTATTATCACTTGCTACCTTAATTATTTCCAATACCTGTTCCCGTGTTATACTCATTTTATTAACCCAAACTATCCTAAATTATTACACAAATAATTTAAATTATTTATATAAGAAATTATATGTAATTTAAGTATTCTATTTTTTTCTAAGTCGAAAAGGATCCTTTGTAAAAAAAAAATTTATAAAAACAATCTTAATATTTGCGCAGTACCCTCGAATGGTTTTCACAAAAAAAAAAAAAAACAAAAAACATTCACAATCGCATATAAATCAAATGATACTAATTTCTTTTAACAATAGGACTTTTTATGCCCTCATAATAAATTCAAATATTTAAACCAAATAGCCACATAAATTTTGATATCTACTTACAGTTTATATTTAATTTTTAGATATAGGTACTTGACCGATTAAAAGATTATTTGATTGAAGAATATAAATTGATTAAATGATGCTAGTTGATTGTATTATTTTCTTATCCTTCCGTTAAAGACTAACCCGTCTGGAATATATTTTCCTTTGCCTATAAGAATCGGCAATTGTGTTTCAGGATATGCTTTCTTTTGCCTATAGGAATCGGCAATTGTTTTTCAGGATTCGAGCGCTGCCTTACTTTTTTTCTCCGTTAAAAAATGCTTGTTGTTTAGGGATTATGAATGATGCGGCGTATAGGATTTTATGATCCTTTTTTGCATGTTCAAAATTTATGGAGTTATTTTATTTCACTTTTTAAAAAAGTTTCAATAGAAATATTTAGGATTTTATGATCCTTTTAATAGTCACTACTTTATTTTTCACAAAGCGAATTCAACGGAACTTCATATCTAAGATTTTATAATCCTTTGAAAAGAAAACTTGGGCGCCAAATAATAATTTTATTAAAAAATTTTATGGAGATCTTTTATTGTTCAGTAACATTTTTATTCTACCAGGAAATTTCAAAAATTTTCATTTTACATTTTCAAACTCATCAAAAATCTCAAACAAAACTCTTTAAAAACAAAGCCATACAGTAGAATACCTTAACTTACACAAAGTACTGCCTAATAACGATGAACAAGACCCACTTCAGTCACCAACTGCAACAGGTCACACAACCTCAGCTGATTGAGGTCAATCATTAAGTCAGATTGACCGAGTTGTAATGTACTTATATTTAATCTGTCATGCCACCCATTTTATTATACCATGCATTTCTGACAGATGGTAAATGTCACCTGCTGGCGAAAATGCAGCCAACTTCGCTTTTGCTCTGGGGCTTTCTTCTTCCGGTGACAGCGAAACGCAGAGGTTGTACAAATAAAATAACGCAAAAGAAATAAATTAAATCGTTTTAAATTAAAAGAAACAGATTGCACTTTGCAAAAACTCGTGATTTTAAGTGGTACATCCGGTTTAATAAAGCAGTAGTTGTCAGGAAAATGGGCACTTAAAGTATATCAAGATGTGACAAAACTTTTTATTCGATTTTTATCTTCTAAAAATTCTTCTTTTTGTGCTTCTGCGGTGTGTTTTTCATGCCGAAATCTATTATGAATTTGCTGAAGAATATGTGTAGTTTTTTTACGTAGCTTTTTAATATCTGCAAATAGTTTTCAAAAAGGTAAGCTGAGAAATTTTGCAGAATACTGTAGTGTATACACACGATCAATGTGCTAGGGTAGCAATGTCACATATATATGTACATAAATATGTACACACAACCAATGAACATGAGTACTGACCTCCTGCAATGCCATTGCTTGCATCGGAATGCAGTTAGACAATGAACAATTATAAATGTAAATATTTCTGCAAAGCATTTCCAAGCGTTGGAAGTCATGGGAAAACGAAACAAGTAAGACGGAGTTAGAAACTAAATTTGTGTCACCAAAAATTGTATAAATAGGTTAAGATTTTGAATAAAGAAACAGATTGAATATGAACATCAAACATATGATGACTTTTTCTTCCTTCTAAAAACATTCCGGCAACTTACATCTGTAGGTAGCCTAGAGATCGGCTTTCGAGCCTTATTCACCCTTTTCCGACGACCATCAGGTCACCGCATGGCGATCCTGCGATCGTAAACGATCCTGAGGACCAAACGACGAAAACCTAAAATTTTTAAATTAGAAGAATATACTGTCTGAAATGACAGACGAACTAAAAAGAGAGTTTGATAGGATATTCGAAAAATATGCCAAAGCATTAGCAAACGAAGAATATATCCCTGAAGGGCCAGATAATACAAACGCCCTGAATACACACCGATCCCGATATCAGCCGGACCTAAAAGAATCACCATAGAACAATACAAAGCGAGGCAAAAGAAGAAGCAACAAACACCAGTAAAAACCAAATCAAAAAGAAGAAAAGGGTAGTACGACAATTTAATATTATAAAAAATACAGCTATTCAATTTAAAAAGCTTAACCTAGAAATTAGTACTGAAAAAAGAAAAGATATTATTAAACAAATAAAGAGTTTAAAATTTAAATAAAAAAAATAAAAAAATATTTTTAACAAATTAAACAAATTATAGGTTCAGAAAAATCCAAAATAGAGGACCCGAAGGCTAATGTAATAAATGAGGTAACCCTCGACAATAATTGTATACAAATTTTGCTTTGTATAATAACTGAAATCCTTATTATAGACTTTATAATAAAACTTATTTCCATTTATAGGAACCAGATAAAAAGAGAAAACAATGTAATATGAAAAATTACCAAATTTAAAAAATTTCTATTTGGCCAAAGCTAGAAGAGAAAATAAAATTATGTGAAGAAAAATTCAATAAATCATATAAATGCCTAAACAAGTCACTTAGAGTAAGAGAAGATACATTTTTAAAACATATAGCCGTTCTATATACGGAATTAGAAACTATAAGAAGTATTACCAATACATACTTTGAAAAGCTTACGAAAGAACATAAGAAAATCCTTTTAGAGTTATTCTGAAAAAAAGGGACAAACTTTTGAAAATTTTGTCTAAATACGAATACGAAGTTGAAATTCCTCACGATATGGACAAAAACATTGAGTTTCCTATAGAAATTTTTGAAAAAGGCAATTCTCAAAGCGTAACAACAATATCGGAATTTAATTTACAATTAGCCTTAAAAGCTATTCCGAGGTTTTCCGGAAGTTACAAAGAGCTGGAAGCCTTTTTAAGGATTACAGAAATCATAACGATGCATCATAACGATTTAGCCGATGCAAGCAAACCAGCACTTATCGACTTTGTAATTTATGTAAAACTGAGTCAAACGGTGAAGACAAACGTGATTGCAATTCAAACCCCAACAACGTTTGAAGAAATCGAGCACTACAGGTACAAATTCAGATCCAAGTACAAGAAATGATCGACAACGACATTATTGAACCTTCCGTTAGTCCATACAATTCTCCTTTGCTTTTGGTACCAAAGAAAAGTTAAAGTGACTATAAGAAAAGGCGCTTAGTAGTAGACTATAGAAAACTAAATGACAAAATAGTAAGCGACAAATTTCCATTGACAAGATTAGAAGACATACTTGATATTGTAGGACGAGCGGAATATTTCACAACCCTAGACATGACAAGATCTTTTCACCAAATACCGCTACAAAATGACTCAAGACCTCCAACGGCATTTTCTACCCAAGACGGTCACTATCAATTCAAACGTCTACCATTTCGATTGAAAATATCCTCAAACAGTTTCCAAAGAATGTTAACAATAGCATTGAGCGGTCTAAAATCTGAAGCTTTTCTCTACGTAGACGACATAATTGTTTTCGGATGTTCCCTAAAACACCACAACAGGAATTTGTTAAAAGTATTTGACAGATTAAGATACTAAAATCTCAAACTAAACACTAGCAAATGTTAATTCCTCAAGTCAGAAGTAATTTATTTATGCCACTTAGTAACGGACAAAGTTAATAAAACCGAGAAGGTTCATTGCATTTTGCAATTATTACAGACGTTTTATCCCGGACTTCGCAAAAATCGTCAAATGCCTCAACTCACTATTGAAAAAAGGAAACCCCTTTATTTGGTCAGAAGAATGCGAAAACGCGTTTAATAGCCTAAAAGGAAAACTAATTAACCCACCCATCTTACAATACCCAGACTTTGACAAACCATTTATACTTTCAACAGATGCATCTGGTTTCGCTTTAGGAGCCTTATTATCACAAGGGGAAATAGGACATGATTTACAAATATCATATGCCAGCAAATCATTGCAAAAGCATGACATAAACTAACCCATTATAGAAAAGGAGTTATTAGCCATTCACTGGGGAATTAATTACTTTAGGACATACCTTTATGGAAGAAAATTCATCGTGGTAACGGCTAGTGGTCTATATCACTAGTTTCGCACAGAGATCCATCATCAAAAATGAAATCGTATACAAGCAAAGGAAAATCAATAACAATGCAGATGCACTATCACGCATCAAGATGGATGGTGACATACTCAAATCAATGATTCCAATAAGCAAAAATGAGCAAGAAGATAAAAGTTTACACATTTTAACTAGGAGCAAGGCCGCAAAATTGAAGGATAATCGAGAAAAAGAAATAGCGCAAGAGAATAAGAATACCGATAGACGCATTAAAGAAGACAGCATGTCTCATAAGAAGCCTGATCAACTTCACATTTGGGAATGCACATCTTTTAATGACGTGAAGAAAATGGAGAAATTGAAACTTTATGTTGAAAAAGAAAGTAGTACTACAATTAAAATAATTAATAATGAAGTGCAAGTAACTTGTAGGGATGACCCTTTGAATCAAGATTCAATGTTGGGGAAACTACATAGTTTACTGAGGAATTCACATATAAAGGAGCTAGCCCTTTGTGAAAAAGATTTTATATTTAAAAACATCGATACGAATGCATTCAAAATGATATATAGTGAGTTAGAAATGAATAAACGCGCGCCAATAAAAATTTTAATATATAAAGCTCCAATAGAAATAGAAAGAATGATTATGGAATACAAACTGATAGACGAGTACCACTGCTCTAGCATTGCAGGCCATTTAGGAATTCGAAAAACAATTTTAAAATTTAAACAAAAAAACATCTGGAAAAACATGAGACAGTTGGTCAAAGAATTTATTAATAGCTGCAAAAAATGCACACAGAATAAAGTAGTAAGACACACAAAAGAACCACTTTTAGTGACAAACACACCAACGGCAACATTTGAGACCATAACGATTGACACTTGTAACGAAGCCTTTTCTTGCCCCGGTGCTTCTTCAATAAGTGCTGGGGTATACCCACCGTGTCCAAGGTTCGCTTACAATAAATTTGTATTTCGGGGCACCTTGCAAAGCGGTTTCATATAAAATTCACTTTATTTGCTTTAACTCTGTATATTATAACTATAATAAACAAATGTAATAAAAGAAAGATATGTATGTATTCTTCACTTCGTTTGATGCTTGCTCTATGATTAGTGGTGAGTATATGGTCCTCGTGTCCCGTTAGGATCGCTCCGTTAGGACGCCTTGCTGGTAATTGCCTGGGTGTGCGTAAATGTATCTCTGTGACGCCTTGCGTCGGCGTGTCTCTCTTACGGCTAGCGACTGCGCGTCTCTGCTGCGGCTTATGTCGGTGCGTCTGCGTGAGTGTAACTCTGGTATGGTTGACGTCATATACTTGCGTAACTCTGCTGTGGCCAACGTCGTATGTTTGCGTGACTCTGCTGTGGCCAACTTCGTATGCTTGCGTGACTCGGCTGTGGCCAACGTCGTATGTTTGCGTAGCGCTGTTGCGGCCAGCGTCGTATGTTAGCGTGACTCTGCTTCTCTGCTCTGTTGCGCCTTGCGTCGGCGTCTCGGTCGCGTCGCTGCGGTGCGGTTGATTTCTGTCGCGGCGCGGTCCCCGTCGGCGCAGGTGGGCGGACGTCACCTGTTCGTGGCTGCGCGTTTCTGTGGCAGGGCCTTTGCTTACGCGGGTGTGAACGAGGTCCCAAGCGGTGTTTGCTGGTAGAACCGACGCATTCACAACTTGAGGCAACGACTCACTCTTATGAAACGATCTCTGCTGGAGGTAGAACTGACACATTCGAGACGCGCTTCACTGGTAGCTCTGGTCACGACCACAGCTCCGTGCTAACTGACTGCTGTGCTGCTGTGTCGTCCCTTTTATGGTTGTTGTGTTTGGTGTTGCTAGCTCAAATGGTTGCGTTTCTATGGTCACCGTGTTGCTGTTAAATGTTGCGATCGCTCGTTGTGTTGCTGAGACTTGTTAGTTTGTCGTGTTGCTATTAAGTGTTGTGATCGCTAGTTGTGTTGCTGAGACTTGTTGATTTGTCGTGTTGTTAGGGCCTTTTGTGACTGGCTGTTGTGTTAATACTGTGTTAAATATGTTGTGGGTCGTTTTGTGTGGGCCAAATTAAGGAGGTTTTATTTGGTCCTTACACTCCCTCCCCCTTAGCCCTCGGTATCCCGTATCCGTATGTGTGCTCTGCTTTTCACTATGGTGACCTTGTACTTCTCTGTTTGGAACCGTATTCGGGAGCAGGCTTTGCCTTCGGCGAAGCGTCGGAATATGTCCCGTACTTCCCTTGCTATCTCCGGTAATATGTCCAGCATTGGTCCATCTGCGTCTTGGACCTCGATCGTTACTACTTGGTAGCCTTCTGTTGTCGGGTGTGGCATCTTTTTGGTGTCTGGTGTTAGGGAGTGAGTGTTGTCTTCGGTGCTTGGTTGTGGAACTTTGTGAGGGTGGTATGTGGTGGTAGTGCTTTGTGTGATCTCCTTTGGTTTTCGGCCGTCCCGTAGGTACCGCGTCAGCATTTCTGTGCGCTTCTTGCTAGCCATTTCCTCCGTGAACGGCTGTTTACACAGTCCGGGTGTTTCTTCTCCGCTCCCCGTGTATCGCAATACCCTCTCCATGTTTTCGGCTACATATACGCCACAGTCGTTGTTGTTATATTGTTGTGGCACCTCGAGAACTAGCTCCTGAGCTTTAAAACCGTCGGGACCGTACCGCTGTATGTATTCACACCGAAGGAAATTCGCTCAAGCCTGTGTTGCGTGTGGAACTTTGGACCTGTGTATTGAGTCCGCTACCCATACATATCGCTCCTGCCAGCATTCCGCGTCAGTGACTTGATGGGTGACTGCTGCATTCGCCAGACGGAGTAGGTACCAGTGTTTAGCTGCGTTGTGGGGTGCTAGGATCACACTCTTGCCAAACAGGTCGACGTTCCGAACCAGGCGGTGTATGCGTCGGTAATCTTCCTCTGGGTTCCTCTTCTGGGTCAGCTGCCAGATCACGAACGGGCTGAGAGTTGTATTTTGTTGTCCGTGTTGCTCTTCCAGTCTTTTTGCCCAAGCGTCAATGACGGTGTCAGTCAACCATTTAGATCCGTTGAGGGTGTTGAGGTCAGCCGCGTAGAGGGGTATGCCGCCTGGTCCTGCCGGGAATATTGTTTTAGGCGTTTCCCTATCCGGTGGAGCTGTGTCCTCATCCGAGGAGAGCTCAATGATTGTCGGCAACAGTTGTTTTTCCAGTGGAGCTGTGTCTTCACCCGAGGAGAGCTCGGTGGTTGCCGGCAACTGCTGCTTGGGATGTCGTGGTTTTCTTCCAATACTCGTTGTCGCAGTGGCGTGGGTACACAAAATTTCCAAGGGACCGCTTCTTAATCGTGTGACCGGCAGGGAATATGGCGGTACAGTTGTCCATCTTGTATTATGAAGTCGGCGTATTTTTCCGGGTTGGTGCGTACTTCGCCGACGCGCTTGTGCCACCACTTGCATTGTGGTTCCGTCGTCATTGTAAGGCGTATGCGATCCGCCTCGCGTTGTATGTCGTCGTTAATTCGATAAATGTTGTCGTGCTTGTAGTTACTACTGCTCGGTGGTGTTGCACTCTGAATGGTTCCTGACATGGCTCCAGGGGTGTCGTACCTGGCGTTACTCGTACTCGTTGGTGTTATACTCTGAATAGTTCCTGACGTGGCTCCAGGGGTGTCGTACCTGGCGTTACTCGTTATCGCTGGTGTTATACCCTCAATAGTTTCTGACGTGGCTTCAGGACGCGGTGTATGCTGAGCAAGGGGTCTGGTTAACACGAGGTGGCCTTCTCCACATGATATGGTGGCTCCCATGCTCCCTAGCTTATCTAGGCCCAGTATGGAGTCGTCAATTGCTCCGGGCATGACGTGTAAAACTGTGTGGTGTGACGCTTCTCCGAGGCGTACCTCAGTCCTTATGGCGTTGAAGATTGTGGTGCTAGTCCCGTTTTCCATCGTTATTTTGATGGCCACTCTCACAATGCCTCCGCTCCGTGAGTTTACCACACGTTCTGCAAGGCTGTTCGAGACGAAACTTCTCGATGTCCCTGTATCGACGACCGTCTCGGCTGATTCCGCACCGATTCTGGCTACGGCGTAAAGGCGACCATGCTCTTGGTACATTGTTACTGCCGATTCAGCGCTGGGTTCCTTGGGCTCGCTGCGCCTTGTTCTTCGTGAAGCCCTCTGTCGTTTCCCCTGACGTCGACGTCAGCATTCGATTGTGCGTATGTCACTGCGGCCACACTCCCAGCAAAAAATTTTCCGTGGGTTTCGGCATCTATTGGCGTAGTGTCCTTGTTCACCGCACCTCCTGCATACGTTTTTGAGGTCAAATCTCTGATTGCCTGGAGGCGTTTGGTGCGGTATGTTCGGTTGTGGTGGCGGTGGTGGGGGTGCAGGTTTCGGTGGTGATACCAGGGTCGTGTCACCTGCGATGTGTCGTGTAACTTCGCGGCGATGTCCGCCTGATGGTCTTCGATAGTCCTCATGTATGCTCTCGTATTCCTCGGCAAGGGTTAAGAGTTCTGCGAGATTGGTGAAGTCCCTCCGACGAATGTAAAGTAGGTAATCGGGGTGGCTATTACGGAAGATTCGTTCCAGCCGCTGTTCGCTGGTGTATCCTGCGTGTCTCATGAAGCTCTGTATCGCTAGCACGTAATCCTTGCACTTTTCCCCGTTATACTGCCTTCGTTGGCGTATGTCGTCCTCGAGACGCTCGAAATACCTGACTGGCAGGAAGAAACATAAGAAATCCTGTTTGAAGCTTGTCCACCTTTCCCAGTGCACATTGTTATTGCGATACCATTGTAGCGCGGTACCCCCTAGTAGCTCGAGCATGGTTTTTGGTAGGAGATCCACGTTTAGCGCGTACACTTCGGCTAACTCCTCTAGCCGATCGATGAACGCTAACGGATCCCGTCCACCGTCGTACTTAACTGACCACTTCCGCACTTGGTCGATGATGGGTGCAAACACAACGGTCGGTGATTGAGTTACCTGAGATGTATAATTTATGGCTCGTGCCGTTGTTCCCGATGGTAAGTACGGTTGCTCGGGTTGCGTATTACGTGGAGGTGTCTGAGATGTACCGTTGGATGATACCGCTGTTCCTGATGATAAGTACTGTTGTGCGGGTGCTGTGTTCCTGGGAGGAAACGCGAACTGGTCTTGCTCTGCTGGTCTATCGGCGATGTTCATGGCTCGCCCTCCGTTTGACGCAATCAGTGTCTTAACCTCATTTAATTCACTCGTGTCTGTAGTTTTTTTTATAAGCGGATTCGAGGGATAACAATTTTGCGTGTATTTCTGAGCCAACATTTGCTTTCGAAGCCAGTGCTGATATGCGCTTTCGGATCTCCCGGGTGGTGCCTGTCTGCTCAATACCCAATTCCTGTGTGATGGATATCAGCTGCTCCTTTGAAATGTTGTCTAACCACGTGGTATCAATCTGGTCGGCCATTTTACGGTTCATTTTCTAGTCAGGAATGTTCCTTCTGACGTTGTACGATTAGCAGGGTCCCTGCTCGGGCGCCAATTGTAACGAAGCTTTTTCTTGCCCCGGTGCTTCTTCTATAAGTGCTGGGGTATACTCGCCGTGTCCAAGGTTTGCTTACAATAAATTTGTATTTCGGGGCACCCTGCAAATCGTTTTCATATAAAATTCACTTTATTTTCTTTAACTCTAAATATTATAAATATAATAAACAAATTTAATAAGATATATGTATTTATTCTTCACTTCGTTTGATGCTTCCTCTATGATTAGTGGGCTAATGGTCCTCGTGTCCCATTAGGATGGCTCCGTTGCGACGCCTTGCTGGTCGTAGCCTGGGTGTGCGTAAATGTGTCTCTGTGACGCCCTGCGTCGGCGTGTCTCTTTTACGGCTAGCGACTGCGCGTCTCTGCTGCGGCTTATGACGGTGCGTCTGCGTGAGTGTAACTCTGGTATGGTTGACGTCGTATACTTGCGTAACTCTGCTGCGGTCAACATCGTATGTTTGCGTAACTCTGTTGCGGCCAAGGTCGTATGATTGCGTGACTCTGCTGTGGCCAACGTATTATGCTTGCGTAGCGCTGCTGCGGCCAGCGTCGTTCCTAATTAATCGCCAAAACAGAAGTCCCTTCGTCTTCTTTATTCATTAGTCATTTCCTTACATCTTAAAGTTAGTGTGAATTATACATGGTTGTGTTTACTTTACATCTTATAGTTAGCAGTGGTTTATACATAGTTGTGTGTATATCACACCTTAACTTAAAATCTAGATGGCGCTGGTTTACAGCGTGTGAAAGAAGCCTCAAGCGGTGTTTGCTGGTAGAACCGACGCATTCACAACTTGAGACCACGACTCACTCCTATGAAAAGATCTCTTCTGGTGGTAGAACCGACACATTCGAGATGCGCTTCACTGGTAGCTCTGGTCACGACCACAGCTCCGTGCTAACTGAATGCTGTGCTGCTGTGCACATGGTTGTTGTGTTTGGTGTTGCTAGCTCAAATGGTTCCGTTTCCATGTTTCCGTGTTGCTGTTAAATGTTGCGATCGCTCGTTGTGTTGCTGAGACTTGTTAGTTCGTCGTGTTGCTTTTAAGTGTTGTGATCGCTAGTTGTGTTGCTGAGACTTGTTGGTTTGTCGTGTTGTTAGGGCCTTTTGTGACTGGCTGTTGTCTTAATGCTGTGTTAAATGTGTTGTGGGGTCGTTTTGTGTGGGCCAAATTAAGGAGGTTTTATTTGGTCCTCACACACTGTAGGCGCTTTGCGCATATCAAACGGCTACAGATACATATTAACAATGCAATGCGGTTTGTCAAAATATGTACTAGCACACCCGATTGAAAATAAAGACGCCAAAACTATAGCAACCACTTTAGTCGAACAAATTATCTGAAAACACGGCTTCAATGAAACACTTAAGTCAGACAGAGGATCAGAATTCGTAAATTAACTGATGAATGACGTATGTAATCTAATTAACACTAAGCAAATATTCTCAACCCCAAACCACTACCAAACAATAGGAGCACTTGAGAAAAATCATAGAACTTGTAATGAATATTTATTTTCATTCGCCGACGATTATGAATGGGACAAATGGATACCGTATTACACTTTCGCATACAATAACGCCCCACACGTAGATACCCAGTGTTTACCATTTGAATTAGTCTTTGGAAAATTACCCACAATACCAAGCGATAACATAAACAATATAAACAAAATTTACGACATTGAAAATTACGCTAATGAGTTGAAATTGAGACAACGCAAAAAAATTAATAAGCATGTTCCATAACTGCTTGTGTTGGGAGAGGAGGAGTTGAGGCTTGGCATGGTAGTAGCCCGGCTGAGGCTCGTCGGCTTAGGGGCGCGGTTCTTGTCACGTCTCCTTCCCACAGTTGCATAGCAAAAAAAGGTTTTTGCCTAGATTTGGGCGTTTGTGCAAACAAAGGAAAAGAGATAGGAAAAAAAAAAGCGGGAGAAATGACCAGTCCTTGTCAGGTGTGGAACCTTCCCACCCCTTCTTTTCGCAAAAGAGTTAACAGCCTTGGACTCCACTATGGCTCCGTCATCCGAGTGGAGTCCCCTATTTCCTGACATCGTCCGTCACTAAGTCTTCAGTCCCTGTCCATCACTCCTACAACTATCTCAACTCACCTGCAACACTTGCCACAAGGGCAACACCTGCACCAACAAAGAAAAGAAACTTTAGCCTGATATACCTGTTGTCATTGCCCTATAGACTCAACCCATATAAATAAATATTCTGAGGATTTCTCTACAAATTTACAATAATTTATTTATTCACAATTTTATTGTCTTAAATTACCAAAGAAAATCAAACATAGAACAATTAATAGGTACTACTATTAAAACTTAAAATTCAAGAAATTTAACCTTTAAATTAATTTTACTCAATTACCCAGTTTCAATTATCTTCCAAAATTGTATCCAAAAAGTCTTCAGGCTACGCTATTACTAAATTTATTTTCTTTTCACTATTATTATTAATCTATTTATATATATATATATACTAGAAGACCCGGCAGACGTTGTCCTGCCCTAAATTTGGCCAATCTACATAAATTTTAATAAGCTTTTTCCGTCTGACTCTGCCCTCCCCCCTCTTCACTTTTTCCTAATCCTTTTATTCACTCCTCCCTCCGTCTTTTTCGCTTCATATATCTCCATCTTCGTCTCATTCTATCTATTTCTCAATCTCCTTCTCTCTTTTCTCTTTTCTCTTCTCTCAATTTCTTCTCATTCTCCTGCATCCCTTATTGCCTGTCCCAGAAGGTAGTATGTATTTTATTCCAGTCCCAGTCGCAGTCCCACTCCCAGTCTCAGTCCGTCTCTGGATAATATATTACTCTGTACTAAAGCACTCATTAACAGCTTTCATTTGATATCCATATTGTATAAACACTGTCTAGGCATTCACTGGCCCACGTTTTGGCCTATATCTCGAGACCCTAGTCACCCAGGGGTATGTAAATTACCCCCAGCTAAAGCACTCATCCACAGCTTTCATTTGATATCCATATTCTATAAACACATTATATGGGTACCCGGGTCCACGTTTTGGCCTATATCTCGAGACCCTAGTCACCCAGGGGTATGTAAATTACCCCCAGCTAAAGCAATCATCCACAGCTTTCATTTGATATCCATATTCTATAAACACATTATATGGGTACCCGGGTCCACGTTTTGGCCTATATCTCGAGACCCTAGTCACCCAGGGGTATGAAAATTACCATATAATAAAGCACTCGTCAACAGCTTTCATTTGATATCCACATTCTATAAACACATTCTAGGGGTACCCGGGTCCACGTTTTGGCCTATATCTCGAGACCCTAGTTTCCCAGGGGTATGAAAATTACCCTCTACTAAAGGACTCATCAACAGCTTCCATTTGATATCAATATTCTATAAACACATTCTAGGGGTACCCGGGTCCACTTTTTGGCCTATAACTCGCGACCCTGGTCACCCAGGGGTATGAAAATCACCCTCTACTAAAGCACTCATCAACAACTTTCATTTGATATCCATATTCTATTAACAAACTCTAGGGGTACCCGGGTCCACGTTTTGGCCTATATCTCGAGGCCCTAGTCACCCAGTCACCTATCCTATATTTCAAGTTAGATCAAACTACACACGGGGTGCAAAACAAATGCAAAATCGGTTCAGTAGTTTAGGAGTTCATTGAAAACAAGAAAAATGTGTATATAAATAAGTATGTTGATTGTTGTTCAAACTCACCTCGCTTTGTCAACCGTGTTTGGTACCAAATGCGGCGTATAGCTGAAAGTGGAGGACAAAAAAAAACATAGAAAGCTACAAAGCAAAAATAATATACTTATTTCATCACTTAGTATGGCTTTGGCCGTGTGACCGCTATCAAGGACAATATTTGCCTTGATTTCGAAATTAGCAACGTGGCGTGAACAAAAAAAATTAAAAGGTAATAAAAAAACGCGTATTCGATTATGTGAACTTTGGTTTGGCCCTTGGCCTAAAAGTGCAAAAAAAATTAAAAAAAATGGTAAGTTTGTTTCTACTGTCATGCAGTAGTTGGGCAACTTGGAAAAAAAAATGTTTAAGGAAAGAAATCAAAATTGATTTTATTCAAGCTATGTGTTTTTACACATAAACCCCAAGCATATGTCAACTAAGTGAAATATAAAACAAGATGAAGAGGTATATAAAAAACTCAATGGTGCAAATAATTAAATATCGCAAAATATTCCAAGTTTCTACTTTCCCACGAATTGAGGAGAATTATTGAAAATTATAAATTCAAAAAAAAAATATCAAAAAATCAAATTCAGTAAAAAAAATTTTGTAATTCTTTTTTACGGAAAAGAAAATCCAAAACCAAAAATTGAAAATATGGATATGATGTGTTTGCCCTCTCATAAGATAAGAAGGATTATTTGGATTTGGAATTCAAAAAAATATATATAACAATGTCTAAAAAAAATTTCATTAATTCAAAAGAAGTTCTCAATTAGTGTTTAATTAACAAAAAAAAATGTGTGTATAAAAATAAGGTAAAAAAATGTTTAAATCTAAAAATTATTTTTTTTTTCGAGGAAATAATTTATGAAAATTGTGATGCGCCCTAATGGTGTGATTCGTTTTCGTTATTTTAAGTGTTGTGAGAGCCGCTGATTGATTTCGGATATGGAGGTTACTGAGAGCCGCTGTGGAGGGTTCTCCGTGATGTCCTCTGTCTCCTTTTGGATGCTGATGGAAAGTAGCCGACAAAAATGTGTGGCGTGTATTCTGATGTTTCGTGTAGCTAGCTATATGTTGCCAAGTGCTGCTGGCGCTAGGTTGCTTGCGCCTTATCAACTATGTCAAATGTGAATATTACGTGTTGCGTGTTCGCGGAAGGTTGAATTAATGTTGGCGTGTTTAACCAACAATGTTGCCTCAATTGTGTTGTGGAAATGGGTACGTGTGCGTGTATTGGTGTAAATTTTGTCTTACCAACTTTGTGTTTGTGTATGCGAATGATGAATTCCGTTTGTGTAGGTGTGATTCTGTGTTGGCGCAATTTGTTGGAAAAAGTAGTTGTGTTGTGTTGCGTGTATCTCTGTGAATTTGGCCGCTATATTGCTACCCCGTTTAAAATGTTTTGTGGGCTTTTCTCCGGGCTGGTGGACGACTTCCGCAGCCAACTATCTTCTTCTTCTGCTCTAAACCTTCTGAGCAGTTTAAATCTTCTTTAAAATTCGTCTAAGTCGCGGCCTACGACTGCTTCTCGTTCCTGGCAAAAATGGAAGAACACACACAACATTAACACTAAAATCATAAGCACACAAACACATAGTCGGTTCATAAATGCAAGAATATGCAAATAAGACGATGCAACACAATCAAAAAAAACACAAAACAGACGATTTCACATACATTTTTATAAAAAGTTTTGATTTTTAATTCACTTTTTATTCAAAAGTAACCACACACTAGAAATTAAATTTTTTTGTAATTCTTGCATTTATTTCACTGCGTTAAAATTATCAAGCCTGCACAACATTATAAAAAAAATTAACAAAAAATAAAAGGAATCAAAAAAGAATTTTTATTTCAACTAAATCGAAGGAATTTTGGTTTTCCTTAAATTTCCGAAGTTAAATATTTTAATAAAGAAAATTAATTCACAAACAAAAGAAAAAAACATGAATTATTAAAATCAATGCAAAACAAATGGGAATGAAAATTGATAAAATATTAAAATTGTTGTGCAGCCTTACAATTCACATTTCACAAAAAGGAATTTTTCACTTCACATCAAAAAAATCAGTAAAAAAAAAATTTACATTGTTACTTACCGAAAAATCAAAAAAAATGGGGAAAAAAGGAAACTGATCTCCAACCGGGTTGTGTTTCTTCCTGGTTCCAGAATTTTGATGGTCCTGGGCAAAATTCCCAGGGACTTGATCGTTCACTCGCACGTCACTTAACGCGCGACACTTTGCGTGGAACCCGCACTTGCAAAAATAAAACTGTTTTTTTTCAAACTTTATTTTTTGTTAGCACTGTACACTTTTGAAATAAACTTCACTTTGTTTCCCTGCTTTTGGCAAAGCAACACTAAGACCGCGACTTTCGATTTTTGTGATACCGAATGCTAAGCGGACCCCCTTATATACCAAAATGTATCTTGCGGCACTTATTTTTGTCTATAGCAAACCCTTTCTGCCCTTGTTTAGCTGAATGTCATAGCGTGTGTGTATGCACGTATACGCATCCCTCTAGTTATCTAACTACCACATGCATGCATTTACCTTGGTGTATGAAGTGCTGAAAGGGGAAAGATCGTTACTGCCGTTGTATAGCTATCTGTGCATATACCCGCTTGCACGTGATTGGAAATTATTTTAGGGAAATCACAAGGGCTGCCGTTATAGGCTCGCATCCGCCAATGGTGCCCGCACTATGGAGCGTGTGCGTAAAAAAATTCATAACGCAGCCTTGGGGTAGGTTTTTTTTTATCAGGGGCTCACGTGTGGCATCGACCCACTTCCTAAGCCGGGCTTCTTCACATTCAGCCTGCTAAGGCTTACGCTTCACATTGCTATCTAACACATTTAACATATATGGTACAAATTTGAACATTAATCTACATAAACTCGAATGTACTGTCACCGAGTTAAAATCTATCACTGGGTTAAACACTACTATACTAGTAGTACAGGTTTTAATACTAAATCTATATCACAAGGTTTGCTCTTAAATCTATATCACAGGTAATAAACAAAAGGGTTATAGTAGTCAATAAAGGTTTGTATAATAAAAAAAATAAGGAACATAAATAAATAAAAAATATGTAAATAAAAAAAATAAATAAAAAATAAATTAATTAAAGGAATAAATAAATAAAAAATAATAAAATAAAAAAATAATTAAATAAACAAAATTTTGAAAATAATTAAAATAAAGGTAGTCAGGTATCTATGTTAATTCGTCATTAGGAATCACTACATCGCAGGTCGTCTAACAGAGTATCTACAACAAACATAATGACAAGATCACAACATTTAACACCTAAACAAAGACTACACTTAACATGGAACTATGATGCGAATAAGTCCTTGGCGTGGTATATTCCAATCTTCTTTCCACTGACATCGCCGAGTTCATACATATAATTCCCTACTGCTGTCAGCACAGTGCACTTAACCTGCTTGGGTGCTAGCTTGGCGTTAAAATTTTAAATTTTGGAGCTTTGCTTGAAGTTACGTCGGTACACCGTTTGCCCAACTTCGCTCTAGCATCGTACATCTTTCTGCTTTTTTCATGCGCTAGTTTTAATTCAATGACTATCTTATTTCTGAGCATCTGAAGCTTATCTGCTTTAGACACTACTTCGCAATCTGCATCTTTCAGTGCGCTTAGCTTCCGACATAGTTCGTATGATGCTCCGTGTTGTATCATCGGTACACCAAATACTGCCGTATAGGGAGACGTATCAACTGCGGTATGTACCACGCTGCGTAACGCGAAAGCGGCATCGCTCATATACTTATCCCAATCCTTTTGATTGTCCTTTATTTTTTATTTTTTTATTTGTTTTTGATTATCCTTGATGTAAGATCGTACTATTTGCAACACTGATCGGTTCACTCTTTCAGCCGTATTTGCTTGTGGCGAGTAGAAAGCTGTTCGGATGTGAACTGTTCCATATTTTTCGAGGAATGTTGTAAACATTTCCAACGTAAATTTTTTACCTTTATCTGAATGTACGTATTCAGGAACTCCAAAAACATGAAATATATCTTTTTCTAAATACTTAATAACTTCTGCCGAAGTTGCTTTTCGCATCGGTTTAAGGAAGACAAACTTAGAAAAATGATCTACACACACAAACACATAAACATTTCCATCACAAGTACGTAGGTAGGGACCCATAAAATCGACGAACAACGTTCAGTGATTCTTTGGTTTCCCATATTGGGTTTGTTAAAGGTATTTTGCGTCTTATTGCTTTTACACACTTCGCATGATTTGAGATGAACATCTGTCACTATACCTGGGGGCCTACTCTGTATTGCGATGCGAAAGGTAGTGCGATGCGAAAATAAATTGCGATGCGAAAGGTAATTGGAACTCTGTAGCGCTATCGCATCGCTAACAATGTCGCTTTTTTATTTTTCGCTAATTTTTTGCTTGAGTATGCATCACTGACCAAACTCAAAGAAAGAGAACAAAAGTAACAAGGCGATTACAATTTCGGCAAATGATTAATTTTTGTTGAACAAATTGAAAAAAGGATTCTGTAGCATTATGGAACGATTTAAATGAAGAAAGGATTGATTTAAATGAAGAAATCCTCCCAGTTCAGAAATTGAACTGGAAGAAGTGAACCTGATAAATACAGAATACGTGGAAAATCATAGAATGGGAAATATTGCTAGTTGTATCAGAGAACAAATAAAAAATGACATGATTTCAAATAGAAATGCTTTATAAAAAAGTGGTTTCGATTTAATTGTTATTTATTTATGTATTTTAAGTCCACTAGGATTACAAATTGTTGCTTTTGTGTTTGTTTTGTTTTTTGAGTTGTCCTATATATTTTTAAATGAATGTAAAGATACCAATTTATAAAATCATCAATTAATACTTACATATTTGAACAATGCGAATGCCTATTACTTGTAGCAAGAAAAATGCGGAAATGAATGCTGTTTGACATTCGCTTTCGCTTTACAGAGTGCCGGCAATGCGAAAAGGGAGAAAAATTGCGAATGGGCAAAATGTGAATGCGAAAGTCAAAATATACATGCGAATGTCAAGATACAGAGTACCGATTTTGCGGTTTCGCGTATTTTTTCTTTCGCATCGCAATACAGAGTAGGCCCCCTGGCCAATAATATTTATCTCGGATATGCGATAGGGTCTCATGTATACCTCCGTGACCAGCAGAAGGTGATGCATGGGATGTTTCGATCAGACCCCTCCGCAGCTCAGTTGGGACCCAGAGTTTCCAAGCATGGTCTTCCTGTAACTCGTCTCCTCTGTTGAACTGTGAGCGTTTGTATACGTATCCGTCCGAGTCGCAAAGTTCTGGCAGTCGGTCTTTATTTCCAGTCACTGTTTTCCGTAGATCTATGTATTCGTCCGACTGAAAGTATGGTGATTGAGGTCAACGTCTAATACCCTGTCGCCAGTCGTGATTTCGTCCATATTCATTCGCGATAAAGCATCAGGCACAATGTTTTGGGTTCCTTTACGGTGTTCTATATTGAAATTATACCCTTGCAGTTTCAAAATCCATCTTGCAAGTCGACCAGTCAAATCCTTCTGGTTCATAAGCCACTTCCGGCTTGCATGATCCGTTATCGCCGTAAAAGGTAAACCCTCCACATAGGGCCTGAACCTCTTTATACTAATTACAGCAGCGTAACACTCTAACTCTGTAATACTATAATTTCGTTGTACCTTATTGAGTTTAGCGGACACATAAGCAATTGGTCTTTCGTTACCTTCGTTGTCTAGTTGGAAGAGAACACCGCCAACATCTCCAGTTGATGCGTCACATTGTATGTAGAAGTGTCTGTCGAAGTCAGGATGTATTAGTATTGGTGCTGACATCAGTTTCTGTTTCAATGTTTCGAAAGCCTTCCTGGCGTCTTCTGTCATCGTGAATTTCTTTATGTTTTCTTTTGTCAGTCGGTCATGTAAAGGTGCTACAATAGTGGCATGGTCTTGTATAAAACGTCTATACCAGCCTGTTATTCCAAGGAACCTTCTCAGCTGTTTTGGGGTTCGTGGGTCGGGGAAGTCGCGCATGGCGGCTATTTTGCTATCATCCGTGCGTATGCATCCATCTCCGACCACTTACCCGAGATAACGTACCTCTTTAAAGCAGAATTTGCTCTTTTCAATGTTGATCGTCAATTTTGCATCCCTAAGACATTTGGCAACTACAGACAACAAATATAAGTGGGACGAAAAATCATCGGAACAAACAAGTATATCGTCTGGTAAACTAACACAGGCTCTCGAAGGGAAGCAGGTATCACCTTATCCATCAGTCGGCACATTCGCTGTGCAGCATTGCGTGCGTCGAGACATAGGCGATTCTTCGTACCCTTAACGACGAGAGAAACTGGAGAATTCCAGCAACTATTGCTTTCTTCAATAACCCTCATTGCTAACATCCTATCTAACTCGCTATAAACTAATTTTTGTATCGCCGGAGAAATCGGATAATCTCGCTGTTTTACGGGAAGGTTTTCATCCGTCACTTCGATAATATGCTCCTCTACATCAGTTTTCCCTAACCCAAGTACTGCGAATGAAGGAAATTGTGCTTTCACGCATTCCAAAGCTACTATTTCTTCATCACTCAAAACATGCTGCACTGCATCGAATGCCAGGTCACCTTCAGCGGGTGTGATCGCTGAAACAACAGAAACTTTTGACTTTATTATGGGGCCCCTGCTAACGACACTCAGCTGAAAGGCTTGCCAAAAATCGATCCCTAGACAGACCTCCTGTTGTAAACCAGGCACTATAAGGAACTCTAGCTCTCTAGTGGTATTGTCCCACAATACTGGAAAAGTCACTACTCCTACTACCTCAGTTTCACCACAATTGGTAGTCTTGTCGTTCTGTCCTTGGATCCGCACAATCAGACTTTCCTTTCCTTCTAGTAACTTATTGGCATTTTTCCCTAAGCAGCTAGCCCCGGCTCGGGAATCTAAGAGCGCGAGCACCTCACGTCCTCCGATCTCAGTTTTCGCGAAGAACCTATTGTCACCTTTAACTGACACAATCGCTGAAATTATTTTCTTTTTAATCCGCCTAAATTTCTTTTGTTTTTCCCGCATTTTCATAATTTTCTTGAAATTTTTCTCCTTCTTTTTAACGTTCAGCTCTTCACAAAATATTCGCCTACGCGCCTTTTCCTATCTTAATTTTCTCTCATGTGAACTTATACTACCTGACTCACCTTTCTTTTCAAATATATTTTTCGTTTCTGTATCCCTATTTCTCCTCAGTATGCTAACTAATCCTCTGGGCGATCTCGAGTCTGGACAGAGTGCCCGGACATCTCTGCCAGTGCCCTGTTTCCTGCTTCGGACTTAAAAACACAAAACGAGGAATCTCCTCCACACGCAAAACATTCCACCAAATGGTAGGAGGACTTACACTTTGTGTCTTTCGATTCTTCTGCCGCATTCTTTATGTAAAAATCCACCGGCATTCCACAGGAAAAACACAATATTAAATGGAATGGGGAAGGACAAAACATTTGGCTTTGGACTGGACTAACACCTTTACTGTGGACATTGTAGGACGAACTTACAAGAGGATTAGAGGAATGTGTTGGAATGGTGGGCTTAGGCGGTTCTCGGGGAACAGAGGCAACTGGCAGATTCCTATTGATGGGCCTCTCTGCTTGACTCATATTGCCCTTGCTGAACGCTTCCTCGGCTAACTCCTCTTCCTGACTCTCTGACCACAAACTCCTGTTAGTCGTTAACTCGCCTACTGGTTTTACTCTAGACCTATTCTCCTTCATTAGCTTCTCTGCCCGTTTGCAATTTAACTTTAACTCCGCTAATGTGTTTGTTTTTGCCGCAAAAGTTAAGTTTGCCAAATATGGCTTAAGATTTCCCTTTATTATTTTAACTAACTCATTTTCTGGGATTCTCTGTCTAAGGCGGAACGTGAGATCGTGGACGTAGGCGTAGTACTTGTCGAAACTCTCCTGGAGTTGCTGCTTTCTTTCCATAATCTCACGTATTACTTCGTAGTCTGATTCTGCCGACTTAAACTGAGCTATTATCTCCCTCCTTAACCCGAAATAATCAAATGACTCGTCATCAGCGTGGTCTTTCAGTATTTGCCAATACCACTTGAGAGCAGGCCCTGTCACTAAGCAATGAAAATCCGAAAAAAGTTGTTCATAGGACAGCTGATACTGGACTCGCATCTTTTCCAGTCGGAAGACAAAACTCTCTACCGTCATACCCTTAGCCGAACCATCAAATTTCAGGTGTCATTTATCCAAATCTACCTTTTTCCTAGCCGCGTAACTATAGGATGCTCCTGGGTGCTGCTGACTGTTGGTTGTACTTTCATGATTTTCTGTAGTTCCCCTAGTATGACCTGGCGTCGACGTCGTGGCTTGAGGGCGTGGTACCGCTGGGTTCTGCATAGATGTTTCCACGCCAGCAACGCGAGCGCTTAGCTTGGAAATATCCGATCGTACCTTTCGCACCTCCTCCATATGCTGTGCCATCTCCGCGTTTTGTTGCATCATCACTTCCAACATCAATCCGAATTATTCAATCCTATCCTCGAGTGGTGCCGCCCTGTCCCTATTTTTCGCCGCATTAGTAACACGCGATACCGATCCCCCCCGGTGGCGCACCTCCAACTGCCCCCTCTTCTTGATCGGCCATTTCTAATATCCTCTCAAGCCTACGCGAAAAATTCAAGGAGCTGTCAGATGTGTCTACAGAGATCCTCTCGGTCACCGTAACCTCCTGCCTTTGGTTTCCCCCCGGGTCATGCTGCCCAAAAACCCTAGCTGTGCACTGGTTCAGGAGATCTATTGGAAGGAAATGGACTGGGTGCTCAATACCTATATCTATTTGGGTGAACAAAGATCCTGCCACTTGATTTTGTAGTTGCCTAGACTAATCCCGCGTTAGCGATCTTTAATGAGTAAAAAGTCCCAGACCTCGATTCGGTATTGCTTCCTTTTTCTTGGAATTCTCGATAGTCCAGTAAGGGATTGGTTTGTAAAAAATTAAAAAAAAAATCAGCTTAATGACTTCTATATATATTGTAACGAATTTACTTGCAAATCCTCTTATTTGCAACCCTCTGCTAAGTTCGTATCACTAAACTGTTGAATAAATAACTCCAATATTGAATAATGGAAAAATGGCCTTTATTAAAGTACTTCACAATAACCCTTATACTTTGCAACTAGCTGGCTTAATAACCAAATTGATAGCTCTAGCGAGCCATAGCGTCTTAATCGAAACTGCTTGATAGCTCAAATCAAACTGAATTCCAGCGCCTCTACATTTGCTGCCTTTTATACTCTCTGATTTCAACGTTCGCATCTTCTAGGCGCTTCCATTTCCAGAATCTACTAATTGCCATTAGCTCTCAAATTTCTCAGCTGTAACTACAATTGCACGATTTTATAGCTTCTCTCACTGCATACTTTTAGGAGTATCTCAGATATATGCATGTGTTTGTGCATTGATTCTCCGCTGCTCGTATACGTATATGGTACATATGTGTAGACGCAATTATTGTTTCGTTTATGTAGATACATAATGATTGATCTATGGATGTGCATAATGTCACTGTTTAGCATCGGCTTATAGATAGAAGCACCCTTTAGTTTTGCTAATATTCGTAACACTGCCCTCCACCTAAGTCTGATCGTCCCGATCAGAAAAATCTCCCGATCTAAACGCCGCTAGCAGCTCCAAATCTACCACTCTTCTACTCCGTGGTTTCTCAATGGTTTGTATGCGGTAGATGGTATCACCGATCTTCTTCACAACCTTGTACGGGCCTTCCCAACTGCACCGAAATTTGGCTGGAATACCTTTCTGCCGGTGAGGGTTGTTTAACAGCACCAAATCTCCCTCCAGGAAACCTTCCAAATTATTTTCCTTGTCGTACCTGTGTTTCATCTTACTACTCATTATCCTGGATCGTTCCCTCGCACTCTGTTGCTTGGCCAATGAACTACTTCGTAGAGCTTGCGCTGGACGGATTCGCATAATCAGTATCGTTCCCACGTTTCACAAGAGTAGTGCGCTCCGGCTTGAAACTACCCTAGCATTCTTTCTCGGAAATTCGTTGCTTCGTTTTCCTGCGTCTTTTAGGTTTTGCCAATGCCAGTGTTTCTCTCGCAGGTACATTTGATTTTGCTTTATTTGGCCCATTTGACCTATTAACCTTTGCCTTTGACTTCCGTGGTTTTTGTCGAGTCTTCTCCACCAGTACTCGATTACTACTGAATCCTTTCTGCAAACTGAAGTTAAGTGGTATATCCTGGTTCTTATAACGCATCACCCTTTTCTGCGTATCGATCTTGATGTCATGGTCAACCAAGAAGTCCACTCCCAATATGACTTCATCAACGATCTCGGCCACAACGAATTTGTGTAAAACCATGACCTTCCCAATTAAGACTTCACAGATCACTTCTCCTTGGACTTGGTTATACTCGCCAGTGACCGTACGCAACCTCGATCCAGGTAAAGACTTTACTCTCCTGTAGGCTAAATCAGATCGAATCAAGGAATGAGATGCGCCCGTATCTACAGTCAGTACACGTTCTTTACCATCCACATTCCCTCTGATGGTAAGACTGCTCGAGTTTCTACCAATTTGCAACACAGATATCACAGGGCATTCAATAGCTGGATATAGCTCTCGATCTCTACCTCTTACTCGCTCTTATTCACCTCCTCCAGCTTTGCCACCCACATTGCTGTAACTATTAGGACCAATATCGCAATGACGTGCAATGTGACCGGACTTCCCGCATTTGAAGCATTTGATAACTTTTTCACTCCGCTTTTGCGATCCTTTCAGCGCCTCCAAAATTGCGTCTACCCACTCTAGCCTTTCTACTTCCACACGGCGTGCTTTGAAAACTGGCTTACACAGAAGCGACGCTGTTTCCTGAATCAGAGCTTGTGACACCATTTCTGCGAATGTTGGCTTTGGGTTTGCGCTCGCTTTGTTTCGGCGTCCCGTATGCCATTTTTAAAGCTTTGAATCTTTACCCTTTCAGTGTATTCCACGGGTGCGTCCGCATTCGCTAAATGTTCTAGCCTTTCAATATCCGACGCAAACTCTTGCAATGTTTCACCAGGCATCTGGAAGAGGTTTAGCAACTCCATTTGGTATATCTGTCTCCTATGCTCAGTTCCGTATCGTCTCTCTAGAGCGCTCATCAATGTTTCGTAGTTGTTCCGCTCTCGCTAGGGAATAGTCTGTAGGATTTCAGCAGCAGATCCTTTCAATGCCACGAATAGTGCAGCAACTTTATCTTCAGCATTCCAGTTGTTCACTGTTGCGGAAAGGAACAGAACCGTCAAAGGATGGTGTTTTTACCTTTGGATTACTCGTTGAAAATGCTGGGCGATTTAGTTGCAACTGCTCGATACCTCCTCTCAAAGCATCCACCTCGGCCTCGATTTTTTCTTCAAACTGTAAAATTTTTGTATCTTGCGCCTCCAACTTCGAGGAAATACGTCCTTCTTGCTCTTCCAGTTAAGCAGAGATCTGCGATGATATCTGTGCTGAAATTTGCGCCGACATTTCGGATATCCATGCCTATTGTGCTTCAATCTTCGCTGTTATACGGTTCTCCTGCGATTCCAGCTGAGATGCCATATATGTCTTCTGTTCTTCCAGTTGAGATGACATTTGCGACGACATTTCGGATATACGCGTTTCTTGTGCTTCAATCTTCGATGTTATTTCAGATGACATTTCTGCAATACGTGTCTCCTGTGATTCCATCTTGGATGCCATATATATCTTCTGTTCTTCCAGTTGAGATGACATTTGCGACGACACTGATGTTACTGTTGATGTTTGCGCAGATATTGCAGACAATATCATGTTCAAGTCTGTGCCCGTAACTGTCTGCGACGTTTAATTTTTCTCTTCAATTTTTGTTGTTGTCTCGTCTCCATCAGGATAAAAGACATACTCGTCCACATCAATTCCTTGCGACTCCATTACCTCTCGTAGCCGTGCTTGAAGTTCGATCTTATTGCCGGTTGTATTCAATCCACGGCTCTCCAACTCCTTCTTCAGTTGCTGGATCCTCTACTCACTCAACTTTGCCATGTCCAAGTTGTATTCGCAGTCTTCGGAATTTATTCAACAATTCCTCTTCTGACACCAATTTTAACGAATTTACTTGCAAATCCTCTTATTTGCAACCCTCTACTAAGTTCGTATTACTAAACTGTTGAATAAATAACTCTAATATTGAATAATAGAAAAATGGCCTTTATTAAAGTACTTCACAATAACACTTATACTTTGAAACTAGCTGGCTTAATAACCAAACTGATAGCTTAAATGAACTGACTTTCAAAATAATAGAAACCGTAAAGAATTTATCTCTCAAAGGTACGCAAATTATCCCGAAAATACCCCGACGGGATGCCGGACGGATCCCGAAAACCATCAAGAAATGATGCCGGAAGGATCCCCAAATGATCGCGAAATAGTTCTGAAATTATCCCGGAATAGTCCAAAAATGTCCCAAAATAACTCCGACGGGATCCAGGACGGATCCCGAAAACTATACAGAAATTATCCGGGAAGGGTCCCAAAGTGATCCCGAAATAGTCCCGAAATGACCCCGGCGGGATCCCGGACGGATCCTGGAAACCATCCAGAAATGATCCCGGAAGGGTCTCGATATGAGCCTAACGGGATTACAAATAAGGTGAAGCTAATTATAAAACCAGGTTAATAAGGCAGCAGGCGCGTTGGAGCGAATGAAAAGTTACATATAAACATACATGTAAAGCATGCTAATAAATACAATTGAAGGAGGGTGGATGGCGGGAGGAGAAGGAGAGGACCACTGATCGTTTTTCCAAATTGTTTAGATCTCGATCTGTATGTGCCAGATACTAAAAACTATTGATTTAGGAGAAAATTTATATTGAGTTATAACAATTTATAGATTTTACACCAGAGGGGTAGAGAAGGGGAGAGGGTTGAGGAGGAGTCGGAGGGTGTCACTGCTCACTTTGTAAGCCCTCGACTTATTTGACCCCTTGAGTCCGTGATATTGGTGAAGGCCAGTATACGTAAAGTTATAATGTGTAAAACTTATTAAAAAGTAATTGCTCGAAGGGATCGTGGGACCCCGCCCCTCTTCCCATGTTCGAAAAAAATTTCGCTAGTAGACTTCTGTCTGTGTCCCAAATTTCATCAAAATCCATGTAGCCGTTCTGGAGTGATTCAGTCGCAAAGACTAAAAAATATAATAATTAAATTATAACTGTTCCTAGGGGCGGGAACCTCCCCCCTTTTGAAAAATATATAGCTAGTAGATCCTTCTAGACTATTGGCTATATGTGTGCAACATTTCATCCAAATCGGTCCAGCCGCTCTTGCGTGATTGAGTCACAAGGACAAACGTCTGGACAAACATGCAAACATCCAAAATTTCCCATTTATAATATACTAGCCTTTACCAGCGGCCCCGTCCGCAAGGAGAAAATGAAATATATGGGCTATTCACGTTAGCCTGCTTATCAAGTTATCTGTTTAAAAATGTGTGTCTGTCTAATGCAATTTATTTTTGTAATTGAGTAAAAAGAAGAACTACATGAGCTGATAACCTGATAGAATCCCCAAATGATCCCGAAATTATCCAGAAAAAGCCACGAAATGACCGCGACGCTATCGCGGACGGATCACCAAACCTATACAGAAACGCCCCGGAAGGGTCTCCAAAAGTTCCCGAAATAGTCCCAAAAGACCCGAAATGACAACGACACGATTCTAGACTTATCCAGAGAACCACACAGAAATGATCCCTGAACGGTACCAAAGTGATCCCGAAATAGTCCCGAAAAAGTTCCGAAATTACCCTGACGGGCTACCGGACGGATCTCAAAAACCATCCAGGAAGGGTTCCTAAATAATCCCGACATAGTCCAGAAAAAGCTCCGAAAAAGTTCCGAAATGATCCCGGGGGATCCACAATGGAGAGCGAAAACCATAGAGAAATGATTCCGGAAGGGTCCCAAAATGATCCCGAAATAGTCCGAAAATGACCCCGATGGAATCCCGCACGGATGCAGATGTGATCCCGGAAGGGTTTCAAACCTATCCCAAAAAAGTAACAAAAAAAATTTCAAAATGAATCTTACGGCATCCTGGACGGATCCAGAAATGATCCCAACATGGTCCCGAAATGACCCTGATGGATCCGGCAAACGATCAAGAATTGATGGCGGAAGGGACCTCAAATGATCCCGAGATAATACAGATAAAGTCTTGGAATGACCCCTAAAGATTCCCCAAATGATCCCGAAATAGTCCCGAAAAAGTCCCGAAATTACCCTGATGGGTTCCCGTACAGATCCCGAAATCCATCCAGGAGTGATGCCGGAAGGGTCCCCAAATGATCCCGTATTATCCCTGAAAAAGTCCCGAAATGACCCCGACGGGATCCCGGACGGATCCCGAAAACCATCCAGAAATGATGGCGAAAGGGTCCCCAAATGATCCCGTATTAGCGGCGAAAAAGTCTCGAAATTACCCCGACGGGGTCCCGGACGGATCCAGAAAACCATCTAGAAATGATGCCGGAAGGTACCCCAAATGATCCCCAAAAATTCCTGAAATGACCCCGACGGGATCCCGGACGAATCTCGAAAACCATCCAGAAATGATGCAGAAAGGGAACCCAAATGATCCCGAAAAAGCCCCGAAATGACCCCGACGGGATCCCGAACGGATGCAATCCAGAAATGAAGCCGGAAATGTCCTCAAATGATCCCTTAATAGTCCACAAATGACCCTGAAGAGATCCCCGACGTATCCCGGAAACTATCCAGAAATGATGGCGAAAGGGCCCCAAATGATCCCGTATTAGTAGCGAAAAAGCCCTGAAATTCAACGACGGTATCCCGGACGGATGCAGAAAACCATGCAGAAATGATGCCGGAAGGGACCCCAAATGATCCCCTATTAGTTCCGAAATTACCCTGACGGGATCACGGACGGACCCCGAAAACCATCAAGAAATGATGCCAAAAGGGTACCCAAATGATCCCGTATTAGTCGAGAGAAAGTCCCGAAATGACGCCGACCGGATCCCGGACGAATCCAGAAAACCCTCTAGAAATGATGCCGGAATGTATCCCAAATGATCCCGAAAAAGTCCTGAAATGACCCCAACGGGATCCCGGACGAATCCCGAAAACCATCCAGAAATGATGCCGGAAGGGAACCCAAATGATCCCGAAAAAGTCCCGAAATGACCCCTACGGGATCCCGAACGGAAACCGAATACAATCCAGAAATTATGCCGGAAAGGTCCTCAAATTATCCCTTAATAGTCCCGAAATGACCCTGAAGGGATCCCGGACGAATCTCGAAAACCATCCAGAAATGATGCCGGACGGGGAACCCAAATTATCCCGAAAAAGTCCCGAAATGACCCCGACGGGATGCCGGACGGATCCCGAAACCCATCCAGAAATGATGCGGGAAGGATCCCCAAAGGATAGCGAAATAGTCTCGAAATGATCCCGGAATAGTCCCGAAAAAGTCCCAAAATATCCCCGGCGGATCCCGAAAACTATACAGAAATTATCGCGGAAGGGTCCCAAAATGATCCCAAAATAGTCCCGAGAAAGTCCCGAAATGACCCCGGCGGGATCCCGGACGGATCCCGAAAGCCATCCACAAATGATCCCGGAAGGTTCTCGATATGACCCTAACGGGAGTACAAATAAGTTGAAGCTGATTATAAAACCATGTTAATAAGGCAGCAGGTGCGCTGGAGCGAATAAAAAGTTACAAATAAACATACAGGTAAAGCTAATAAAAGCGTGCTAATAAAAACAACTGAAGGAGGGCGGATGGCGGGAGGAGACGGAGAGCACCACCGATCGTTTTTCCAAAATTGTTTAGATCTCCATCTGTATGAGCCAGATACCAGGAAGCCGTTCTGGCGTGATTCAATCACAAAGACGAAAAAATGCAATAATTAAATTATAACTGTTCCTAGGGGGCGGGGACCTTCCCCTTTTCAAAAAAATATAGCTAGTAGATCCTTCTAGACTATTGGCTATATGCGTGCCAAATTTCGTCCAAATCGGTTCATCCGTTCTTGCGTGATTGAGTCACAAAGACAAACGTCTGGACAAACATACAAACATACAAACAGCCAAACTTTGCCATATATAATATATATTAGATATATATTAGATTATACCCGCGGCCCCGTCCGCAAGGAAAAAATGAAATATATAGGCTATTCGCGTTAGCCTGCTTATCAAGTTATATGTTTAAAATTTTTTTTCTGGGTAATGCATTTTATATTTGTAACTGATTAAACGAAGAACTAAATGAGCTGATAACCTGATAGGATCCCCAAATGATCCGGAAATTATCCATAAAAAGCCAGAAATGACCCCGACGCTATAGCTGATGGATCCCTAAAACCGTCCAGAAATGCCCCCGAAGGGTCTTCAAAAGTTCCCGAAATAGACCCAAACAAACCCGAAATGACAACGACACGATTCTAGACTTATCCAGAGAACCACACAGAAATGATACCTGAAGGGTGCCAATATGATACCGAAATAGTCCCAAGAAAATTCCCAAATGACCCTGAAGGGCTCCCGGATGGATCTCAAAAACCATCCAGAAAATATCCAGCAAGGGTTACTATATTATCCCGGCATAGTCCAGAAAAAGTTCCGAAATGACCCCGAGGGAATCCACGACGTATCGCGAAAACCATACAGAAATGATTCCGGAATGGTCCCAAAATGATCCCGAAATAGTCCGGAAATGACCCCCCTGGTATCCCGCACGGATCCAGAAATGATACCGGAAGAGTCCCAAAAATATCCCGAAAAAGTAACAAAAAGCTCGAAATTACTCCTACGGCATCCCGGACGGATCCAGAAATGACCTCGGATGGGTCCCCAAATTACCCTGATGGATCCGGCAAACCGTCAAGAATTGATGCCGAAAGGATCCCCAAATGATCCCGAAATAATACAGAAAATCCCATGAAATGACCCTTAAAGGGTCTCCAAATGATCCCGAAAGAGTCCCGAAAAAGTGCCGAAATTACCCTGATTACAGATCCCCAAATCCATTTAGAAGTGATGCCGGAAGGGTCCCCAAATGATCCCGTATTAGCACTGAAAAAATTCCGAAATGACCGAGACGGATCCCGAAAACCATCTAAAAATGATCCCGAAATAGTACCGTAGAAGTCTCGAAATGACCCTGACGGGATTTCAAAAGGATCCCTAAATGACCCAGAAGGGATCACGGACAGATCCCGAAATCCATCCAGGAATGATCTTAGAAGGGTCCCAAAATGATCCTGAAATAGTCTCGGAAAATTCCATAAACTACCCTGATGGGATCTTGGGGTCCTGAAAACCATGCTTAAATGATCCCGAAAAAGTCCCGAAATGAACCTGGCGGGATCCCGTACGGATCCCGAAAGCCATCCAGAAATGATGCCGAAAGGGTCCCCAAATTATCCCGTATTAGTCGCCAAAAAGTCCCGAAATGACCCTGACGGGATCCCGGACAAATGCCGAAAACCTTCCAGAAATGATGCCGGAAGGGACCCCAAATGATCCCGAAAAAGTTCCGAAGTGGCCCCGGGATTCCGGACGGCTCCCGAAAAACAATCAGAAATGATGCCGGGAGGTACCCCAAATGGCCCCCAAAAAGTCCTGAAATGACCCTGACGGGATCCCGGACGGATCCCGAAAACCTTACAGAAATGATGCCGGAAGGGATCTCAAATGATCCCGAAAAGTCCCGTACAGATCCCTAAATGACCCTGAAGGGATCACGGACAGATCCCGAAATCCATCCAGGAATGATCTTTGAAGGGTCCCAAAATGATCCTGAAATAGTGTCGGAAAATTCCGTAAACTACCCTGATGGGATCTTGGACGGATCCTGAAAACCATGCTTCAATGATCCCGAAAAAGTCCCGAAATGAACCTGACGGAATCCCGTACGGATCCCGAAATCCATACAGAAATGATGCCGGTAGGTACCCCAAATGATCCCGAAATAGTCCCGAAATGACCCCGACGGGATACCGGACAGATCCCCGATCCCAAAATGACGAATCCCGAAAACCACCCAGAAATGATGCCGGAAGGGACCCAAAATGATCCCGCAAAAGTCCCAAAATGACCCCGACAGGATCCCGGACGGATCCTGAAAACCATCCATAAATGATGCCGGAAGGGACCCCAAATGGTCCCGAAAATACCCGAAATGACCCCGACGGGATCCCGGACGAATACCGAAAACCATCCAGAAATGGTGCCGGTAGGTACCCCAAACTATCCCGAAATAGTCCCGAAATGACCCTGACGGGATCGCGCACGGATCACGAAAACCATCCAGGAATGATGCCGAAGGGGTTCACAAATGATCCCGTATTAGTCGAGAAAAAGTCCCGAAATGACCCCGACGGAATCCGGACGAATCCCGAAACCCATCCAGAAATGATGCCGCAAGAGTCCCGAAATGATCCCGGAATAGTCCCGAAAATGTTCCAAAATAACGACGACGGGATCCCGGACGGATCCCGAAAACTATACAGAAATTATCCGGAAGGGTCACAAATTGATCCCGATATAATCGCGAAAAAGTTCTGAAATGACCCCGGCGGGATCCCGAAAACCATCCAGAAATGATCCCGGAAGGGTCTCAATATGACCCTAACGGGATTACAAATAAGGTGAAGCTAATTATAAAACCAGGTTAATAAGGCAGCAGGCGCGTTGGAGCGAATGAAGAGTTACATAGAAACATACAGGTAAAGCTAATAAAACATGCTAATCAATACAATTGACGGAGGGAGGATGGCGGGAGGAGGAGGAGAGGACCACTGATCGTTTTTCCAAATTGTTTAGATCTCGATCTGTATGTGCCAGATACCAAAACTATTGATTCAGGAGAAAATTAGAATTGAGTTATAGCAATTTATAGATTTTACACCATAGGGTAGAGAAGGGGGGAGGAGGCGAAGGGTTTCACTCCTCGCTTTGTAAGCCCTCGACTTATTTGACCCATTGAGTCTGTAATATTGGTGAAGGCCAGTATACGTAAAGTTATAATGTGTAAAAATTGTTAAAAAGTAATTAATCGAAGGGGTCGTGGGAGCCCCTCCCCCTTTCCATGTTCGAAAAAAATTTCGCCAGTAGACTATTGTCTCTGTCCCATATTTCATCAAAATCCGTGTAGCCGTTCTGGCGTGATTCAGTCACAAAGACGAAAAAATACAATAATTAAATTATAACTGTTCCTAGCGGGCGGGGAGCTCCCCCCTTTTGAAAAATATATAGCTTGTAGATCCTTCTAGACTATTGGCTATATGCATGGCAAATTTCATACAAATCCGTCCAGCCGTTCGTTGCGTGATTGAGTCACAAAGACAAACGTCTGGACAAACATACAAACATCCAAACTTTCCCATTTATAATATATACTAGCCTTTACCCGCGGCCCCGTCCGCAAGGAGAAATTTAAATATATGGGCTATTCGCGTTAGCCTGCTTATCAAGTTATCTGTTTAAAATTTTGTTTTCTGTCTAATGCATTTTATTTTTGTAATTGAGTAAAAAAAAGAACTAAATGAGCTGATAACCTGATAGGATCCCAAATGATCCCGAATTATCCAGAAAAAGCTACGAAATGACCCCCACTTTATCGCGGACGGATTCCGAAAACCATCCAGAAATGCCCCGAAAGGGTCTCCAAAAGTTCCCGGAATAGTCCCAAAAAAACCAGAAATGACAACGACACGATTCTAGACGTATCCAGATAACCACACAGAAATGATCCCTGAAGGTGTTCCAAAATGATCCCGAAGAGGTTCCGAAATGACCACGACTGGCTCCCGGGCGGATCTCAAAAACCATCCAGAAAATATCCAGGAAGGGTCCCTAAATTATGCCGACATGCTCCAGAAAAATTCCGAAATGGCTCCGAGGGGATCCACGACGGATCGCGAAAACCATACAGAAATGAACCCGGAAGGGTCCCAAAATGATCCCGAAATAGTCCGGAAATGACCCAAATGGGATCCCGCACAGATCCAGAAATGATCCCGGAAGGGTCCAAAAACTATCCCGGAAAAGTAACAAAAAATCCCAAAATGGCTCCTACGGCATCCCGGACGGATCCAAAATTGATCTCGAAAGGGTCCCCATATGATCCCAAAATGACCCTGATGGATCCGGCAAACCATCAAGAAATTATGCCGGAAGGGTCCCCAAATGATCCCGAAATAATACAGAAAAAGTCACGAAACGACCCCTAGAGGATCCCCAAATGATCCCGTACTAGCCCCGAAAAGGTCCCGAAATAACCCCGACGGGATCCCGGACAAATCCCGAAAACCATCCAGAAATAATGCCGGAAGGGATCCCACATGATTCCGACAAAGTCCCGCATTGATTCCGATGGGATCCCGAACGGATACCGAAAATTATCCAGAAGTGATGCCGGAAAGGTCCTCAAATGATCACCTAATAGTCCCGAAATGACCCTTAAGGGGCCCTGGACGGATCCCGTAAACCATCCAGAAACGATCCCGATATAGTCCCGAAGAAGTCCCGAAATGACCCTGACGGGATCTCGAACGCATCCCTAAATGACCCTGACGGGATCCCGGACAGATCACGAAATCCATCCAGAAATGATCTTGGGAGGGACCCCAAATGATCCCGAAAAAGTCCCGCAAGGAAAACCATCCAGAAGTGATGCCGGAAAGGTCCTCAAATGATCACCTAATAGTCCCAAAATGACCCTGACGGCATCCCGGACAAATCCCGAAATCCTTCCAGAAATGATCTTGGGAAGGTCACAAAATGATACCGAAATAGTCTCGAAAAGTCCAGAAATTACCCTGACGGGTTCCCGGACGAATCCTGAAAGCCATCCTTAAATGATCCCGAAAAAGTCCCGAAATGACCCTGACGGTATCCCGAAAGGATTCCGAAAACTATCCAGAAATGATGCCGAAAGGGTCCGCAAATGATCCCGTAATAGTCGAGAAAAAGTCCCGAAATGACCCCGGCGGGATCCCGACCGAATCCCAAAAACCACCCAGAAATGATGCCGGTAGGTATCCCAAATGATCCCGAAATAGTCCCGAAATGACCTCGTCGGCATCCCGGACGGATCCCGAAAATTATCCAGAAATGATGCCGAAAAGGTCCCCAAATGATCCCCTAATAGTCCCGAAATTACCCTGATGGGATCCCGGCCGGATTCCGAAAACCATCCAGAAATGATGCCGAAAGGGTTCCCAAATGATCCCGTATTAGTCGCGAAAAAGTCCCGAAATGACCCCGACGGGATCCCGAAAACCATCCAGAAATGATGCCGAAAGGGTTCCCAAATGATCCCGTATTGGTCGCGAAAAAGTCCCGAAATGACCCCGACGGGATCCGAGAACCATCCAGAAATGATCCCGATATAGTCCCGAAGAAGTCCCGAAATGACCCTGACGGGATCCCGGACAGATCCCGAAATCCATCCAGAAATGATCTTGGGAGGGACCCCAAATGATCCCGAAAAAGGCCCGCAAGGAAACCATCCAGAAGTGATGCCGGAAAGGTCCTCAAATGATCACCCAATAGTCCAAAAATGACCCTGACAGCATCCCGGACAGATCCCGAAATCCATCCAGAAATGATCTTGGGAGGGTCCCAAAATGATCCCGAAATAGTCTCGAAAAGTCCAGAAATTACCCTGACGGGTTCCCGGAAGAATCCTGAAAGCCATCCTTAAATGATCCCGAAAAAGTCCCGAAATGACCCTGACGGTATCCCGAAAGGATTCCGAAAACTATCCAGAAATGATGCCGAAAGGGTCCGCAAATGATCCCGTATTAGTCGAGAAAAAGTCCCGAAATGACCCCGACGGGATCCCGGACGAATCCCAAAAACCAACCAGAAATGATGCCGGTAGGTAGATCCCAGACGGATCCCGAAATAGTCCCGAAATGACGTCGTCGGCATCCCGGACGGATCCCGAAAATTATCCAGAAATGATGCCGGAAAGGTCCCCAAATGATCCCCTAATAGTCCCGAAATTACCCTGATGAGGTCCCGACCGGATCCCGAAAGCCACCCAGAAATGATGCCGAAAGGGTTCTCAAATGATCCCGTATTAGTCGCGAAAAAGTGCCGAAAAGACCCCGACGGAATCCCGAAAACCATCCAGAAATGATGCCGGAAGAGCCCCCAAATGATCCCGAAAAGTTCCCCAAATGACTCTGACGAGATCCCGGACGGATAATGAAAACCATCCAGAAATGATGCCGGTAGGTACCACAAATGATCCCGAAATAGTCCCGAAATGATCCCGTCCGGATCCCGGACGGATCCCGCAAACTCTCCAGAAATGAAGTCGAAAGGGTCCCCAAATGATCCCGTATTAGTCGAGAAAAAGTCCCGGAATGACCCGACGGGATCCCGGACGGATCCCGAAAACCATCCAGAAATGATGCCGGCAGAGCCCCCAAATGATCCCGAAAAAGTCCCCAAATGACCCCGACATACTCCAGAAAAAGTTCCGAAATGGCTCCGAGGGTATCCACGACGGATCGCGAAAACCATACAGAAATGATTCCGCAAGGATCCCAAAATGATCCCAAAATAGTGCGGAATTGACCCAGATGGGATCCCGCACACATCCAGAAATGATCCCGGAAGGGTCCAAAAACTATCCCGGAAAAGTTACAAAAAATCCAGAAATGTCTCCTACGGCATCCCGGACGGATCCAGAAATTATCTCGGAAGGGTCCCCAAATGATCCCAAAATGGTCCCGAAATGACCCTGATGGATCCGGCAAACCATCATGAAATTATGCCGGAAGGGTCCCCAAATGATCCCGAAATAAACAGAAAAAGTCACGAAACGACCCATAGAGGATCCCCAAATGATCCCGTATTAGCCCCGAAAAGGTCCCGAAATAAGCCCGACGTGATCCCGGACAAATCCCGAAAACCATCCAGAAATGATGCCGGAAGGGATCCCAAATGATTTCGAAAAAGTCCCGCAATGATTCCGACGGGATCCCGAACGGATACCGAAAATCATCCAGAAGTGATGCCGGAAAGGTCCTCAAATGATCACATAATAGTCCCGAAATGACCCTTAAGGGATCCTGGACGGATCCCGTAAACCATCCAGAAATTATCCCGATATAGTCCCGAAGAAGTCCCGAAAGGACCCTGACGGGATCCCGGCAGATCCCGAAATCCTAAAAGTCCAGAAATTACCCTGACGGGTTCCCGGATGAATCCTGAAAGCCATCCTTAAATGATCCCGAAAAAGTCCCGAAATGACCCTGACGGGACCCCGAAAGGATCCCGAAAACTATCCAGAAATGATGTCGGAAAGGTCCTCAAATGATCTCCTAATAGTTCTGAAAAGACACTGACGGGATCCCGAACGGATCCCGACAACTATCTAGAAATGACCCCGACGGGATACCGGATGAATCCCAAAAACGATCCAGAAATGATGCCGGAAGGGACCCAAATGATCCCGAAAAAGTCCAGAAATTATTCCGACGGGATCCTGAACGCATACCGAAAACCATGCAGAAGTGATGCCGGAAAGGTCCTCAAATGATCACCTAATGGTCCCAAAATGACACTGACGGCATCCCGGACAGATCCCGAAATCCATCCAGAAATGATCTTGGGAAGGTCCCAAAATGATCCCGAAATAGTCTCGGAAAAGTCCCGAAATGACCCCGACGGGATGCCGGATGAATCCCAAAAACCATCCAGAAATGATGCCGGAAGGGACCCAAATGATCCCGAAAAAGTCCAGCAATTATTCCGACGGGATCCTGAACGGATACCGAAAACCATGCAGAAGTGATTCCGGAAAGGTCCTCAAATGATCACCTAATAGTCCTAAAATGACACTGGCGGCATCCCGGACAGATCCCGAAATCCATCCAGAAATGATTTTGGGAAGGTCCCAAAATGATCCCGAAATAGTCCCGAAATTACCGTTACGGGATCCCGAAAGGATTCCGAAAACTATCCAGAAATGATGCCGAAAGGGTCCGCAATTAGTCGAGAAAAAGTCCCGAAATGACCTCGACGGGGTCCCGGACGGCTCCCAAAAACCATCCAGAAATGATGCCGGTAGGTGTCCCAAATTATCCCGAAATAGTCCCGAAATGACCTCGTCGGCATCCCGGACGGATCCCGAAAATTATCGAGAAATGATGCCGGAAAGGTCCCCAAATGATCCCCTAATAGTCCCGGTATTACCCTAATGGGATCCCGGACGGATCCCGAAAACCATGCCGAAAGGGTTCCCAAAAGATCCCGTATTAGTCGCGAAAACGTCCCGAAATGACCCCGACAGGATCCCGGACGGATCCCGAAAACCATCCAGAAATGATGCCGAAAGGGTTCCCAAATGATCCCGTATTAGTCGCGAAAACGTCCCGAAATGACCCTGACGGGATCCCGGACGGGTCCCGAAAACCATCCCGAAATGATGCCGGAAGAGCCCCAAAATTATCCCCAAATGACTCCGACGTGATCCCGGACGGATCCCGAAAACCATCCAGAAATGATGCCGGAAGAGCCCCTAAATGATCCCGAAAAAGTCCGCAAATTACCCCGACGGGATCGCGGACGGATCCCGAAAACCATCCAGAAATGATGCCGAAAGGGTCCCATAATGATCCAGAAATAGTCCCGAAAAAGTCCCGAAATTACCCCGGCGGGATCCCGGACCGATCCCGAAAACCATCCAGAAATGATCCCGGAAGGATCTCCATATGAGGTGAAGCTAATTATAAAACCATGTTAATAAGGCAGCAGGCGCAGGAGTGAATGAAAAGTTACATAGAAACGTACAGGTAAAGCTAATAAAAGCGTGCTAATTAAAGCAATTGAAGGAGGGCGGATGGCGGGGGTAAAAGGAGAGGACCACTGATCGTTCCTCCAAAATTGTCTAGATCTCGATCTGTATGTGCCAGATACCAAAAACTATTGATTTAGGAGAAAATTTATATTGAGTTATAACAATTTATAGATTTTACACCAGAGTGGGTGATAAAGGGGGGAAGGGGGCGGAGGGTGTCACTGCTTACTTTGTAAGCCCTAGACTTATTTGACCCTTTGAGTACGTGATATTGGTGAAGGCCAGTATACGTAAAGTTATAATGTGTAAAAATTATTAAAAAGTAATTGCTCGAAGAGGGGTGCGGGTCCTCTTTCCATGTTCGAAAAAAATTTCGCTAGTAGACTACTGTCTGTGTCCCATATTTCATCAAAATCCGTGTAGCCATTCTGGCGTGATTCAGTCGCAAAGACGAAAAAATATAATAATTAAATTATAACTGCTGTCATCGAGCAAAGAGTCAGCGCATATGCGCCTTGGCAACCACGCTACTGTTGGCAGCCATAATTTCGAAATAGTAAAAGACTTCGTTTATTTGGGAACCAGCATCAACACTAGCAACAACATCAGCACTGAAATCCAGCGAAGAATTAGTCTAGTCAATAAATGCTACTTTGGACTAGGTAGGCAATTGAAAAGTAAAGTCCTCTCTCGGCGAACGAAAATCATACTCTAAAAGTCACTTATCGTACCCGTCCTGCTATACGGGGCAGAAGCATGGACCATGACAACAGCAGATGAAGCGGCTTTGGGAGTGTTCGAGAGAAAAGTTTTTCGAAAGATTTATGGACCTCTACGCGTTGGCCATGGCGAGTACCGAAGAAGATTTAATGATGAGCTGTACGAGCTATACGCAGACATCAACATAGTCCACCGAATTAAAACGCAGCGGCTGCGCTGGCTAGGCCATGTTATGCGAATGAAAGATGATGCTCCGGCCAAGAAAGTGTTTCTATCGGAACCCGCCTATGGAAGCAGAGGTAGAGGGCGTCCGCCACTCCGTTGGAAGGTGGAAAACGATTTAAACTCCCTTGGTGTGACCAATTGGCGCCGGTTGGCGGAGCAAAGGAGCGACTGGCGCGCCTTGTTGGACGGCCATAACCATTTAGACGGTTAAGCGCCAATTAAGTAAGTAAGTAAGTAAGTAAGTGTTCCTAGGGGCGGGGACCACGCCCCTTTTCAAAAATATATAGCTAGTAGATCCTTCTAGACTATTGGCTATATGTGTGCAAAATTTCATCCAAATCGGTCCAGTCGTTCTTGCGTGATTGAGTCACAAAGACAAACGTCTGGCCAAACATCCAAACATTCAAACATTTAAACATCCAAACATCCAAACTTTCCCATTTATAATATATATTAGATTAGATTAGATTGGACTAGCCTTTACCCGCGGCCCCGTCCGCAAGGAGGAAATGAAATATATGGGATATTCATGTTAGCCTGCTTATCAAGTTACCTGTTTAAAAATTTTTGTCTGTCTAATGCAATTTATTTTTGTAATTGAGTAAAAAAAAGAACTATATGAGCTGATAACCTGATAGGATCCCAAATGATCCTGAAATTATCCAGAAAAAGCCACGAAATGACCGCGACGCTATCGCGGACGGATCCCGAAACCCATACAGAAACGCCCCGGAAGGGTCTCCCAAAGTTCCGGAAATAGTGCCAGAAAATCCGAAATGACAACGACACGATTCTAGACTTATCCATAGAACCACACAGAAATGATCCCTGAAGGGTACCAAAGTGATCCCGAAATAGTCCCGAAAAAGTTCCGAAATTACCCTGACGGGCTCCCGGACGGATCTCAAAAACCATCCAGGAAGGGTTCCTAAATTATCCCGACATAGTCCAGAAAAAGTCTCGAAATGACCCCGACAATCCAAAAATGAAGCCGGAAAGGTCCTCAAATGGTCTCTTAATAGTCCCGAAAGTAGCCTGAAGGGATCCCCGACGGATCCCGGAAACTATCGAGAAATGATGCCGGAAAGGTTCCCAAATGGTCCCCAAATAGTGCCGAAATGACCATAACGGGATCCCGGACGGATCCCGAAAACTATCCAGAAATGATGGCGAAAGGGCCCCCAAATGATCCCGTATTAGTGGCGAAAAAGTCCTGAAATGACCCCGACGGGATCCCGGGCGAATCTCGAAAACCATCCAGAAATGATGCCGGAAGGGAACCCAAATTATCCCGAAAAAGTCCCGAAATGACCCCGATGGGATCCCAAACGGATCCCGAAAACCATCCAGAAATGATGCCGAAAGGGTCCGCAAATGATCCCGTATTAGGCGAGAAAAAGTCACGAAATGACCCCGACCGGATCCCGGACGAATCCAGAAAACCATCTAGAAATGATTCCGGAATGTACCCCAAATGATCCCGAAAAAGTCCTGAAATGGCCCCGACGGGATCCCGGACGAATCCCGAAAACCATTCAGAAATGTTGCCGGAAGGGAACCCAAATGATCCCGAAAAAGTCCCGAAATGACCCCTACGGGATCCCGAACGGATACCGAAAACAATCCAGAAATGATGCCGGAAAGGTCCTCAAATGATCCCGAAAAAGTCCCGAAATGACCCCGATGGCATCCCAAACGGATCCCGAAAACCATCCAGAAATGATGCCGAAAGGGTCCCCAAATGATCCCGTATTAGTCGAGCAAAAGTCCCGAAATGACCCCGACGGGATACCGGAGGGATCCCGAAACCCATCCAGAAATGATGCCGGAAGGGTCCCCAAATGATAGCGAAATAGTCCCGAAATGATCCCGGAATAGTCCCGAAAAAGTCCCAAAATAACCCCGACGGGATCCCGACGGATCCCGAAAACTATACAGAAATTATCCCGGAAGGGGCCCAAAATAATCCCGAAATAGTCGCCAGGAAGTCCCGAAATGACCCCGGCGGGATCCCAGACGGATCCCGAAAGCCATCCACAAATGATCCCGGAAGGTTCTCGATATGACCCTAACGGGAGTACAAATAAGTTGAAGCTATTAATAAAACCATGTTAATAAGGCAGCAGGTGCGTTGGAGCGAATAAAAAGTTACAAAGAAACATACAGGTAAAGGTAATAAAAGCGTGCTAATAAAAACAATTGAAGGAGGGCGCATGGCGGGAGGAGACGGAGAGCACCACCCATGGTTTTTTCCAAAATTGTTTAGATCTCCATCTGTATGAGCCAGACACCATAAATTACTTATTTAGGAGAACATTTATATTGAGTTATAACAATTTATAGATTTTACATCAGAAGGGTTGAGAAGGGGGGAGGGGGGACGGAGGGTGTCACTGCTCATTATGTAAGCCCTCGACTTATTTGACCCATTGAGTCTGCAATATTGGTGAAGGCCCGTATAGGTAAAGTTATAATGTGTAAAAATTATTAAAAAGTATTTGTTCGAAGGGAGTCGTGGGTCCCCTACCCACCTTTCCATGTTCGACAAAAATTTCGCTAGTAGATTATTGTCTGTGTCCCAAATTTCATCAAAATCCGTGTAGCCGTTCTGGCGTGATTCAGTCACAAAGACGAAAAAATGCAATAATTAAATTATAACTGTTCTAAGGGGGCGGGACCTCCCTCCTTTTCAAAAAAATATAGCTGGTAGATCCTTCCAGACTATTGGCTATATGCGTGCCGTATTTCATCCAAATCGGTTCAGCCGTTCTTGCGTGATTGAGTCACAAAGACAAACGTCTGTACAAACATACAAACATACAAACATCCAAACTTTCAAATTTATAGTATATATTCGATTAGATATTATATTAGATTAGACTAGCCTTTACCCGCGGCCCCGTCCGGAAAGAGAAAATAAAATATATGGGATATTCACGCTAGCCTCCTTATCAAGTTATCTTTTTAAAAATTATTTTTGTCTAATATATTGTCACGGATATTAGCATCACTAACTTATCCCATCACTAAGGCGATGCTAAGGCCATGCCAAGCAGTATTTACGTTAATAATCAAATCAAGTATACACATATATAAGGCAGTCCAGAGAGATGTCACACACAGATGCATTTACTTATACGCCTATGTATGCGCGAGAGACTGTAAACTACAAACATTCACATAAATAATTCAATCATTATGTATCTACCTAAACGAATAAATAATTCCGTCTACACATATGTACGTATACGAGCAGCGGAGCGGCAATGCACAAACACATGCATATATCGTATCTGAGTTGTCACAAGAGAGAGCAATAATGTGTGCACGTAGTTGTGGCTGGCGATTTTGTAGCCGAACTAACTAGTAACTTCTGGAAATCGAAGAGCCTAGAAGTATGCAGCGTAAACTATAAAAGCGGGGCAGGCGAGTAAGAAGTAATTCAGTTTGATTTGAGTTGTCAAGCAGTTGCGATTAAGACGATATCTAGCAATAGCAGTATTATTTTGAATAGTAGAGTTTCATTGAGCTATCAATCAGTGTGGTTATTAAGCAAGCTATTCGTTGCACAGTTTGAGTGTTATTGTGAACTACTTTAATAAAGGCCATTTTGCATTATTACAAATTGGAGTTATTTATTCAACAGTTTAGTGATTCAAACTTAGTAGAGGATTGCAAATAAGAGGATTTGCAGCAAATTCGTTACAATTGGTGTCAGAAGTGGGATTGTTGAATAAATTCCGAAGATTGGGAATACAACTTGGACATGGCAAAGTTCAGTGAATTGAAGATCCAGCAACTGAAAAAGGAGTTGGAGAACCGTGGATTAAATACAACCGGCAATAAGATCGAACTTCAAGCACGGCTACGAGAGGTAATGGAGTCGCAAGGAATTGATGTGGACGAGTTTGTCTTTTATCCTGATGGGGACGAAACAACAACAAAAATTGAAGAGAAAAACGAAACATCGCAGACAGTTACGAGCACAGACTTGAACATGATATTGGCTGCAATATCTGCACAAACATCGACAGTAGTATCAATGTCGTCGCAACTGGCATCTCAACTAGAAGAACAGAAAAAGTATATGTCATCTCAACTAGAAGAACAGAAAACGTATATGTCATCACAGATGGAATCCCAAGAGACACGAATAACATCGAAGATTGAAGCACAGGAAACACAAATTTCTTCACAACTTGAAGAACAGAAGACGTATATGGTATCCCAACTGGAATCGCAGGAAACCCGTATAACATCACAATTGGAAGAACAGAAAACACATTTGGCATCTCAACTGGAAGCGCAAGAGGCACGTATATCTGCAATATCGGCACAAATTTCGGAACAGGTATCATCGCAGCTCTTTGTGAAACTGGAAGAGCAGGATGCAAAAATTTTACAACTCGAGGGCAAAATTGATGCCGAAATAGAAGCGTTAAAAGGTCGTATGGAGCAGTTACAACTAAACCGCCCAGCTGTTTCAGCCAGTAATCCAAAGGTAAAGACACCATCCTTTGACGGTTCTGTTCCTTTTCAGGTCTTTAAGCTACAGTTTGAGAAGACCGCAGCAGTGAACGAATGGAATGCTGAAGATAAAGTTGCAGCTCTGTTCGTGGCACTGAAGGGCCTGCCGCGGAAATCTTACAGACCATCCCAGAGTACGAGCGGATTCACTACGAAACATTGATGAGCGCTTTAGAGAGACGTTACGGAAGCGAGCATAGGAAACAGATATTCCAAATTGAGTTGCAAAACCGCTACCAAAAAGCAAATGAGACATTACAGGAGTTTGCTTCAGATGTTGAAAGGTTGGCTCATCTCGCAAATGCGGACGCACCCGTGGAATACACCGAGAGGGTAAAAATCCAGAGTTTTATAAATGGCATACGAGACGTGGAAACGAAGCGAGCTACATACGCGAACCCAAAACTGACATTTGCTGAAACGGTATCACATGCATTGACTCAGGAAACTGCCTCCCTATTAAGTAAACCAGCATATAAGGCTCATCGTGTAGAAGTAGAACGGCCAGAATGGGTAGACACAATTTTGGAAGCACTGAAGGGATCATAACAGAAGAATGCCGGAGTTATTAAATGTTTCAAGTGCGGCAACCCAGGTCACATTGCACGTCATTGCGATCTTGGTCCTAATAGTTCCAGCAATGTGGATGGCCGTAAACGGAAAGCTGGCGGAAATGAGCAAGAGCGTGTCGAATGTAAAGAACGGAAACTTGCCCCGGCTATTGAATGTCCTATGATATCTGTGTCGCAAATTGGAAGGAAATCAAGCAGTCTTACCGTCAGAGGGAATGTGGATGGTAAAGAGCGTGTACTGACTTTATATACGGGGGCATCCCATTCCTTGATTCGATCTGATTTGGTCTACAGGAGAGTAAAGTCATTACCTGGAGCAAGGTTGCGTACGGTCACAGGCGAATATAATCAAGTCCAAGGCGAAGTGGTATGTGAGGTATTAATTGGGAAAGTCATGGTTCTACACAAATTCGTTGTGGCGGAGATCGTTGATGAAGTCATATTGGGAGTGGACTTCTTGGTTGACCATGACGTCAGGATCGATATGCGGAGAAAAATTATGCGCTATAAGAACCAGGACATACCACTTAACTTTAGTTTGGAAAAAGGGTTCAGCAGTAATCGGGTACTGGTGGAAAAGACTCGACAAAGACCACGAAAGTCAAAGACAAAAGTTGATAGATCGAATGGGCCAAATAAATCAAAATCAAAAGTACCTGCGAGAGAAACACTGGCATTGACAAAACCTAAAAGACGCAGGAAAACGAAGCAACGAATTTCCGAGAAAGAATGCGAGGGTAGTTTCAAGCCGGAGCGCACTACTGTTGTAAAATGCGGGAACGATACCGATTATGCAGAGAAAATTCGTCCAGCGCAAGCTCTACGAAGTGGTTCATTGACCAAACAACAGAGTGTGAAGGAACGGCCCAGGGTAATGAGTAGAAAGATGAAACACTGGCATGACAAGAACTTTAATTCGGAAGGTTTCTTGGCGGGAGATTTGGTACTGTTAAACAGCCCTCACCGGCGGAAAGGTGTTCCAGCTAAATTTCGGTGCAGTTGGGAAGGCCCGTACAAAGTTGTGAAGAAGATCAGTGATACCATCTACCGCATACAAACCACTGGGAAACCACGGGTTAGAAGAGTGGTACATTTTGAGATGCTAGCGGCAGTTAGATCGGGAGATTTGTCTGATCGGGACGATCAGACTTAGGTGGAGGGCAGTGTCACGGATATTAGCATCACTAACTTATCCCATCACTAAGGCGATGCTAAGGCCATGCCAAGCAGTATTTACGTTAATAATCAAATCAAGTATACACATATATAAGGCAGTCCAGAGAGATGTCACACACAGATGCATTTACTTATACGCCTATGTATGCGCGAGAGACTGTAAACTACAAACACTCACATAAGTAATTCAATCATTATGTATCTACATAAACGAATAAATAATTGCGTCTACACATATGTACGTATACGAGCAGCGGAGCGGCAATGCACAAACACATGCATATATCGTATCTGAGTTGTCACAAGAGAGAGCAATAATGTGTGCACGTAGTTGTGGCTGGCGATTTTGTAGCCGAACTAACTAGTAACTTCTGGAAATCGAAGAGCCTAGAAGTATGCAGCGTAAACTATAAAAGCGGGGCAGGCGAGCAAGAAGTAATTCAGTTTGATTTGAGTTGTCAAGCAGTTGCGATTAAGACGATATCTAGCAATAGCAGTATTATTTTGAATAGTAGAGTTTCATTGAGCTATCAATCAGTGTGGCTATTCGTTGCACAGTTTGAGTGTTATTGTGAACTACTTTAATAAAGGCCATTTTGCATTATTACAAATTGGAGTTATTTATTCAACAGTTTAGTGATTCGAACTTAGTAGAGGATTGCAAATAAGAGGATTTGCAGCAAATTCGTTACAATATATTATTTTTGTAATATAGTAAAAACAAGTAAGGAAGGTTAAGTTCGGGTGTAACCGAACATTACATACTCAGTTGAGAGCTATGGTGGCAACATAAGGGAAAATAACCATGTAGGAAAATGAACCGAGGGTAACCCTGGAATGTGTTTGTATGACATGGTATTAAAGAGTATTTTAAGAGGGAGTGGACCATAGTTCTATAGGTGGACGCCATTTAGGGATATCGCCATAAAGGTGGATCAGGGTTGACTCTAGAATTTGTTTGTACGATATGGGTATCAAACGAAAGGTGTTAATAAGTGTTTTAAAAGGGAGTGGACCTTATTTCCATAGGTGGACGCCGTTTCGTGATATCGCCATAAAGGGGAACAGGGGTGACTCTAGAATTTGTTTGTACTATATGGGTATCAAATGAAAGGTGTTAATGGGTATTTTAAAAGGGAGTGGGCCTTAGTTCTATAGGTGGACGCCTTTTCGGAATATCGTTATAAAAGTGGACCAGGGATGACTCTAGAATGCGTTTGTACAATATGGGTATCAAACGAAAGGTGTTAATAAGTGTTTTAAAAGGGTGTGGGCCTTAGTTCTATGGGTGGACGCCTTTTCGGGATATCGCCATAAACGTGGACCAGGGGTGACTCTAGAATGCGTTTGTACAATATGGGTATCAAATGAAAGGTGTTAATGAGTATTTTAAAAGGGCGTGAGCCTTAGTTCTATAGGTGGACGCCTTTTCGAGATATCGCCATAAAGGTAGACCAGGGGCGACTCTAGAATTTGTTTGTACGATATGGGTATCAAATGAAAGGTGTTAATGAGTATTTTAAAAGGGCGTGTGCCTTAGTTCTATAGGTGGACGCCTTTTCGAGATATCGCCATAAAGGTGGACCAGGGGTGACTCTAGAATTTGTTTGTACGATATGGGTATGAAATGAAAGGTATTAATGTGTATTTTAAAATGGAGTGGGCCTTAGTTCTATATGTGGACGCCTTTTCGAGATATCGCCATAAACGTGGACCAGGGGTGACTCTGGAATGTGTTTGTACGATATGGGTATCAAATTAAAGGAATTAATGAGGGTTTTAAATGGGAGTGGCCCTTAGTTATATATGTAATACCACGAACAGTATTCTTTCCAAGATTCCAAGGGCTTTTGATTTCGCCCTGCAAAACTTTTTCAATTTCTTCTACTTAATATCGTAGGTGTCACACCCATTTTACCAAGTTTTTTTCTAAAGTTATATTTTGCGTCAATAGACCAATACAATTACCATGTTTCATCCCTTTTTTCGTATTTGGTATATAATTATGGCATTTTTTTAATTTTTCGTAATTTTCGATATCGAAAAAGTGGGCGTGGTCATATTCGGATTTCGGCCATTTTTTACACCAATACAAAGTGAGTTCAGATAAGTACGTGAACTGAGCTTAGTAAAGATATATCGATTTTTGCTCAAGTTATGTGTTAAAGGCCGAGCGGAAGGACAGACGGTCGACTGTGTATAAAAATGGGCGCGGCTTCAACTGATTTCGCCCTTTTTCACAAAAAACAGTTGTCGTCCCAGAAGCTAAGCCTCTACCAAATTTCACAAGGATTGGGAAATTTTTGTTCGACTTATGGCATTAAAAGTATACTAGACAAATTAAATGAAAAGGGGCTGAGCCACGCCCATTTTGAAATTTTCTTTTATTTTTGTATTTTGTTGCACCATATCATTACTGGAGTTGAATGTTGGCATAATTTACTTATATACTGTAAAGATATTAACTTTTCTTTTAAAATTTGAATTTAAAAAAAAAATTTTTTAAAAGTTGGCGTGGTCGTTCTCCGATTTTGCTAATTTTTAGTAAGCAGACATACAGTAATAAGGGTAACGTTCCTGCTAAATTTCATCATGATATCTTCAACGACTGCCAAATAACAGCTTGCAAAACTTCTAAATTGCCTTCTTTTAAAAGTGGGCGGTGCCACGCCCATTGTCCAAAATTTTACTATTTTTCTATTCTGCGTCATAAGTTCAACCAACTTACCAAGATTCATCGCTTAATCCGTATTTGGTAATGAATTATCGCACTTTTTCGATTTTTCGAAATTTTCGATATCGAAAAAGTGGGCGTGGTTATTGTCCGATATCGTTCATTTTAAATAGCGATCTGAGATGAGTGCCCAGGAACCTACATACCAAATTTCAAGAAAATACCTCAAAATTTACTCAAGTTATCGTGTTAACGGACAGACGGACAGACGGACGGACGGACGGACGGACATGGCTCAATCGAATTTTTTTTCGATACTGATGACTTTGATATATGGAAGTTTATATCTATCTCGATTCCTTTATACCTGTACAACCAACCGTTATCCAATCAAAGTTAATATACTCTGTGAGCTCTGCTCAACTGAGTATAAAAAGCTCTAAATGAGCTGATAACTTGTAAGGCACGCTTACGCACAATACAGTTTTTTCGAATTAAAAAAATACATTTTGTTTTAAGTTAAATTAATTGATATGACCGGGATGAAGGAATTACTATTCATAGAACAAAGGAGTGAAACTACAATTAACTAAAAACAAAGATATTTTTTTAGATAAAAATTGTGTTGCTTTTTCGGGTATTTAGTTGGTTAAAATATTACAAAAAGAATAATTATAGTTATAGCAGTTCGTTACAGGGGTTTCTCAGGGGGCCCGTGATTTAGAGGTATTTTTTTTAATTCGGGGAGGGTCTTAAGTTGTTCCATGTGCAAACTTTAAGCCGAATTTCGAAAACAACGAATATTGATAATTATTTTTTGCCTGGGTCTGAGGAGACAACAAAAACATCAAACAAAAATGTGTTTCTCAGGGTTCCCGCGATTTAGAGGTACTAAGATATTTTTTTTAATTCAGGAGATTCTTAAGTTGTTCCATGTGCAAATTTGAAGCCGAATTTCAAAAGCAACGAATATTGATAATGATTTTTTTCTGGGCCTGAGGAGACAATAAAAACATCAAACAAAAATGTGTTTCTCAGGAGGCCCGCGATTTGGAGGTACTAAGATATTTTTTAGTTCAGGAGAGTCTTAAGTTTTTCCATGTGCAAATTTTAAGCCGAATTTCAAAAGCAACGAATATTGATAATGATTTTTTTCCTGGGCCTGAGGAGACAATAAAAACATCAAACAAAAATGTATGTTTACATGAATCCGAAATCGTAAAGTTTTCGTCGTGACACTGATGCAGGTTCATCTTCAAAAAGTCTTCCAACAATACCACCAACTCTGTATCAAAATCCAGATTATTTAAACGACTTCGATATCGGTACCGTGAATAATGAGTTTTTGCGATCTGAAGAAGTCAACAAAATAATCCGTTAAAATCATCAAAAGTGTCCTGTTATTTTTCCACGTGATTGTCATGACGAGGCATTTTCTATCTCGTTGTTAAACAGAATCTTGTCAAATGGAGAGAAAGTGGAGCGTGACTGGTTAGTGTGAAGTGCCAGTAGCAATACTTTTTATTGCCTACCATGTCGTCTATTAAGCACCAATACTTTAAATCGATCTAAAATTTGTTCTGCGTATATTCGAAATTCCAGGTATGGAAGAAGCTATACGATAAACTGCCATCACACGAAAATACTCAAGATCACATTAAATGTTATATTCAATGGCGATCTTTACAAAATCTAATTCAAAAGGAGGCTACAATTGATACACTTATCAATGACCAGCTAATCACTGAAACTCAAAAGTGGAAAGAAATTTTATATAGAATTTCGGACACTATTTTATTTTTGGGTGAAAGAGGCCTAGCTTTCAAAGGAGAAAGTATATATCTTGGTGAACAGAACGATGGACATTTTTTGGGCATCTAAAATCTCATAAGGCAATATGATCCAATACTTAGAGATCATTTGGAAAAAATTAGGATTTCACAACAGCAGAACAAACGTTTACAAGTTCACTATCTTTCCACAGACATTCAGAACGAGTTTATAGAAGTTTGTGCAAAGCACGTGAGGGAAACTATATTAGTTCGAAGCAAGAAAGGCAAGTATTTTGCTATTATCGTTGATGCTATGCCTGATGCTAGCCACGTTGACTACGTTAATTTTGCGCTAACTCCATTTCAGTTCGAAAGCAACAAATTTTACAATTCAAGAACGGCTTTTGGCTTTCGTGGATTTAACCAAAAAACTGGTAATGAAATCGCGGATTAATTTGCCATAATCTAGGTAAACATGAAATCCCAATAAAAGATTGTCGTGCACAAGGGTACGATAACGGCGCCAATATGAAAGGAGCTTACAACGGAGCGCAACGTCACATTCTCAACAAAAACTCGAATGCTGATTACTCGACTTGTGGAATCCAAATGAAAGAAACGTCGTACTCCAAGCTAGAGACGCCACCATAGATGTTGAGGTCCGACATCTAGATGCCTCATTAGCTGATTTGAAGTTGATCAGGAAGCAATGGGAAACCATTTTAAACGAATGCAAAACAGTTGCTATTCAATTGAACATCTCGCCAAAGTTTCCGGACATTCGAAAGAGAATCCCCAAAAGACGTTTTAAAGATAATGGAAATGAGATGATTACGGATGATCCACAGTCCGATTTTAAAAACAATACATTCTTGTTGATCACTGATTCGGTAATCACTGGCATTACTAAACGATTTGCAGCTATGAGAAATTTGAACGGGACGTTTTCATTTTTGTGCTAATTTGAAGACATGGATGAAACTACGGTTCGGGCGAGCGCAGCAAAATTGGTCCAAAAATACAAGTCGGGCGTTTCTCAAAGCCTAGAATGCCAAATAATTCACTTGAAACACATTTACGAAGCAAATATTGATAAAGGTCTGTCACCATTGGAATTACTAAATGCCATCTGCATTCAAAATCTGTATACAATTTTCCCCAAATATTTGGGTTGTTTTACGTAACTTTTGCACTATACCTGTCACTTTAGCTAGTGCAGAACGTGCTTTCAGCATCATTGCAAGAATCAAAAACTTTCATATAACGTGTTCATCTCAAGAGCGAGTTTCAGGACTTCCCACGCTTTGTGTTGAATCCGTTTTGGCAAGACAGTTAAATTTTGATATTATTATAAAATAATCATCATTAAATTTATCAGAAATGTATTAAAATGTTACCAAATAACTAGAAAAGATTATTTGAAACAATATGTGGCTGTTAAAAGAGAATTTTATTTCTATACAATATAGTATAAAAAGTAAATATTCTGTGTTAATTTTATTGTCAGCTCTTAGTCCAAAAATCATTTAGTTGATGTGGTAAATTTTTTTTTTTTTATGTAATCCATCAATAATGATACATGAATGAGACGTCATTCATTCAAGTTAATAAAATATATTAGTGGATTTTTTATAGGGGACCCGTAAATTGTTAAGTCACGGGCCCGGATTTTCTCTTTACGGCCCTGCCCGGACGGATCCAGAAATGACCACGGAAGGGTCCCCAAATTATCCCAAAATGGTCCCATAATGACGCTGATGGATCCGGCAAACCATCAAGAAATGACGCCGGAAGGGTCATCAAATGATCCCGAAAAAATTCCGAAAAATCATGAAATGACCCCTAAAGGGTCCCCAAATGATCCCGAAATAGTCCCAAAAAAGCCCCGAAATTACCCTGATGGGTTCCCGTACAGGTTCCGATAACCATCCAGAAATTATGCCGGAAGGGTCCCCAAATGATCCCGTATTAGCCCCGAAAAAGTGCCGAAATTACCGCGACGGGATCCCAGACGGATCCCTAAATGACCCTGAGGCGAACCCGAACTGATCCCGAAATCCATTCAGGAATGATCTTGGAAAGGTCCCAAAGTGATCCCGAAATAGTCTCGGAAAAGTCCAGAAATTACCCTGACGGGATCCCGGGAAAATCCTGAAAACCATCCTTAAATGAACCCGAAAAAGTCTCGAAATGACCCTGACGCGATCCCGTACGGATCCCGAAAACCATCCGGGAATGATGACGAAAGGCTCCCCAAACGATCCCGTATTAGTCCCGAAAATGACAATAAAATTTATGGTTATATCTAGACGCAATTTTCAAAACAGTGAGCTACAAAATTAAATATAAATAACGAACTAATTGAAAAAGTCAGCACCATAAAATACTTGGGAATAAAAATAGATGATAAGCTGAATTTCAAAGAGCACGTGGATTATACGGTAGGAAAAATAGCGAGAAAGTTATATTTTACACAACGAACCTGCAAATATTTAAATAGAATGTATAAAATCATCGTCTACAGATCTATAATCGAACCTCATTTTATTTATTGCCCAACTATATTTTTCATCTTGCGAGATAGTCAGATCTACAAGCTACAAAAGCAACAGCACCGAGCTATGAGATTCATTCTCAAAAACGGTATGACACACCTATCAGAGACATGCTATGCGCTTTTAATTGGCTTAGCATTAGACAGCAACTTTTTTATTATACCATAAAATTTATTAAAAACATAATAGAAGAAACTTTGCCTGCATATTTGAGGACTAATATAAAATATGTAAAAGATATGCACTCTATAAATACTCGTAATAAAAATAATTTTAATCTGCCGGCTTATAAAACTGAAGCAGACAAATGTAATCTGTATTATAAAGGTCTAATCCTATAATGAACTACCGAATGATATTAAATCATGTCATTCCAATAAATTTAAACAAAAATTGTACAATTATTGTAGAACACTACTAATTTAGTGCTGGACAGGCGGGCTTCCATAGCATCGATAGAAGTGCAGCGAAACTTTCTGCTATGTAGCGCCAAGACTTCCAAGCTCTTGTGCGCATACAAAAAAGGTTGCCGAGGCACATACTGAAACGCATCACTCGATTAACTCAGTGCATCGTCGTGCAGATGTTGCCTTCGCGCTTTACTAACATGCGTAAAATGGCTACATACTACACTAGCACAACACTTTGTTCGCATGATCTGGAAGTCTCCCATTCATAGTGCTCTAAGGTAGGACATAGATGTAACTATTCTAGATTGCATAGTCCAGAATACAATTATAAACATTTAAAATATATTTAAGTTAGGCTTAGGAAAGCCGTAATAAATAAATAAAATATTACAAAATGAGTAATTATAGTTATAACAGTTCGTTACAGGACTCATTTAAAAAAACTCAAAAAGAGAACAAAAAGCTGTGTTAGATATTAAAGATAAAACGTACTGAATTTCAATTGCGAATAATTTGCAGCAAATCCATGGCCATAAAAGCTCATAATTTAAAAAGGCATGTGTGCCGAACTACCGGTTTCGAAGGGTCCTTAAATGAGCCCTGAAGAATCCCAAAATGATACCAAAATAGTCCCGGAGAAGTCCCGAAATGATACTGACGGGATCCCGGACAAATCCCGAAAACCATCCAGAAATTTTCCCATAGGGTTCCACAAATGATCCCGAAATAGTCCCGAAATGACCCTGACGGGATCCCGAACGTACCCCGAAATTATCCCGGAAGGGTAATCAAATTATCCCGAAATAATCCAGAAAAAGTCACGAAATTACCCCGACTGATACCCGGACGGATCCCAAAAACCATCCAGAAATGATCCTGCAAGAGTCTCCGAATGATCCCGACATAGTCCCGAATAATATCCAGAAATTATGCCGGAAGGGTCCCAAAATGATCCCGAAATAGTACCGAAATAACCCCGACGTGATTCCGAAAACCACCCAGAAATGATCCCGGAATACTCCCGAAAAAGTCCCGAAATAACCCTGACGAGATCCCGGACGGATCATGAAAACTATTCAAAAATTATTCCGAAAGAGTCTCCGAAAATGTCCCGACATTACCCTGACGGGATCCCGGACGGATCGCGAAAATCATCCAGAAATGATGACAGAAGGGTCCTAAAATCATCCCGAAATAGTCCCGAAATTACCACAACAGGATAACGAAAACCATCCAGAAATGATCCCGGATGGATCCCCAAATTATCCCGAAATAATTCCAAAGAGTCTCCAAATGATCCCGACTCTGACAGGATTCCATACGGATTCCGAAAACCATCCAGAACTAATGTCGGAAAGCTTCCCAAATAAACCCGAAATAATCAAGAAAAAGTCACGAAATGACCACGACGGGATTCCGTCAACCGTCCAGAAAGGATCCCAAAAGGGTTCCCAAATGATCCCGACATAGTCCCGAAATGACCCCGACGGTATCCCGAAAACCATTCAGAAATGATACCGAAAGGATCCCCAAATGTTGCCGGAATGCTCCCGAAAAAGTCCGGAAATAACCCTGACGAGATCCCGGACGGATCATGAAAACTATTCAAAAATTATCCCGAAAGAGTCTCCGAAAATGTCCCGACATTACCCTGACGGGATCCCGGACCGATCGCGAAAATCATCCAGAAATGTGGACGGAAGGATCCCAAAATCATCCCGAAATAGTCCCGAAATTACAATAATGGGATCACGAAAACCATCCAGAAATGATCCCGGAAGGATCCCCAAATTATCCCGAAATAGTCCCGAAAAAGTCCCGAAATGACCCTGACGGGATCCCGAAAATTATCCAGAAATGATACCGGAAGGATCCCCAAATGATAATGGAATAATCCCGTAAAAGTACCGAAATAACTCCGACGGCATCCCGGGCGTTTCCCGAAAATCACTCAGAAATTATACCGGAAGGGTTCCAAAATGCTCCCGAAGTAGTCCCAAAAAGGTCCCGAAATAATCCCGACGGGATGCCGGACGGAACCCGAAAACTTCCCAGATATGATACCGGAAGGGTCCCAAAATGATACCGAAATAGTCCCGATATAACCCGACGGGATCCCGAAAACCATCCAGAAATGATTCCGGAAGGGTTAACAAATGATCCCGAAATAGTCCCGAGATGACTCTGACGGTATCCCGAATACCATCTAGAAATGATCCCAGAATAGTCCTGAAAAAGTCCCAAAATAACCCCGACGAGATCCCGGACGAATCCCGGAAACTATCACGAAATTATCCTGAAAAAATCCCGAAATGACCCTGGCGGGATCCCCGACAAATCGCGAGAATCATCCAGAAATGATGCCGGAAGGGTCCCAAAATCATGCCGAAAAAGTCCCGAAATTACTCTAACGGGATCCCGAAAATCATCCAGAAATTATCTCAGAAGGGTCCCGAAATTACCCTGACGGAATCCCGGACGGATCCCGGAAACCATCCAGAAATGATCTCTGAAGGGTCAGAAATTATCCCGGAAGGATCCGCAAATAAACCCGAAATAGTCCCGAAATAACTCCGACGGGATCCCGGACGGATCCCGAAAACCATTCAGAAATGATCCTGTAGAATTCACGAAATTACCCTGACATTGTCCAGAAAAAGTCCCGAAATTGCCCCGACAGGATCCCACACGGATCCCGAAAGCTTCCCAGAAATGATCCCGGAAGGGTCCCAAAACAATACCGAAAAAGTCCCGATATGTCCCGACGGGATCCCCAAAACCATCCAGAAATGATGCCGGAAGGGTTAACAAATGATCCCGAATAATCCCGAGATTACCCTAACGGGATCCCGAATACCACCTAGAAATGATCCCGGAATAGCCCCAAAAAAGTCCCAAAATAAACCCGACGGGATTCCGGACGGATCCCGAAAACTATAGAGAAATGAGCCCGGAAGAGTCCCAAAATGATCCCGAAATAGTCCTGAAAAAGTCTCGAATTGCCGTCCGGGATCCCGAGAACCATCCAGAAATCCGGAAAAGTCCCAAAGTGATCCCGAAAAAGTCCCGAAAGAGTCCCAAAATAACCCCGACGGGATCCCGAACGGATCCCGAAAACTATACAGAAATGATCCCGGAAGAGTCCCAAAATTATCCCGAAATAGTCCCGAATTGTCCCAGACGGCATCCCCAACGGATCCCGAAAACCATCCAGAAATTATCCCGGAAGAGGCCCAAAGTTATCCCGAAAGAGTCCCGAAATGATCCCAACGAGATCCCAGACGGATCCCGAAGACCATCCTGAAAGGTTCCCGGAAGGGTCTCCATATGACCCTGACGGGATTACAAATAAGTTGAAGCTAACTATTGGCTAAGCGCGCATGACCCACCACACCGGCACACTGGCACGTGCAACCCTGCCACCCACTTAACACACCACACACTAACACTAACACATTCACACACATAAATTGTCACACCATACATATACATTCATATATAAACATAAATCACAATTTTGCAAAAATATTTACGATACAGTCGATCTTGGCGCGCAATCGCAACGTATTTAAATATACCAATTTCGTTATTTAAACAATTTCCTTGGTTATACATTTATTTATCTTTCGGATTTGATTCGAACGGTCGAGTGCAAGGTGAGTACAGTTAACAGTGCAAAAAAAGGCAAAAATACCTATGGTCCTTAGCAAGCCGTAAAGAAAGGCACTTATGGACAGTGAAAACAAAAAATAAAAAACAAAATTTATCAAAAAGAGACAATACAATTAAAGAAATAAAAAGTACAAGTTAAAAGTGCATAAACAAAAAACTACATACATTCGACAATTTAATAAGTCAAAATATCGGGCGCGTTTCAAAATTATAAAAACAGAATACATGGTGTAAAATCACAAAAATAAAACAAACCAGAACGGGCGCGAAACTGCAAAAATATACAATAAAACATACATGTATATATGTACATACGTATAGGTTGAAACTGAGCAAAAAAAAACAATACATTTTACTGCAAAAGCGGGTAAACATTAGGGTGATATACAAACAATCAAAAAATATTTAAGAATTTCCTCGAGTTAATAAAAAATAATAACCTAAAACAATTTAGGGCGTGCACTAAATACAACAAATAAACAACCCTACAAAGTAAAACAACAGCATAAACCAAAAGGCATCGAACAGGAAATTGTTTACCCTCTACTGCCTTAATGGTTCTTTAAACCCACTCTGACCCCTTTGATAGATTGCGGTAAGTTGTAGCTAACCAATAATAGAATTGCCTTAGAGGAAAAGAAAAAAATAAGCAAATACTTTAAAAATAAATTACTATTCCCAACCGGCTAATGCATTTTTTCTTGTGCAAGCATAATAGCAAATTAAAAAGACCGCTATAATTGCAAGTATATACTTGCCAATATTAACCCGCAATACCCCTTCGCCTTTCAAAAAAAGAGCTCGAAGCAGGATTGCTTAACACGAAGCAAGTTCAGGCATATATCTTAAAGTGCCAGCATGTGATACCGAAGTATTTCATGGGGGTTATGAACAATGGCCGTCCTTTCGGGGCATGTTCACAGCCGTGTATATAAACCACCCAAAGTTATCACAAACCCAAAAATTATATCATTTAAAAAATAAAACAAAAGGCCAAGCAGCGGCTATAGTAAAACAGTTCGCACTTAATCTGGCTTGGGAAGCGTTAAAGAGTGTTGGTTGATAAACAAATAACCACATTAATGAACTTGCCAAAAATTCAAAAAGAAACAAGTGAGGAATTTCTTAAATTAAAAGCAACAGTTACAAACTAGCAACCGTAAATATTCCCACTGAAAACTGGGGCCCCATTCTGGTAAATATTTGTGCTGCCACACTACCAGAAAAATCATTAATTTAAGGGAGCAATCTCTCTCATCCCGAAAGAAATGCCCAACGTGGCAACACATGAAAGATTTCCACACCACCCAGTTAGAAATCGCAGATAATAAAGCAACAAAGCCGAAAAATATGCAACAAATGAAAAACAAAAACTTCTTTAAACCCCAAGCCAATAACTATAATTCAAACAATAAGAGTTTCAATAGAAACCAGTCGTTCACTTCAGAACAACGAAGATATCCGTCATGCGAACTGTGCAATGGAGGTCATGTAATAAGATCTTCCAAGAAATTTAAAAACTTGACAGTAAAGGAGAGAACTAACCTGGTTAGAACCAAAAAACTCTGTACAAACTGCTTATCAAGTACTCATTCGCTACAGAATTGTCCGAGCAAATAGAGCTGCTCACATTGCCAAAGGAGGCATAATTCGTTGCTCCACAATAACAATTATAATAATAATCAAAATAGCTTTAACGCTAAAAGAACCACAGGACTAGCAACTGCTATGTCTGAAAATCCCGAAACGGGAAATCCCGACAATTACCAAGAACAACCATGTTGTTCAAAATCTGCCAACATTCAAACGCTTCATTCCGATAATGAAAGCATAACCTTATTACCTACAGCAATTGTTTCTATATAACACCGAGGAGAATTGTTTAAATTAAGAGCCCCTATAGATCAAGGATCACAGCGATCCTTCATAACCTCTAAGGTTCAAAGCTGGTTGAATCAGCCAACCAGACCAGCCAATTTCGAAATTTGAGGTATGGGCGGAAGAGTAGTACAAACCACAACTAAAATCTGCCTCATTACCTGGTTTCTCACAACACCGATCAAAGAATAAAAGCACACGCCATAGTTCTGCCGCGTCTTACTAATATGCTCCCAAGCTATAATATAAGTAGCAAGCATTGGCAAAAGTTTTCGCATCTGAAACTAGCCGACCCTAATTGCCATACACCAGATCAAATCGACATCTTATTGGGAAGCGACTTAATTCCCCAAATAATACTAGAATGTGTTGAGAAAATTTACAACACCTTTTGGCCCAAAATACTATTTTCGGAAGAATTTTAAGCGGCCAAGTCAAAGAGAAAATCTTCACATTCACAACGCAAGTGGAAGATATTTCGAATGACTCTCTTAACTCACAATTGAAAAAATTTTGGGAAGTGGAAGAACTCCCTCCCATACCCGTTACTACACCTGAAGATAAGTATTGTGGAGCTTTCCATGAATCCACAACCACAAGATCAGGTAACGGGAGGTACGTCGTTCGACGACCATTTAAACACCAATATCCAGATAGACTCGCCTTGGGTCAATCACGAACCTCAGCACTTCAGCAATTTTTAAGTATGGAAAGAAACTTACTTAAGAAAAGCGATCTAAAAACCTCATATGATAACGTCCTTGAGGAATACTTACAATTAGATCATATGGAAGCAGTAAATTTCTTTGAAAAACTTGCAAGCGGTAAATATCAATCAATTTATCTCCCTCACTATGCAGTTATTAAACCTGAAAAACTTACAACAAAAGTAAAAGTGGTATTTAATGCATCTAAAAGAACGAACTCAGGCAATTCGCTAAATGATGTTCTATATACAGGTCCAACATTGCGACCCGACTTAGTGCTACTGATTTTACGGTGGCGTCCGTATAAATACGTATTCAATGGTGACGTCGAAAAAATGTACAGTCAAACCCTTGTACATACAGGCGACCAACCAACGTATAATATTTCGCAATTCACCTAGTAGTCCGATAAGATACTACAAACTGAAAACGGTGACATTTGGCGTAAACTGCGCTCCCTTCCTAGCCATTCGAACATTGCAGGAACTAGCAAAAGATACCAAAGCGCAACCACCTCTAGCTGCCCGGTGCTTAGCTCACAAACGTACGTAGACGCCATCCTGTCTGGAAGACATAGCCTTCCCCTAGCGTGCGAATCGCTGCATCAAGTCATCAAAGCTCTTGACTCAGCAGGATTCCCGTTAAAAAAGATAACTGCAAACCATCCAGAAATAATGGCAAATATAAATAAAGAGTAGCTATTGGATACACATTTTTTGAAATTTGAAAAAGAGAGCCCACCAAAACCCTAGGCATGCAGTGGAATGCGATATCAGATCAATTCTCATACACGCTTGAGTCAAGATCTGCAATATCAGCAAAAACGAAAAAAACAAATTCTGTCATCTGTGGCAAAACTTTTCGACCCCGCAGGATGGCTTGTGCCAATTATGATACAAGCGAAAATCCTTATACAAGAATTATGGCTAGATGGAACAGATTGGGATGAAGTAGTCAAACCACTTCAATTAATGAAATCGTCCCAATTTGCAAATAACTTGCATACTATATCCAAGATACAAATACCTCGGTGGGTGAACTTCTCACCCGATCATTACGTGGAACTCCACGGCTTCTGCGATGCTTCGAAAAATCATACTGCGAAGCTATTTACATGCGAAGGCAACACAATGGCAGAACTACAAGCCATTTATTAGTTGCAAAAGGCAAGGTCGCACCCCTTAAAACCGTAAGCCTTCCACGGCTCGAGCTATGCGGAGCACTTCTGCTCGCCAAACTAGCCTCAACCGTACAAAGCAGCTTCAAGATAAGCAATCGAAAATTGTATCTGTGGTCTGATTCAGAAATTGTCTTAGCTTGATTAGAAAAACCACCGCATACATGGAAGACATACGTGTCAAACCGCACAGCTCAAATTATTGACCTAGTTGGCCCAGCAACTTGGCGACATGTAGCCAGTGCTGATAACCCTGCGGATCTTGGCAATGGGCTGCAAACCACTGCACCTAACAACCACAACACTTTGGTGGAATGGCCCTCATTGGCTAATAGAATCACCTGAATCATGGGCTAAGTCCCCTCCATGTAATATCGTAGCCACGGAAAGTCGAAGAATCGAAGGCTTCCATACGACTCTGGAGGAAAACGACATCCTTGAGCGATTTTCGTCGTTCCCCCGAGCTTTAAGGAAAATAGCGTATATGTTTCAATTTGTAAATCGCTTAAAGAATAAAGTAAGAGGAATCCCAAATACCTCAAGTTATGCTCTAACGCATCAAGATGTGCAGCGGGCAAAGATATCCTTAATCGAAGTCACACAAAATCGATATTACAACAGTGAAAAGGCATTGTTGACGGCATCAAAGCCGATTGACAAAAAGAGCCCACTGTTAGTTCTTACCCCCTTTTGAGACTCGAAGGGTCTGCTTCGGGCCAATGGTAGACTAGCAAACTCCAATATGAGCTACAATGGATAGCATCCTATATTAATTCCGGAAAAATGCGCACTCGACACACTTTTTATTAACTACCTGCACATATTAATGTTACACGCCGAACATCGGCTAATGCAACAAATGATCCGACAGAAATTTCATATACCCCGACTAAAGCCGTTGATAAACAAATGCATTTTCATGTGCAAAGTATGTACTTTACATAAAAAAAAATGCGCACGCGCTCATGGCAGCTCTACCACCTGACCGCTGCAATTTCACTCTGCCCTTCACTATTACTGGTGTTGATTTTGCCGGACCTTTCCTGCTAAGGCCTCGATGCTAAAGCCTTCTACCATAACGAAGGGTTACGTGGCCGTGTTCGTATGTTTTACGACAAAAGCGGTGCACTTAGAGTTATGTTCTGATCTTACCACTTCAGCTTTTCTCGCAGCATTGCACGCTTTGTCGGACGGCGAGGATTTCCATCAAAAATCATGAGCGACAATGGAAAAACCTTTATAGGTGCAAAAAGAGCCACCGAAAAGAAGTGCATCCAATTCGCTAAGCAAATCTCGCCGGAAATCATTAAAAAATACGCACCCCCAGGCATTAATTGGCAATTTATTCCCCCAGTGCAAAACACATGGGCGGACTATGGGAATCAGCAGTAAGGAGTTTTAAGTTAAATTTTAAGAAAACAGCTGGTAATAATAAATTTACATTCGAAGTGTTTCCGACTCTTTTAATACGAGTGGAAGCCGTTCTAAATTCACTGCCACTCTCAGCGCTCTCGCAAGACCCTTCCGATTATACAGCCCTTACTCCTTTTCTAAGAGGAGCTCCACTTCTGGCTATCTCTGACGCAAATGTGGACTCACTATCCCTCATAAATCGATGGGAACGAATTAAAATTATCCATCACGAATTCAGACGCCGATGGAAGTAGGAATATCTAAAAGACCGCCTTAAACGATATCGATGGAAAAATACACAAGAAGGCACAAAAATTGGAGAATGCATGCTAATTCATGACGTATGTCTCCCTCCAACTGAATGGCGGCTAGGTCGCATTGAAAAGGTACATTATAGCTACGACGGTCACATCCGAGTTGACCTGCGTACACAAAACGGTACACTCACTCGACCGCTCGTAAAGCTTTGCTTTCGACCTACCGACCCTAATACCGATAATTTTGATCACACAAATATATCATATCATAAAAATAAACCAAACCTAAACGAATATGCTTTAAAAACAAATCGAAAAATCGCTTAAACAATAAATAAAATATTTATATTTACATATTTACATATGTCCATAAAGTTGCTCCTATCAAGCACTCAATACGCCCTTATGAGATACTTTCTCCAAACAGATGAACATGGATATGGAAGCCGACCAATTCGGCCCGACACCAGCTATCCGTTAAGCTGTAACCGTACCACGGCCAAAAGCGCCGCCAACCGCACAACCTCGCACAAATGCTACCAGGGCAGCAGCCCCACCGAGCGCAACGTCTCGCCGAACCACACCAAGGGCCGATACAGTGGCCGCATCTCCGGCTCCAGTTAGCGATCCAGTGGCGGCACAAGGCGTGCGTTGCCCATTGTGTTGCCGTCCACACGCGCTACGCCTATGCGCAATCTTTAGGGGCATGCAACAAACGCAACGGCAGCAAGTGGCACAAGGGCATGGATATTGCTTTAATAGCTTGGCACTATGGCATGCCACGGAAGCTTGCACCTGCATAGGCCTGTGCCAACTGTGCGACAGGCCGCACCATACTCGTTTACATCGCTCGGCGAGGCGCAACGTCCCCGTGGCACAACCTACACGACACACTCGCAACATTTTGCGACAACGGCCGCACACACACTACAATACTCAGGCACGGCGTGTACATTGGCAGCAAGACCATCTTCCAAGGCAATGGGCATATCCTGGGGCCCGGTATCGCCCTCCAGCACCAACAACTCATCGGCATGCAGCACGGCAATGCTCTCGTCGCCAACCGGGTTTATTAACGTGGAACGTAACGTGGTGGAAACGTTGCAGCAGCTGCAGAGACTACTAGGCTGAAAACTCGCCTATGGGGCCGGGATGGCTAAGCGCGCGTTACCCACCACACCGGCACACTGGCAGGTGTAACCCTGCCACCCACTGAACACACAACACTTTAACACTAACATATTCACACATATAAATTGTCACACAACACATATACATTCATATATAAATATAAATCAAAATTTTGTAAAAATTTGTAAGATACATTCGACTTTGGCGCGCAATCGCAACGTATTTAAATATACCAATTTCGTTTTTTAAACAATTTCCTGGGTTATACCTTTACTCGTTCGAGTGCAAGGTGAGTGCAGTGAACAATGCAAAAAAGGGCAAAAATATTGTAACGAATTTAGTGCAAATCCTCTTATTTGTAACCTCTCTAAACTGTTTAATAAATAACTCCACTAATCAATAATGCAAAATGGCATTTATTAAAGTACTTCACAAAAACACTTCTACTGCTCGACAGATAGCGTGCTTAAATCAAACTGATTACTGATTCTGAGCTTTACGTCCTTTTATACTCTGTGATTTCTCGTTCGCATACTTCCAGGCGTTTCTATTTCTAGAAATTACTACTCATTTACCAGCTATAAAAAATATCTGAGCAATAACTACAGATGCACGATTTTATAGCTTCTCGCATAGCCCATGCGCGTGTATATGTGAGTGATACTTCCACAGTTGATTGCCTACTTTTGGGATTATCTAAGTTACATGCATGTGTTTGTGCGTTGCTCTCCGCTGCTTGTATGGACATATGTATAGACATAATGATTCATTTGTTTATGTGCACACAATTCACTGCTTAGTATTGGCTTAGAGACGATAATATCCCTTAGTGTTGCTAATATTCGTCACACTGTCCTCCACCTAAATCTGATCGTCCCGATCAGACAAATCTCTCAATGTAAACGCTGCCAGCCTTTCCAAATGAACCACTTTCATTTTGGTTCGTGGTTTGCCAATGGTTTGTATGCGGTACACTACATCGTTGATCCGTTTTATAAATTTGTATGGGCCTTCCCAATTACACTGCAATTTTGGGGACAAACCTTTTTTTCGTTGTGGGTTGTATAACAGCATCAAATCTCCTTCCTGAAAACCTTCCGAATTAATTACTTTATTGTATCTGGCTTTCATCTTGTCACTTATAATCTTTGCTCGTTGCCTTACAAGATCGTGTATCTCTCGCAGCTCTTCTTCCAAGACACCAGTGGATTTCTTGACATTCCTCTCCGCATCGGCATTTATCCCAAACTTCAAATCAGCTGGCAGTCGAAGGTTATTGCCAAAAATTACCTTTGCGGGAGTTTCGCCCGTTAAATCATGCACTGCCGATCGGTAAGCCATCAAGAATAATGATACGTGTGTATCCCACTCCTTATGGCACTTGTCTACTACTTTCCTTAAATGCTCCTCCAAGGTTCTATTGAAATGTTCCATCATACCATCGGATTGAGGATGCAAAGCAGTTAGTTGTCCGTGTTTTTCGAATGCCCAATGATTTACACATTTCCTGGAACACAGCTGATTCGAAATTCCAGCCTTGCAACCCAATTGTTTATAAATACTTCTGCTACTGTTTCCGCTTCTTGATTTTGGATTGGGTATAGCTCTGGCCATTTGCGGAAATAATCCATAACCACAAGTACATATTTGTTTCCGAAGTTGCTAGTAGGAAATGGAGCTGCGACATCCATAGCGATCCTTTCAAATGGCGCTCCTGAGTTATATTGCTTCATCTGCCCATGACTTCGGGTTTTAGGCCCTTTCGCTCTGCTGCAAACCTCGCAGTTCGCAGTCCACTCAGTGGCCGACTGACGGCAACCAAACCAATAGAATCTCTGAATCTCTTAATCTTCTCGAGCGCCTTCGTGATTCCAAGATGACCTCCGCTTGGACCATTATGCAGCTCACTGAGCACGTCAGGAATCCTCTTTCTGAGAACAACTATCAGTTTCTTCTCGCATTGATCATCCTCACTCTCCCATACTCGATGCAAGCAACCGGATATCAATTCTAAACTGTTTCACTGTGCCCAATATAACTTCGCAATGGGACTCTCTGCTCTCCTCTCTATTTGGTCTTTCGTTTCGTTCGAGCCCTTGCATAACATGTGACAGATTTGTATCTTCTAGCGACGCTTCCTTAGTTGTACCTTGTCCCATTCATCCGTACACGTTATAGTCATTAGCCGGACATCTATAATGTCTTCTTTAGCCTCGGCCTTTGAACAGGGCTTGCATTCGAAACTACATGGTCTTCATGACATTGCATCAGCATTTCCATGGGTACTACCTTTTCGATGCTCAATGGAAAAGTCTCAGCTTTGCAGTCGCTCGATCCATCGTGCCAATTGTTGTCGGATTACGGAAGCGCATAAGCCATTTCAACGCTGTTTGATCTGACCTGACGCGGAATCGCTGGCCGTAGAGGTACTTGTGAAAATGTTTAATGCACTCTACCAATGCTAACAGCTCTCTCCGTGTAACGCAGTAGTTCCTCTCTGATTTTCCAATTGAACGGCTGTAATATGCAACTACCTTCTCCTGTCCATCGACCAGATGTGATAAAACGCCTCCTATAGCATATCCACTCGCATCTGTATCTAGAATAAATGTTGCTCCTGGTTCGGATATGCCAACATTGGAGCAGTGCACAAACGCTCCTTCAATGTTTGGAAAGCCACTTCATGCTCCTTCATCCGTTCAAAAGCTTTATTTTTTCTTGTAAGCTCATGGAGGCTATGGGCTACGCTGGAAAAGTTTGGTACAAATCGGCGGTAATATGTGCATAGGCCAAGGAAACTTCTTAATTCATGCAAGTTCTGTGGTCTTGGCCAATCCTTTACTGCCTCTATCTTTTCATTTGCTGTACAGATGCTTTCTGTCGTTACCCTTTCAGTACCTGGTCCATGAGTCTCTCAAAAGTAGCTGGTGCATTACAAAGTCCAAAAGGCATCACTGTAAATTGCCAAAAACCATCACCGACACTGAAGGCTGTTTTCTCTTTATCTTCCTCCTTCACCTCAAATTGCCAGTATCCGCTTTTCAAGTCCAGTGTGGAAAACCATTTCGTACCAGATAGCGGGTCCAGAATATCGTCAATTCTTGGCATTGGGTAGCTATCCTTTTTCGTCACGTCGTTCAATTCCCGGTAGTCCACGCAAAACCTCATTTTCCCATCCTTTTTCTTCACAGGTACCACCGGTGAGCTCCATGGAGTAGCTGAAGGTTCGATGACGCCGCTGTCGCTCATTTCTTGTACGATTTGACTCACAACTTCCCGCTTCGCCAGTGGAACACTACGAGGAGCTTGACGTATCGGCCTCGCGTCTCCATGCACCATCCTGGTCAAATATATTTGCGTACTTTAGGAGCAGTTGCTTTGCCTTACTCTGATAATCTTCCTCTAGTCCCTAAGTCCATGCCATGTTGTCATCTGAAAGATCAATATTGCTAGTTGAAACCTCTTCCTGGAGCTGTTCATAATTTATTATTATATCAGCCTCTTGGCATCTTCCCAAAATAGGTCAGTTTGAGTGGTGACAAACTCATTGAGTACTCTTACCGGGATACGTCCATCTTGTTTTGTTATAGCCAGGGTTTTTCCTACAAGTATGTTCGGTATTGATTTGTTTGCCGCCTCGAGAACCCACAGTTTGTTTGTCCCACAATCTCCATCAACCTTTGCCCAGATGACTGCTTCTGATTTTGGTGGTATTTGCTGACTCTCATCCACCAGCACTCGCTTACTGCTGTAGTCTCTCTCGTAGCCGAAATTAAGTGGCACATCCATGTTCTTATATCGCATCGTATTGCTTTGCATGTCTATTTTTATACCTTGGTCGATTAAGAAGTCCACTCCAATTATGATTTCATCAACAATCTCTGCCACTATAAAATTGTGTACTACCGTGACGTTCCCAATTGCGACTTCACATGCTACTTCTCCAAGAACCGTGGTGTCTTCTCGAGTGGCTGTACGCAATCTTGCACCATGCAATGGTTTTATCTTCTTGTTGACTAAATCCCCTCGGATGATGGAATGAGATGCACCCGTATCTACAGTGAGTAAACGTTCCGACAGTAAGATTGTTTGACCTTTTTCCAATATGCGAGATAGAGATTATGGGGCATTCAATTGAGGGAGCCAGCTGTCGCCCCTTGCGGCTGACTCTCTTTAGTTTAACGATTGAGTGGACTTGGAGATTTGCTCATCTCCGTCAGCTCTGCGTTTACGGCCACCCACATTGTTGGAAGTATTAGGACCGGTGTTGCAATGACGTGCAATGTGACCTTGGTTGCCGCACTTAAAACATGTCATAACTCCCGCATTTTTCTGTTGTGATCCCTTCAGTGCTTTCAAAATTGTGTCTACCCAATCTGGCCTTTCCACTTCCACACGATGGGCTTTGTACGCTGGCTTTCTCAAAAGCGAGGCTGTTTCCTGAGTCAATGCATGGGATACCGTTTCACAAAATGTTTACTTTGGGTTCGCGTATTTGGCTCGCTTCGTTTCGACGCCCCGTATGCCATTTATAAAGTTCTGAAGCTTTGCCCCTTCAGTGTATTCCACGGGTGCGCCCGCATTTGCAAGATGAGCCAATTTCTAAACATCCGAGGCAAACTCCTGCAAAGTCTCATTCGCTCTTTGGTGACGGTTTTGCAACTCAATTTGGTATATCTGTTTTCTATGCTCTCTTCCGTATCGCCCCTCTAGAGCACTCATCAAAGTTTCGTAGTTGTTCCGCTCTCCCTCCGGAATGGTCTGTAGGATTTCAGCAGCAGATCCTTTCAATGCCACGAATAGTGCAGCAAATTTATCTTCAGCATCCCCGTTGTTCACTGCTGCGGTCTTATCAAACTGGAGCTTAAATACCTGGAAAAGAAGATAGCCCTCAAAAGATGGATTTTTACCTCGTATTGCTTGCTGAAATAACTGGGAGATTTAGTTGCAGCTCCTGTATACGACCTTTTAAGCATCTATCTCAGCCTCGATTTTGTTCTCAAACTGCATTATTTTTTCGTCCATACGGGCTTCTAGTTGTGCAAAGATCTGCGATGATACCTGTGCTGATATTTGTCCCGATATTTCGGATATATGGTCCTCCTGTGCTTCAATCCTGGATGCTATTCGTGACGACATTTCGGATATACGTGTCTCCTGTTATTCCATTTGGGATACCATATATGTCTTCTGTTCTTCCAGTTGAGTTTCCATCTTGGGTGTAATCTGTGTCGATATTTCCGACATACGCGTTTCTTGTGCTTTAACTGTTCAGCCAACTGTGATGTCATATATGCCTTCTGTTTTTCCAGTTGAGATGACATTTGCGACGACAATGATGTTGCTGTCGATGTTTGTGCAGATATTGCAGCCAATATCATGTTCAAGTCTGTGCTGGTAACTGTCTGTGATGTGTCGTTTTTCTCTTAAATTTTTGTTGTTGATTCTTCCACATCAGGATAAAAGACATACTCGTCCACATTAATTCCTTCCAACTCCATTGCTTCTCGTAGCCGTGCTTGAAGTTCGATCTTATTGCCAATTGTATTCAATCCACGGTTCTCCAACTCCTTTTTCAGTAGCTGGATCCCTTATTCACTTAACTTCGCCATGTCCTTGTTTTGCTCTGCAACTCTGGAATTTATTCAATAATTCCTCTTCTGACACCAATTGTAACGAATTTAGTGCAATTCCTCTTATTTTCAACCTTCTAATAACGTCCGAATCACTAAACTGTTGAATAAATAACTCCACTATTCGATAATGCAAAATAGCCTTTATTAAAGCACTTCACAATAACACTTCTACTGCTCGACAGATAGCGTGCTTAAATCAAACTGATTACTGATTCTGAGCTTTACATCCCTTTATACTCTGTGATTTCTCGTTCGCATACTTCTAGGCGTTTCTATTTCTAGAATTTACTACTCATTTACCAGCTATAAATTTCTCAGCTATAACTACAGATGCACGATTTTATAGCTTCTCGCATAACCCATGAGTGTGTATATGTGAGTGATACTTCCAAAGTTGATTGCCTACTTTTGGGAGTATCTCAGATATATGCATGTGTGTGTGCATTGCTCTCCGCTGCTGTATGGACATATGTATAGACATAATGATTCATTTGTTGGTGTGCATACAAGTCACTGCTTAGTATAGGATTAGAGATGATAGTATCCCTCAGTGTTGCTAATATTCGTCACAATATCTAATTATAAAAGCATGTTAATAAGGCAGCATGCGCGTTGAAGCGAATGAAGAGTTACAAACAAAAAAACATACAGGTAATGCTAATAAAACCGTGCTAATAAAAACAATTGAAGGAGCTCGGATGGTGGGTGGAGAAGGGGAGCACCACTGATCGTTTTCCAAAATTGTTTAGATCTCGATCTGTATGAGCCAGATACCAAAAATTATATAATTATAAAAATTTATAGATTTTGCACCAGAGGGGAGAGGAGGGGGAGTGGAGGAATCGAGGGTATTCCTGCTCACTTTGTAAGCCCTCGACTTATTTGGCCCATTGAATCTGTAATATTGGTGAAGGTCAGTAAATGTAAGGTTATAATGTGAAAAATTATTAAAATTTAATTGTTCGAAGGATCGTGGGACCCACCTACTTTTCTATTTTCAAAAAAAAAATTGCCAGTAGACTATTGTCTATCTGTGTCCCAAATTTCATCCAAACCATCCAGAAAATATCCATGAAGGCTTCCCAAATTATCGCGACATAGTCCAGAAAAAGTTCCGAAATTACCCCGAGGGGATCCACGACGTATCGTGAAAACCATACAGAAATGATTCCGGAAGGGTCCCAATATGATCCCGAAATAGGCCGGAAATGACCCCGATGGGATCCTGCACGGATCCAGAAATGATCCCGGAAGGGTCCCAAAACTATCCCGAAAAAGTAACAAAAAAATCTCGAAATTACTCCTACGGCATTCCGGACGGATCCAGAAATGTCCTCGGAAGGGTCCCCAAATTACCCTGATGAATCCGCCAAACCATCAAGAATTGATGCCGGAAGGGTTGTAAAGACAGCCTGTCTCTACTGGCTTGAATGAGTGGCAGCGTGTATATGTGTCTATGTGTTTACGTGTTTTGTGTCCAGGTCCGTGCCTTACCCGCGATGTTGCCACTAATCTAATGACATCATGTATTGACAACATTGTAGCTATAGTGAACCAATGTTGCAGTGGAAATAAGATGCTGGTCTTGGCATTATTCGGTTATAATAAATAAAATATCATCATGTTGCTAACAGCCTAGCAACATTGATGAATGTAATGCACCTATGTGTTTGCTTTGTTCTGTATTATGTATGTGGATGTGTATTTGTGCAAGGCTATGAGCGTGTGAATGCATCAGTGTGAGCGGTCAAGGCACTAACCAAATGTATCTAGGTAGGTGTTCGTTTTGTGGAGCGGTAAGCGTGTGAATGTTTGAGTGCATGATTGTATAGATGGAAAATACGGGAAAGCCGAAAAGAAAGTTTGGAATCAAATGGTAAAAATTTTCCGTTTCTGGGTAACGTTCCTTACCACGGCAGTGGCTATAAGAAGGGGAGAAATTGGTCAACGGGCCAAAGTCTTGTGTTAATGGTGTAAAGAAAAAATGAATTGAACAACAAATTATTTGGCTGACCAACTCTGATGAGTAGCGTTGGATAGCAATTTGTTAATTGTCTTTATTGACGGCATTCATTATTATTTATACAAATTCTTAACCTATACATATATACATACCTACATTAATATTTACATACTAGAGGTGCATGACTCAATATTGAGGAATGCTTTGACAGCGAATTATTATATTGGCCTACATATTGTCAATATGATTCCTGCTTGAGCAGTTTAGTATGACGCATAAATACATTAGGCGACTTGGCAAACGCGAATGAACTCATAATAGTTATCTGGGTCAATGAACGAAAGTTTTTAATGTTAAGCGTGTTTGAAGTGAGGTGCATTCCACGCGATACTACACCATCGGCCTTTTAAGTAAGTGTATATAATTTTATGCTTAATTATAGACGGTCACTCCAATGTTACTGTGATAAGTGTGCCGTGTTGTTTCATTTTTCGTTGAATGACCCAGTCAACTTGCTTGGTGTAACCAGAAGAGATTTTTTTTTTTTTTTTGGTATTTAATTGTAATAATTAATTATGACATAGTGGTAACTTGATATTATGAGTAAATGTGTCTTCTTGTTTTTATTCGTTTGCATTTGCTTTACATTCAGTGCCCGTTATGCTGATTCTCGCTTTTTCTTAATAAGCTGACTTTTGCAAATTTTTTTGTATATGTACTATAATGAGCAATTTTTTATTGACATTTTTTTGTACATTTTTTTTTGTGCTAATTTTTTATGGTTGAGTGCTTACGATTATGAATAATGTTTTGCATCAAGTGTTATTGACATTTGTTGTTACATATTAGAATTTTAAGTGTGTCCACTCACTTAAAATCTGTATATGTTTACAAATGTATTATGATTAACAGTCATTTGATGCTAACATGGGTTAGTATTTATTATTTCTTTTGTTTATTTACAATTTCTTTCTTACGTATCTATGTTGTTGAGTAAATTGGGATGCTTATAGTATGATTGTTTTGGTTTTCAAATCATATGTGTTACTAGTAAATGGTCTATACTAGTTTAAGCCTATTTTTATAGATTACCATTTCTTTATTTGCAGGTAGGTTAAAAGTAGAAAGAAATGTTTCCTATTTCATGAAAGAAATGTTTCCTATTTCTATTTTCTAATCTGTTAAGAATGAAAGATATTTTCCTATTACTATTTCTTATTCTACCTGTGGTTAAAGTAAAAATATTTTTCCTAAAATTATTACCTCTCTAAAAACTAGGTTTCCTAACTGAAGCATCTCATACTTATATCTATTTTTTTTTTTTTCTATTTCTAACTTTAATTATTTCTATTAATTGACAGCTTTTCATTGTTATTTCATTTTATGAGGGTTACATTAAATTTAGTACAAAAAAATATCTGTAGCTAATTATACGGGAATTTATAATATGAAATATGTCACTAAGTAAGGGTTAATATCAATAATTTGACTAGACACTGTTGGCTCCTCACAAAAATAAAAAAGGACGTGTGGCACTCGGGGACTGCCACGGTAAAGCTATTGCATATTATCAACTTATGCAATTATAATATTTATGCAACATTTTTTTTCTTTGATATTAATTAAACTTTTGTCTTTGATATTAAAAGTCAAAATTTTTAAGCGTGGTGACCGTTAAGAAAACAAATTTTTTACTTTTATTGAATAAATGAGAAGTTAATATTGGTTAAAAAATTTGTATTATTATCTTACAAGATATGTACATACATAGGTTATTCAGTAATATTTATAATGGAAATTATAGGTTTACGGTAACTGAAATAGGAAACATACGTTTGAGACTTGATGTCCTCTAAATATCTTGAAAATACCGCGTCAATGGTGGTCCCATATTTTGTTGTGGATCCTTTTGGATCATTATTTATTTTCAAATTAAATTTTTCAAAAAGAAAACTTGTCAACCGCTCTGATTTTTTATCAGCGAAATTGATGTTGAAATCGCCGGCCAAGATAAGTGGAAATTTATTAGCATTTGTACCAAGTATTTTTGCCCCTTCTTCAGAGTACTCCACTAAAGTGCGATGAATAAAATGCTCTACCTCGTCCAATTTGGGATTCGGAGAAATGTAAATTGCTACCATGACAATGTGTAGACCATTTCTAAGTTTGCATAAGCACGCACAAATATCTCCAACAAATGAGCACCTAAAATTAACATCGCTAACGTGTGCAATATTTATTTCAATATTCGGAGTCATAACATTAGTAACGTTATTGTTATTTTGGTAAATAGCTACACCACCCTTTGGAGCAGTATCTCGTTTGAATTGAACAATACATTTGAAATTAAGTATTTCGATCGGATTATCACGCGTCATGCAAGTTTCGGTAAGAAGTAAGACATGTATTTGTCTCGTAACTGAATCTTGTAAATCGTATTTGTTACTATTTAGACTTTGGCAATTGATAATCATTATTGAAATGCCATTTCAATTACTAATGAAATCTAAGACACTTTGAGCTATCGTCTGAACACTATTTAAAGACAGTCTTTTGAATTCTTGCAACAAAGATTCAGTCGATGCAGCTTGCTTTCGATTATGATAAAACTTAAATACGGCATTATAGTTTTTTGTCGTGATATACAATTTTTCAATATTTGTCACCCGAGAGAGCGCAACATAAACGAGTTCCTGAGAAAGTGCTTTACTATACTCATATACTATTTCGTCAAAAGTTCCACCTTGCGACTTATGTATAGTTAGAGCAAGAGCTTTAGCTAATGGAAAATGTTTGCGTTTGGCTTTACATTTTCTATCCAATGTTAATGAAATATTTGCTGTTCGTAATTCAATGGGAACAGCGAGACTGCCGACTCTATTTTGCACTGCTATAGCGGCTGCCCTTTGCCTTTTTTTCTACTCACTTTATCTGAACCACAAAATTCCAGCCAAACTATAATCAATGAGTTGCTTTCATCAAATTCGAGATATACCAATTTCCCAGCAGCACCATTACACAAACCATCAGTAGCGTCGATGTTGGTTTTAATAACATAATGCTTTCCAACAACAAAAGCAATGTGATAAGGCAGCCCTCCAGTATCAACAACAGATTTTTTATGTAATTTAAGTCTAAAATTAGCTTCTTGCTCAGTACTTTAATCACCAATAATGACGTCTACGGACGGTGAAAGAAATTTGTTTTCACATTGGCTCAAAATCAAATTTTTATAGGCGCCAATATCTTCATTTTTGAAAAATGAACGAACTCCATCAGGACATAATATAGCAACATCCTCTTTTTTGAAAAATCACGATTCAATAAGTTGAAACTCATGCTCATCTAGTACATCTCCATTACCTATTTTTGTCAAAACTTGTGAAAATGCAACATTAGCTTGTCTCATTACTGTGGTAAGTTGATAAAATTTTAATTTTCTCCATAAATGCGGTCCAATCATGCTCGTTCTGATTGTCTTGTAAATTGGTGTAGATCTTACTGGTGGCAATTGCCGCAAATCTCCGATCAAAATAACATCTATACTTCCGAAGTCTGTGTTGTTTCCTGTTATTAGTTTTAGGCGATTATCAATTTTATGTAGAAGTTCTGCACTAACCATGCTTATTTCATCATTGATTAGTACTCTTACATATCTAAAGAGAGATCTATACAATTGCAACGTTTCTGATGACAAAGGCAAAAGTTTTGAAAGAGAACTTTTGAGAGCTGTATGAAAAGTTGTACCATCAATAGCCACGGCAGCTTTGCCGGTTGAAGCACATGTAATATAGGCATTGCAGTAACCATCATTATCAGTGAACCTGTTGTAAATTTCCATAATCAGTTTGATAACGAATGATTTTCCCGTGCCAGCTGGTCCCGTAAAAAAAATTTCGAATGGTTCTTGAATTGAAGTTTGTAAATGATGAATTATATTCATAAGAATATCTCTTTGTTGATCATTGTACATTCGCATTAAATCATAAAATTGTTGATAATCCATTAAATTTTCTCTTTTTTTAGCTATAGCCCCAAGTTTATGCAGAGATGCATTTTGTAAATCAACGGTAGCAGTTGAGTTTGGATCACGTAGCAATAAGTCATAAGGATCTCTTTCATGCAATATATCAACCGCTCTTAATAATTCTTCGTCTTCTTGTTCTTCATCGTTTTCTCGGCACAACTGTCTACAAATTTCTAAAGTTTTCTCTATATCCAAATTTGATTCAAATTCTTTCCTACGCTCTAATATCGTATCTTTGTTGTCCTCGTATATTTGAATGAACTTATTTTCAGCAATAATATCATTTTCTTCACTTTGAAAAGGAACATGCAACAGAACCATCTCACGCCTATAATCGTTGTAATTGTCAGCCATATCGTATTTCCTGTATCTTATTATTCTTGCAGTATCTCTTTTAGTGTAAGTCCTCTTTTTATTTAGGTAATATTTTGAACAAATTGTGCTAACGTAACATCGCGGAGTTCTTCAGGTCTTTTCTCATACTTATCGAACCAATTCTCTTTCCAAACGTTCGTACAATCATCATCTAAAGCTTCAAGTTCCTTCATAGATTTTCTAATTCTTGCGCGTTCAGTAGGAAATACCGTTGTAATGTAGACTGTTACCACCGATGACTTAGCCATAGGTTCTCTTAATAAATACCAAGCATCTTCTTGTGCCGGCATTTCAACAGACTGAAGTATGTCAATACTCATTTTTTTCGTGATATCAACAATGTCGAATTCTGGATGCTCATCCATTATGTCAATTATTTGTCTTTGCAAATTGCTAATGTTGCACAAGCGTATTCATCTAGTATAATCTGAAAATCCATGTTTGATTTCAAATGGTGTAATACGAATGGATTGAAAGTGGTGTGCCATTTTTCTGCTGGTGTTCTTTTATAGAATAATTTTGGTCTATTGATGCCAGTTCGAATAATATTGTAGTAATGATCTTCAGAAATAATATCATTATGCGAGGAAAATTCATCAAAATTCGTGTAGTCAAAATTTTCGAGATTAATTCTTATAAATTTAAATCGTTTCCTATATTCTTTGAAAAGTGCTTCTGAGTAATCGGGATCAGTGTCTTTCATAGGTATCAAATTCATAGTTTTTTTTGTTGGCATAAATGGTGCATTAAATATACATTCTTGCTTTTTATTAGGATTCATTTTATTATAACACGTGAATGTATGTTTATGTGTTTCTAGTTTTATATTTCCAGACGCCTTTGACGCTGACACAGAAACTAATTCGTCGATAAATTTAATTACTTCAGGATTATTGCTTGATAAATCTTCAGGAACATTTACCAACCAAAGAAGAATATGAGCATGTGGGCTACCACGATGTTGAAATTCTATTATTTTGAAATATTGTACTACTCTATATTTTCCGAATGGACTTGATTGCAAATTTTTACCAGACAATTTACCATTTTATTAAAATAAATAGCACAAGTTACGGCATCTTCATTCACAAGTTGAGCTTTATGCACATAAATCATTTCTGATAAATTTTCATCTGAAATTTCCGCTCCCTCGTTTCTCAATTTGTACAATAATTTCAACAAATTTTCCCAGACAGTTTCATTGGTCAAGAGTCATAAAAGCAGTTGGTGGCCCTAATTGCCTGATCATTGCAAAAAGATCTTTTTGCCGATCTGACCAAAACCAAGCAGAGTTTGGTATGCAGCGAAGAAATGCGAGATTTGTTTCTAAACAATTATTTATATATTCTTCAGATTGAATAGTCTCTTTCGTAATTGAAGTACCTTGTCCAACATGCTTAAACGCAACGTTGACACATCTACTAACTCGCAACCTCATTATTCTAGCAGCGATGTATAAAAGGTGTTGTGGGTCAGTGGCACGCCTATCAGTACGCCGAAGCTCGCTGGTAGCTTGCATGAATGTAGTAACAATAACACCATCTCTGTATGTTCGAAACTGATCGCCATAGATTGTCGGAAAAGATAGTTCTTCCGCATGTGCATCCATTAAAATACTGAGTGGCCTGTTATATTCACCGGGTGCTAGACTCAAAAAATAATCATCATTCCACAAAAGAGTTTGTTGCTGTGCAACTAAATTGTCTTCGATTGCACGTGTTCACTTATTTCATCCATATTTAATTGCGAAGTACGTTCATTGCCGGTAAAAAAAGATTCATCGATTTTAATGTCATAATAAATATAAAGAGGCGTAAACACTAAATACGACAACCATTCTTTAATATGGCTTTTATTGATAAGCCCGTGTACATAAGTAATTTTGTGAATCAATTTCTGTTTCAAATGCACATAAAAGCAATGGTCATCTTGAATGTTTCTTGGCAATTGTTTTACCATTGTATTGACTTCGACAGGAACTTTAATTATCTGGCCATAAATACCGTACTTGCCATTAACGTGTCTCAGTCTACGAATCTGCATGAAAGGTATTCTCTGTGAAATCGATCGTAGCTCGATAAGGTTTAACGTTGGTAAATGTAATGGAATTTTCGGATATGCAAAACCATTGTAAGTTGACATGAGAGGAATTTTTTCTTTTTCCAAATATTGTCACGTACACCTGTTAGAAGGTGAATCCGCCCCTTTGCGCAATCAAGGTGGAATGTCCCCCAGCTAGCTCAGGGCGAGAGGTCGGGGCCCTTAACCCTTGTCCACCTTGATGCGGGGCGGATGTCACAATCATCATCATCTGACTTCCGTGCATTCCCCTCGCAGAAAGCCCACCCTACCTTGGACCGCTCGAGTTTCTGCCTGGCAGCGAGTCCCCTTTTCCTCTGCTCCAAATGACCCTACATACTCACCCTAATGTCATCTTCGCCCACCCCAGTCGATTAAATTAGCACGCCATTAGATCCTTCTTCTTTTCAACTTCAAGCTAACATATTATTTATTTAAAATATCTTAACTTTATACAAAGAAATAGATAAAAAAAACGTATTTTATGGCTATTGAGCCAAATACCAATGCTCATGAAAAATAAAGATTTATATCAGAACAAAAAAAAACTTATATCACACTTGAATCAATATATGCATTTATATGTGAATATCCACGGGTACCACACGGAAAATGTATAATTATTCACAGGCTTAACACAAACCACAAAAAAAGGACACGGAATACAAATTTAAACCGTTTTCAAAAAAAAAATAGATTGCTGAACGGTGTATGCATACATATATATATATATATAGATTCATATACGTACTTTCAAAACTTAAAACGGTATGTATGTATATATTCTGAAAAATGTTCGATTTACGACACTGTACCAAAAAATAAGAAATATGTACATGTAACGGAATTATTAAAAAATACAATGTTACAAAAAAATCAGTCTTTCGCTTATTCTAGTTTTGGCAAAGGAAAAAAATATTATTCATTAGCATGTATGTAATCCGAACAAGAATAGTTTTATATATGTTACACCCATCTCCATCATGGGATATATCCTACAAGTGTTTTCCAATCAAAGATTGGCAATTTGTTCAAGGCCTACTTGGTCACCAAAGTTCATCCAAACGCTTTTGTGCTCAATCGGAGCCACTTCAAAAAATTATCCGAGGAACCACCCTAATGCCTACCTACAAGAGCGCTCTCAAGGGAGTTCAGGGGTTTGTTGCAGGGTTCATTGGCCACTGCACGATACAAAAAAAAAAAAAACGTATTTTCTTACAATTACCCGTTTGGAGTGTATTTATGTGCCTGTCCTATAGGTGCCACTTAAATTTTAACAGTTGACTTTCACAAATTACTTAAAAAAATTTTTTTTTTTTTATACAAAAAAAATACATATAACAATACATAAAACGCCTTGCTCCTATCACTTCCGCTCCTCGTCGATCTCGAGTGCGCTGCTTCAAAGGTGTCTATTGCTTGCAGTCTCGACTGCCGGAACCAGATAACATATGGTAATAGTTTTTTTTTTTTCAAATATAGGTGATTGGTATAGGGACCAGTTTAAATGCATACATGAAAAGTATAAATGTCCGGTAAAATGTAATAAATAATTTCCCTGACGCTGTTGGAGCTTTCGTCATCCGCGGTGACCAGATGGCATTCCCACTAGAGGAATAGAAAAATACCAATCAGCTCGACTTACATAGGCTAACGGAGGTATTTCACGCCAATTTTGGCGTTCACGCGTTTTTATTAGGGTGTTTATGGCACCAACAAAATAGCAAAATTGATAGCACCAAAACTAAAATCTTGCAAAAAAAATACGTGCTCAATATTATGAGGATTACTTTTATCGAAGAAATTTTTAGCTTTTAACTAGGGATATGAAACCAGAAAGACAGAAAAAATGCGGTTAAATTTTTCCGACACAATTAAAATGTATCCAGAAAATTTTGCAACAAAAAAAAGGGATAATTATTTCAAAAAAAAAGAAGATAATTAAAATGGGGGGGGATTAAAACCTGGAAAATTTTATGACCGAAGTCGACAATGGGGTTGCGTGAACCCCAAAAATGGCGCAAAAATAAGGGGATTAACAAAAAAAAATCTTGAAACAAAAAAAATCTCGGGATATAACACTTACCCATAAAAATTTATTCCACATCCATATGCAGCAGTTGGGTTAAATTAGTTTACCGACGGACCCGCTATATGTTTTAAGGCCAAAAGCCTTATATAAAAAACAAGTTTTTTTTTTTTTAACAATTTTAAACTCGAAAAATTCGATCTAACACTCTCCGCGCACAGGGAACTACTTTTAAATTTAACTTTAAATATTTATTTTACACCACAACGAACCGCGCAGCACAGGCGAACTGGCACAATATACTTTTGGACTGATCTCTTTTCTACAGTCACACCATTATCATCCTTAATCTCAACCGCAACCATAATACCCTATATCCATCCCTTTCCTGTACTCACCACGCTCGGAGCTACCATCTGGCAACCCTTGGAATAGAGCTTTTGCCAATTCCTCTATTGTGAACATACCCCATTTGACAGTTCTCTTATTTGTTTACATTTTTATCTGTGCGCTATTTAACTCGTGCTAAATAATTATCGTTTTCGAGTTATTTAATTAGAAAAATTCAGTGCGCGAGTGATATTTTGTGAAAAGGGCAGCGCGGCTCTTCCGTGCGGTTCATAGGTACTACGCTGTGCCTTTGGAGCGGCTTGGAAGGGAAGTGTAGAACGACAACCAAATGCGACCAGGCACATTAACAACAGGTAATAACAATGTAATTTTCAATTATACATATTTGCAGTAGAAACTGACAATTTTCATGTAGTTGTAATTTTGATGCATTTGTTACCCAACAGAAAACAATTGTGAACTTATATAAGAGATTTATTCCCAAATTAATAAAAATGGGTTTTCCTTTTTATACTCAGTTGAGCAGAGCTCACAGAGTATATTAAGTTTGATTGGATAACGGTTGGTTGTACATATATAAAGGAATCGAGATAGATATAGACTTCCATATATCAAAATAATCAGGATCGAAAAAAAATTTGATTGAGCCATGTCCGTCCGTCCGTCCGTCCGTTAACACGATAACTTGAGTAAATTTTGAGGTATCTTGATGAAATTTGGTATGTAGGTTCCTGAGCACTCATCTCAGACCGCTATTTAAAATGAACGATATCGGACTATAACCACGCCCACTTTTTCGATATCGAAAATTTCGAAAAACCGAAAAAGTGCGATAATTCATTACAAAAGACCGATAAAGCGACGAAACTTGGTAGATGAGTTGAACTTATGACGCAAAATATAAAATTAGTAAAATTGTGGACAATGGGCGTGGCACCGCACACTTTTTAAAGAAGGTAATTTAAAACTTTTGCAAGCTGTAATTTGGCAGTGGTTGAAGATATCATGATGAAATTTGGCAGGAACGTTACTCTTATTACTGCATGTACGCTTAATAAAAATTAGCAAAATCGGAGAAGGACCACGCCCACTTTTAAAAAAAAATTTTTTTAAAGTAAAATTTTAACAAAAAATTTAATATCTTTACAGTATATAAGTAAATTATGTCAAGATTCAACTCCAGTAATGATATGGTGCAACAAAATACAAAAATAAAAGAAAATTTAAAAATGGGCGTGGCTCCGCCCTTTTTCATTTAATTTGTCTAGGATACTTTTAATGCCATAAATCGAACAAAAATTTGGTAGGGGCATAGATTTTATGGCGCTAACTGTTTTCTGTGAAAATGGGCGAAATCGGTTGATGCCACGCCCAGTTTTTATACACAGTCGTCCGTCTGTCCTTCCGCATGGCCGTTAACACGATAACTTGAGCAAAAATCGATATATCTTTACTAAACTCAGTTCACGTACTTATCTGAACCCACTTTACCTTGGTATGAAAAATGAACGAAATCCGACTATGACCACGCCCACTTTTTCGATATCGAAAATTGCGGAAAATGAAAAAAATGCAATAACTCTATACCAAATACGAAAAAAGGGATGAAACATGGTAAGGTAATTGGATTGTTTTATTGACGCGAAATATAACTTTAGAAAAAACTTTATAAAATGGTTGTGACACCTACCATATTAAGTAGAAGAAAATGAAAAAGTTCTGCAGGGCGAAATAAAACACCCTTAAAATCTTGCCAGGTATTACATATATAAATAAATTAGCGGTATCCAACCGATAATGTTCTGGGTCACCCTAGTCCACATTTTGGACGATATCTGGAAAACGCCTTCACATATACAACTACCACCACTCCCTTTTAAAACTCTCATTAATACCTTTAATTTGATACCCAAATCGTACAAACTCATTCTAGAGTCACCCCTGGTCCACCTTTATGGCGATATCTCGAAAAGGCGTCCACCTATAGAACTAAGCCCCACACCCTTTTAAAATACTCATTAACACCTTTCTTTTGATACCCATATCGTACAAACAAATTCTAGGGTCACCCCTGGTCCACCTTTATGGCGATATCTCGAAACGGCGTCCACCTATGGAACTAAGGATTACTCCCTTTTAAAATACTCATTAACACCTTTCTTTTGATACCCATATCGTACAAACAAATTCTAGGGTTACCCCTGGTCCACCTTTATGGCGATATCTCGAAACGGCGTCCACCTATGGAACTAAGGATTACTCCCTTTTAAAATACTCATTAATACCTTTAATTTGATATCCATATCGTACAAACGCATTCTAGAATCACCCCTGGTCCACCTTTATGACGATATCTCGAAACGGCGTCCACCTATAGAACTAAGGCCCACTCCCTTTTAAAATACTCATTAACACCTTTCGTTTGATGCCCATATTGTGCAAACGCATTCTAGAGTCACCCCTGGTCCATCTTTACGGCGATATCTCGAAAAGGCTTCCATCTATAGAACTTAGGTCCACGCCCTTTTAAAATACTCATTAATACCTTTCATTTGATACCCATATCGTACAAACGCATTCTAGGGTCAACCCTGATCCACCTTTATGGCTATATCCCTAAATGGCGTCCACCTATAGAACTATGGCCCACTCCCTCATAAAATACTCTTTAATGCCTTTCATTTGATACACATGTCATACAAACACATTCTAGGGTTTCCCTCGGTTCATTTTCCTACATGGTTATTTTCCCTTATGTTGTCACCATAGCTCTCAACTGAGTATGTAATGTTCGGTTACACCCGAACTTAACCTTCCTTACTTGTTTTCTTTATTTTTTTTCTAGTGCGGAACTAGGAGGCCCCGGCTTTGAGGCGTAGCGGACGAGGTGTTGGGACCTTGGAATGTCGAGTTTACGGGAAGTACACTTGCTTAGAATAATGAATATAAGGATTGTTACTTTTGCCTACTTTTATTTCGTCTTTCTAGGTACCTTTGCCAACGACTTGGGAGTTTGGCCGTACAACTCGAGCGAGCCAAAGTGCGACCAACGCGGGGAACACCCACACCCTGACAATATGTATAACGCGTAGAACAGACTTGAACCATTTCATCAGGTGTGTAATTTTAAAACAATCAAATTCGTACTATCAGGATATAGAAAGAAAAAAATATAAAGTGAAGAATAATTAAAATTACCTGCAGTATTGTTTTCAAAATACTTTCATGTTTACCGGTCGACATTTTCAGGTCTCTTTTCCACCATAGTCTGTCGCAAATAATACAAGAATGACCAAAAGAATTACTCGTAAAGTGTTTGTAAAAATCAATGTGACTTCTATTGTGTTTACGATAATTTCTGTAAACTGGGATAGTGCCATCAACAATAAAATCAATAATATGTTCACCAATTTGATCTTCTCTATCAATCTCAATTTCATTTTGATGATTATTATCGTTATCTTCGGTAGGATCATCATAATTGTCTTGTATTGTCTCCAATAAATCTGGTACTTCATAAAAAGGTGTGAAATGTTGATCACGAAGATGAAGATGAATCCAGTTTTGTGTATCATTTGCTTTAAAATGACAAAAGATAGTATCTTGATTTTTTGTAGTTATGTTGTAAAAACAATAATGTACACAAACATTTTGATTGTACACTTTTGAAAATAAGTACAAATAATCCAAATCTCCGTAATCATTACTGCTTGATAGAATGTTATAAGCTTCTTGTGGATTGTGGCATAAGTTTAAATAGGGCGAATCGCGTAACTGATTTCTCAAGACACAAGTCTCAATTTGAAGTTGCAAAACACTTATAAGAGAGTGGAATATGCAATTACCATCGCCAGGAATTCCTGTGTTCCTATGTAGAATAGCTCCGGGAGTGATGCATTCATTACGCTGTTCATAAATATGAAGTTGTTGGCTGTGAAATTGATTCTCTTGTGGCGTTACATTTTCTATATTTTCAACAGCCCTACATTGCACGACATTCTCTTTACTGTCAATTTTTTGTCTTTTCCTGTGAAAAAATTAGGAAATCGTAAAGTTAAATAATATTGAGATATATATCTGTGGTCACAAGTCATAATAACCTAAGTCGAAATAAGAGAATTCGCTAAAATTATTTTTGCTTGCATTTAATACCTACTAAATGAACAAGAATGTGTTTAAATTTCCAACATTTGTCATTGAACATATATTAACTCTTGATTTCGATTAATCAATGCAAATATATCGTCGTTCCCAACGAAGACTAACACAGTTCAGAAAAAAATTTCATACATAAATTTGAACTGTATTAGTCTTCGTTCGGACCGACGATATGACCTTTGGAACTATGATTTGAGGCGTTTTATACAACCCCTTCGGTGGCGTGATTTTAGAGTTAGGCTTTCAAATTACATATTCACGTAAGATTCTTCTGCATTACGTTGACGAAATTTCCTTTAGCGTTCAGCATTTGATTTTGTTGGTACTATATTTTTATTTTTTTTTTTCATTTTTCTTCACATCTCTCCGACTTTTTTTCTTTTAAGCTCGTTAATTTCACTTTTTAAGCTATCATTTTTCTTCACATCTTTCTGACTTTTTTTCTTTTAAGCTCGTTAATTACACTTTTTAAGCTATCATTTTTCTTCACATCTTTCCGACTTTTTTTTCTTTTAAGCTCGTTAAGTTCACTTTTTAAGCTATAATTTTTTTCTCTACGAAATTTAACTTCGGCATTATACGTGTTTACACAAAGACAGTAGAAATTCACTGATCAAGGTGTAGTAATCGTGCACCTTGCAAAAACTTTACACGAAAATGGGGGAATCCGTTCTTTTCACGATGCACACATGCTTCATACATATTTTTATTATTTTATTTTACGCAGAATTTGAATTGATAATAACAACAAAAAAAATCAAAGCGAACAACTATATACGTAATTAATGTACTAAGTTCAACAGCAACAAAGGCAATTATGTACAGCGTGTGTGTGTGTGTTGGTGGGCATCATCTAGCATGCAGGTCATCTGGCATCTGGCGGTTACCAGTACCATCTACCGCGCAGTAGTGACGATAAATTTACACCAAAGACAACAACCAATATTCGCATAAATAGATCCAATTTTCTGTAATCAGCCTGTTGCTAACACCGAAACTTTTGCTGTTATTAACAGATGTTATTCCACGATTTTATGTACATATATCAGTTACGGTTTTTTTTGATTCAGTCGCCACGCTTAAAGTCCGCGATAAAATCTATGCAATAACTTAAAATCAAAGGGAACAATTATGTACGTAATTAATGTACTAAGTTCAGCAGCAACAAAGGCAATTATGTACAGCGCGTGTGTGTGTTGGTGGGCATCATCTAGCATGCAGCTCAACTGGCATCTGGCGGTTACCAGTGCCATCTACAGCGCAGTAGTGAAGATAAAAGATAAATGTACACCAAAGACAACAACCAATATTCGCATAAATAGTACCAATTTTATGTAATCAGCCTGTTGCTAACACCGAAACTTTTTCGAACCTTTTCGAGCCTTTTCAGATCTTTTTTGACAAATATTCGTTACGGTTTTTTTTGATTTAGTCGCCAAGCCCGCGATAAAATCTATGCAATAGCTTAAAAAGGACGTGTGGCACTCGGGGACTGCCACGGTAAAGCTATTGCATATTATCAACTTATGCAATTATAATATTTATGCAACATTTTTTTTCTTTGATATTAATTAAACTTTTGTCTTTGATATTAATTCAAGTCAAAATTTTTAAGCGTGGTGACCGTTAAGAAAACAAATTTTTTACTTTTATTGAATAAATGAGAAGTTAATATTGGTTAAAAATTTTTATTATTATCTTACAAGATATGTACATACATAGCTTATTCAGTAATATTTATAATGGAAATTATAGGTTTACGGTAACTGAAATAGGAAACATACGTTTGAGACTTGACGTCCTCTAAATATCTTGAAAATACCGCGGCAATGGTGGTCCCATATTTTGTTGTGGATCCTGTTGGATCATTATTTATTTTCAACTTAAATTTTTCAAAAAGAAAACTTGTCAACCGCTCTGATTTTTTATCAGCGAAATTGATGTTGAAATCGCCCGCCAAGATAAGTGGAAATTTATTAGCATTTGTACCAAGTATTTTTGCCCCTTCTTCAGAGTACTCCACTAAAGTGCGATGAATAAAATGCTCTACCTCGTCCAATTTTGGATTCGGAGAAATGTAAATTGCTACCATGTCAATGTGTAGACCATTTCTAAGTTTGCATAAGCACGCACAAATATCTCCAACAAATGAGCACCTAAAATTAACATCGCTAACGTGTGCAATATTTATTTCAATATTCGGAGTCATAACATTAGTAACGTTATTGTTATTTTGGTAAATAGCTACACCACCCTTTGGAGCAGTATCTCGTTTGAATTGAACAATACATTTGAAATTAAGTATTTCAATCGGATTATCACGCGTCATGCAAGTTTCGGTAAGAAGTAAGACATGTATTTGTCTCGTAACTGAATCTTGTAAATCGTATTTGTGACTATTTAGACTTTGGCAATTGATAGTCATTATTGAAATGCCATTTCAATTACTAATGAAATCTAAGACACTTTGAGCTATCGTCTGAACACTATTTAAAGACAGTCTTTTGAATTCTTGCAACAAAGATTCAGTCGATGCAGCTTGGTTTCGATTATGATAAAACTTAAATACGGCATTATAGTTTTTTGTCGTGATATACAATTTTTCAATATTTGTCACCCGAGAGAGCGCAACATAAACGAGTTCCTGAGAAAGTGCTTTACTATACTCATATACTATTTCGTCAAAAGTTCCACCTTGCGACTTATGTATAGTTAGAGCAAGAGCTGAAGCTAATGGAAAATGTTTGCGTTTGGCTATATATTTTCTATCCAATGTTAATGAAATATTTGCTGTTCGTAATTCAATGGGAACAGCTAGACTGCCGACTCTATTTTGCACTGCTAGAGCGGCTGCCCTTTGCCTTTTTTTTCTACTCACTTTATCTGAACCACAAAATTCCAGCCAAACTATAATCAATGAGTTACTTTCATCAAATTCGAGATATACCAATTTCCCAACAGCTCCATTACACAAACCATCAGTAACGTCGATGTTGGTTGTAATAACATAATGCTTTCCAACAACAAAAGCAATGTGATAAGGCAGCCCTCCAGTATCAACAACAGATTTTTTATGTAATTTAAGTCTAAAATTAGCTTCTTGCTCAGTACTTTAATCACCAATAATGACGTCTACGGACGGTGAAAGAACTTTGTTTTCACATTGGCTCAAAATCAAATTTTTATAGGCGCCAATATCTTCATTTTTGAAAAATGAACGAACTCCATCAGGACATAATATAGCAACGTCCTCTTTTTTGAAAAATCTCGATTCAATAAGTTGAAACTCATGCTCATCTAGTACATCTCCATTACCTATTTTTGTCAAAACTTGTGAAAATGCAACATTAGCTTGTCTCATTACTGTGGTAAGTTGATAAAATTTTAATTTTCTCCATAAATGCGGTCCAATCATGCTCGTTCTGATTGTCTTGTAAATTGGTGTAGATCTTACTGGTGGCAATTGCCGCAAATCTCCGATCAAAATAACATCTATACTTCCGAAGTCTGTGTTGTTTCCTGTTATTAGTTTTAGGCGATTATCAATTTTATGTAGAAGTTCTGCACTAACCATGCTTATTTCATCATTGATTAGTACTCCTACATATCTGAAGAGAGATCTATACAATTGCAACGTTTCTGATGACAAAGGCAAAAGTTTTGAAAGAGAACTTTTGAGAGCTGTATGAACAGTTGTACCATCAATAGCCACGCAGCTTTGCCGGTTGAAGCACATGTAATATAGGCATTGCAGTAACCATCATTATCAGTAAACCTCTTGTAAATTTCCATAATCAGTTTGATAACGAATGACTTTCCCGTGCCAGCTGGTCCCGTAAAAAAAATTTCGAATGGTTCTTGAATTGAAGTTTGTAAATGATGAATTATATTCATAAGAATATCTCTTTGTTGATCATTGTACATTCGCATTAAATCATAAAATTTTTGATAATCCATTAAATTTTCTCTTTTTTTAGCTATAGCCCCACGTTTATGCAGAGATGCATTTTGTAAATCAACGGTAGCAGTTGAGTTTGGATCACGTAGCAATAAGTCATAAGGATCTCTTTCATGCAATATATCAACCGCTCTTAATAATTCTTCGTCTTCTTGTTCTTCATCGTTTTCTCGGCACAACTATCTACAAATTTCTAAAGTTTTCTCTATATCCAAATTTGATTCAAACTCTTTCCTACGCTCTAATATCGTATCTTTGTTGTCCTCGTATATTTGAATGAACTTATTTTCAGCAACATTATCATTTTCTTCACTTTGAAAAGGAACATGCAACAGAACCATCTCACGCCTATAATCGTTGTAATTGTCAGCCATATCGTATTTCCTGTATCTTATTATTCTTGCAGTATCTCTTTTAGTGTAAGTCCCCTTTTTATTTAGGTAATATTTTGAACAAATTGTGCTAACGTAACATCGCGGAGTTCTTCAGGTCTTTTCTCATACTTATCGAACCAATTCTCTTTCCAAACGTTCGTACAATCATCATCTAAAGCTTCAAGTTCCTTCATAGATTTTCTAATTCTTGCGCGTTCAGTAGGAAATACCGTTGGAATGTAGACTGTTACCACCGATGACTTAGCCATAGGTTCTCTTAATAAATACCAAGCAGCTTCTTGTGCCGGCATTTCAACAGACTGAAGTATGTCAATACTAATTTTTTTCGTGATATCAACAATGTCGAATTCTGGATGCTCGTCCATTATGTCAATTATTTGTCTTTGCAAATTACTAATGCCTCTATTATGCTTATTGACATATTCAACAACATATGTTGCACAAGCGTATTCATCTAGTATAATCTGAAAATCCATGTTTGATTTCAAATGATGTAATACGAATGGATTGAAATTGGTGTGCCATTTTTCTGCTGGTGTTCTTTTATAGAATAATTTTGGTCTATTGATGCCAGTACGAATAATATTGTAGTAATTATCTTCAGAAATAATATCATTATGCGAGGAAAATTCATCAAAATTCGTGTAGTCAAAATTTTCGAGATTAATTCTTATAAATTTAAATCGTTTCCTATATTCTTTCAAAAGTGCTTCTGAGTAATCGGGATCAGTGTCTTTCATAGGTATCAAATTCATAGTTTTTTTTGTTGGCATAAATGGTGCATTAAATCTACATTCTTGCTTTTTATTAGGATTCATTTTATTATAACACGTGAATGTATGTTTATGTGTTACTAGTTTTATATTTCCAGACGCCTTTGACGCTGACACAGAAACTAATTCGTCGATAAATTTAATTACTTCAGGATTATTGCTTGATAAATCTTCAGGAACATTTACCAACCAAAGTAGAATATGAGCATGTGGGCTACCACGATGTTGAAATTCTATTATTTTGAAATATTGTACTACTCTATATTTTCCGAATGGACTTGATTGCAAATTTTTACCAGACAATTTACCATTTTATTAAAATAAATAGCACAAGTTACGGCATCGTCATTCACAAGTTGAGCTTAATGCACATAAATCATTTCTGATAAATTCTCATCTGAAATTTCCGCTCCCTCGTTTCTCAATTTGTACAATAATTTCAACAAATTTTCCCAGACAGTTTCATTGGTCAAGAGTCATAAAAGCAGTTGGTGGCCCTAATTGCCTGATCATTGCAAAAAGATTGTCTAAGCTTTGGGCAATTGAGGGCGAGCAGTTTAATAAGAGTTATAAATGAGTAATTTTATGTGCTTGTAAGCGTATGAGTCGTGGCACAGTGGCTGACGTACCCGACCAAACGCCCGGGGTTGCGGGTTCAACTCCCACCAAGCATTCCTTTTTTTAAATTTATAAATTATTATTATTAATGGACTGTATTGAGTATATGGGGTTTTTGTTTTAATGTATTCCATTTATTGAGTTGGGTAGTTTTAGTGTTATTGGTGTATTTAAGTCATGGGAGGATGCATAGCATCAGTACACCTTTATTTAATTATTTGTGTTTATTTTAAGGGATTCAGTTTATTAAGTTGGGTAGTTTTAGTGTTATTGGTGTGTTTAAGTCATGGGAGGATGCATAGCATCAGCACACCTTTTATTTATTTAATTTGGGAGCGAGCACTGGGGGCTCTGAGGCTTCGCTCTAATGAGCCACCTCATCTTCTATTTGAAGAACCCCTTCAAATTGTGATATGGAGGCGAGCACTGGGCTCTGATGTATTAGCACACCATCCGAAGAACCTCGCTTTTAATTAAAAAACTCAAACTATGTCTTTAGAATATTTCACTAACCAGTTGAGAATTACAAGCACACTCAATGGCTACTGAAACAAACGAACGAAAAATGTTCATAGTTTAAGTCGCTTAAACAAAGATCTTTTTGCCGATCTGACCAAAACCAAGCAGAGTTTGGTATGCAGCGAAGAAATGCGAGATTTGTTTCTAAACAATTATTTATATATTCTTCAGATTGAATAGTCTCTTTCGTAATTGAAGTACCTTGTCCAACATGCTTAAACGCAACGTTGACACATCTACTAACTCGCAACCTCATTATTCTAGCAGCGATGTATAAAAGGTGTTGTGGGTCAGTGGCACGCCTATCAGTACGGCGAAGTTCGCTGGTAGCTTGCATGAATGTAGTAACAATAACACCATCTCTGTATGTTCGAAACTGATCGCCATAGATTGTCGGAAAAGATAGTTCTTCCGCATGTGCATCCATTAAAATACTGAGTGGCCTGTTATATTCACCGGGTGCTAGACTCAAAAAATAATCATCATTCCACAAAAGAGTTTGTTGCTGTGCAACTAAATTGTCTTCGATTGCACGTGTTCACTTATTTCATCCATATTTAATTGCGAAGTACGTTCATTGCCGGTAAAAAAAGATTCATCGATTTTAATGTCACGATAAATATAAAGAGGAGTAAACACTAAATACGACAACCATTCTTTAATATGGCTTTTATTGATAAGCCCGTGTACATAACTAATTTTGTGAATCAACTTCTTTTTCAAATGCACATAAAAGCAATGGTCGTCTTGAATGTTTCTTGGCAATTGTTTTACCATTGTATTGACTTCGACAGGAACTTTAATTATCTGGCCATAAATACCGTACTTACCATTAACGTGTCTCAGTCTACGAATCTGCATGAAAGGTATTCTCGGTGAAATCAATCGTAGCTCGATAAGGTTTAACGTTGGTAAATGTAATGGAATTTTCGGATATGCAAAACCATTGTAAGTTGACATGAGAGGAATTTTTTCTTTTTCCAAATATGTATAACGCGTAGAACAGACTTAAACCATTTCACCAGGTGTGTAATTTTAAAACAATCAAATTCGTATTATCAGGATATAGAAAGAAAAAAATATAAAGTGAAGAATAATTAAAATTACCTGCAGTATTGTTTTCAAAATACTTTCATGTTTACCGGTCGACATTTTCAGGTCTCTTTTCCACCATAGTCTGTCGCAAATAATACAAGAATGACCAAATGAATTACTCGTAAAGTGTTTGTAAAAATCAATGTGACTTCTATTGTGTTTACGATAATTTCTGTAAACTGGGATAGTGCCATCAACAATAAAATCAATAATATTTTCACCAATTTGATCTTCTCTATCAATCTCAATTTCATTTTGATGATTATTATCGTTATCTTCGGTAGGATCATCATAATTGTCTTGTATTGTCTCCAATAAATCTGGTACTTCATAAAAAGGTGTGAAATGTTGATCACGAAGATGAAGATGAATCCAGTTTTGTGTATCATTTGCTTTAAAATGACAAAAGATAGTGTCTTGATTTTTTGTAGTTATGTTGTAAAAACAATAATGTACACAAACATTTTGATTGTACACTTTTGAAAATAAGTACAAACAATCCAAATCTCCGTAATCATTACTGCTTGATAGAATGTTATAAGCTTCTTGTGGATTGTTGCATCAGTTTAAATAGGGCGAATCGCGTAACTGATTTCTCAAGACACAAGTCTCAATTTGAAGTTGCAAAACACTTATAAGAGAGTGGAATATGCAATTACCATCACCAGGAATTCCTGTGTTCCTATGTAGAATAGCTCCGGGAGTGATGCATTCATTACGCTGTTCATAAATATGAAGTTGTTGGCTGTGAAATTGATTTTCTTGTGGCGTTACATTTTCTATATTTTCAACAGCCCTACATTGCACGACATTCTCTTTACTGTCAATTTTTGTCTTTTCCTGTGAAAAAATTAGGAAATCGTAAAGTTAAATAATATTGAGATATATATCTGTGGTCACAAGTCATAATAACCTAAGTCGAAATAAGAGAATTCGCTAAAATTATTTTTGCTTGCATTTAATACCTACTAAATGAACAAGAAAGTGTTTAAATTTCCAACATTTGTCATTGAACATATATTAACTCTTGATTTCGATTAATCAATGCAAATATATTGTCGTTCCCAACGAAGACTAACACAGTTCAGAAAAAAATTTCATACATAAATTTGAACTGTATTAGTCTTCGTTCGGACCGACGATATGACCTTTGGAACTATGATTTGAGGCGTTTTATACAACCCCTTCGGTGGCGTGATTTTAGAGTTAGGATTTCAAATTACATATTCACGTAAGATTCTTCTGCATTACGTTGACGAAATTTCCTTTAGCGTTCATCATTTGATTTTGTTGGTACTATATTTAATTTTTTTTCATTTCTCTTCACATCTCTCCGACTTTTTTTCTTTTAAGCTCGTTAATTTCACTTTTTAAGCTATCATTTTTCTTCACATCTTTCTGACTTTTGTTCTTTTAAGCTCGTTAATTACACTTTTTAAGCTATCATTTTTCTTCACATCTTTCCGACTTTTTTTTCTTTTAAGCTCGTTAAGTTCACTTTTTAAGCTATAATTTTTTTCTCTATGAAATTTAACTTCGGCATTATACGTGTTTACACAAAGACAGTAGAAATTCACTGATCAAGGTGTAGTAATCGTGCACCTTGCAAAAACTTTACACGAAAATGGGGGAATCCGTTCTTTTCACGATGCACACATGCTTCATACATATTTTTATTATTTTATTTTACGCAGAATTTGAATTGATAATAACAACAAAAAAAATCAAAGCGAACAACTATGTACGTAATTAATGTACTAAGTTCAACAGCAACAAAGGCAATTATGTACAGCGCGTGTGTGTGTGTTGGTGGGCATCATCTAGCATGCAGCTCAACTGGCATCTGGCGGTTACCAGTGCCATCTACAGCGCAGTAGTGAAGATAAAAGATAAATGTACACCAAAGACAACAACCAATATTCGCATAAATAGTACCAATTTTATGTAATCAGCCTGTTGCTAACACCGAAACTTTTTCGAACCTTTTCGAGCCTTTTCGGATCTTTTTTGACAAATATTCGTTACGGTTTTTTTTGATTTAGTCGCCAAGCCCGCGATAAAATCTATGCAATAGCTTAAAAATAAAAATAAAAACGGTTTTAAAAATTATCAATTTGTGTTGGAGATTGTTAGTTACTCTAATAACTTTATTTAATATTTTATCCATTTCTCATTACTTCGTTCGATATGCCTTGTTTTTGTGGTCATCGAGTTGAGCGCGCTCAAAAAGTGTGCAATGTTATAAGTGCAAAAAAGTTTACCAATGCAGTGCGTTGTTGGTACATTGCCTGGTGACTTGGATTATTTTAAAAATCCAGATCAAGTTTATATTTGTGGTGATTGTGCTGTCGCTAATAATGAAGGGTGTATTTCCTTGAATAATGATGTCGCAGAGCAGCTACAACAACAGTATGCACCGCATTACAATAATGTTACTGATAAAGAGCAATATAATGTTTTATCATATATTTGCTGAACTCAAAATTTTACGAGCAGAGCAAGCAAGTGCAGTTGCTGGTAATCACTCTCTGCAAGCTGACAAAAACAAATTACTTGGCGAGTTAGAAATTGTGCGGTCTGAACTTATTAATCTCCATAAGCTCTATGATGAAGGTGTTGCTGGTTCGCTTGCTTCTCTTACATCTGAGGTCAAAGAACTGCGCCGTAGTGGTAGCAAAAACGAAAATAAAGGTAAAGCTAAAAACAACAAGCAAATCATATCTGCTGCTCAGCCAAACTCTGCTAAGCCAGGCGAACGGAATAACAACACCTTGCATGCGCATAAGATTCCGAGCCCTATTACTGATACACCAATTGACGAATCGAACAGAAACAATGCTGAGAGCACTGAAGTGCTTGTTGATAAAGTTATTCCTGTAAAAAGTGTTGTTTGTGCAATTAACACTACATCTGGTGCAACTCTCGCTAGTGCACACACTTATGATGGTGCTGCTAGTTTGTCTTGCGCTCATTCGCTTTTGGCACCTTATTCTTCACAAAGGGCGTCGACGTCGGCCGCCGCTGTGACAAATGCCTCTGGCGAGAATGAAATAAATGCACCTAGTGTGAATGCTGGCGAAAAGGAAGTAAATGCACCCAGTGGGAATGCTGGCGAAAAGGAAGTAAATGCACCCAGTGGGAATGCTGTCACAAATTCACTCAGAAATCTGAGCAAGCCTATAGTGGTTGGATCGAGTGATAACCTAGAACTTCAAGTTGGTCCTAAAATGATGTGGCTGCATCTGTCGTCTTTTTCTTCAAACGACGAATGCTGATATTATTGCCTATGTATCGAAGTACGCTGAAATCAACCCTAAGTTTTTGGTTTGTTATGCCCTCGTTAAGCGGGATGTTGATATTCATGAGTTGGTTAAAGTTGGTTTTAAACTTGGCGTGCCGCCCTGCTTCTACGATAAGGTAGTTAACGCCAGAATCTGGCCTACAAATGTTCAAATACGGCCGTTTCGTTCTTTTCGCAAGGACGTGCCACCTCAAAACGGGTTGTAGTAAATACACATTCTCACAAAGATATTAAAATTTACTTTCAAAATGTATCTGTCCTATGAACCAAATCCGACTCACTCTTTACGATGAGTTCAAACCTGGATTATGATATATTTGTAATAGTTGAGACTTGGCTTAATGATACTTTTATGGATGGTGAATTCTTCGATGCAAATTTATACTGCGTTTTTCGTAAAGATCGCGATGCATCAAAAACTGGTTTATCAAGAGGAGGAGGCGTTTTAATTGCGGTTAGACGAAAATTTCGTGTGACTTTGGAGCCTTTGCCGAATGCTGATTCCCTATTGGATATCCTCTGCATTTCTGTTCATGGAGTTTCTACACTTTTAATTTGTGCTTCTTATATACCCCCTTCTAGTAGCGATTTACTTTATAAAGAGCATGTTGATAATATTTCAGCTTTAGCATCTAGCCATGAAAATGTTTGCGTAATTGGCGACTTCAACCTCAGTAAATTAGAATGGTCTAGTTTTGACAATAGTAGGGGGCTTCTTCCAAAGTCTTCAATTGCGTTTGCTGAAACATATGTGATTGACGGTTTTTCAAGATGTGACCTTAGTCAGATTAACAGTTTTAATAACAGTTTTCATAGAATATTGGATCTCATATTTTTAAGTGATAACATGAACTTTTGCCTCCAGGAATGTCTGGAGCCTTTGTCCAATCCTGGTCCACATCATGTTCCGCTGGTTCTTCATTTGGAATTTTATGAGTTTGATACTTACGTAGAGGTGGAGGATACAATAGTTTTGTTTTAAAAATTATGATGTTGATGTGGTTAATGCAGCAATTGACTGTATTAATTGCACTCTAAACCGAAAATCGTAAATTTGCTGCCAAAATGGTAGGCAACACTTTAACCACTATATATGTGTAATATTACACATCGTTATTTTTGCAAATTTCTTGTTGAATTTTACGCAAAAAATGTGTAACACTTTAGACACAATATGCCTTAAATTGTACTCACCAGTTGCTTATATTTACACCCTAAGAGCGCGATTTCAAACACTAAGGGCCAAAGTGGGTATAAATATTAAAAAATATGTATATACTTATGTATGTATGTACCTTATAAAATTTAAAAAGAAGTTCGTCGTTCTCCTTGAAATATTTAGCAATAGCCGTGAAAATAAATTGAGTGCAAAGCTCTTTAAACAAAAACTCTCCGCAGGTGTTAACATATTTTTAAAGCTATTAACGCGGGTAGAACTAGGACTATTTGGCAACTCCTGGAAACTAATCGTATTTAACGATATTTCCTCATTATTTTCGCCCACATCTTTTTCCACCGAATAGTCACTCTTTTGGCTAAGCTTCCGGAAAAAATGTGATAGAAATGAGGACGCATTACTAAATGGTTTTAAGCAAGAAATTACTGGACAGTTGACATTTCTGCTGTAAGCAAAATGTTTTAAAATATGTCAATATACTTCATGTATACTTGTAGCGAAAAAGTCGCAAGAAGCCATCGAGCAATTAAATTTGTGGTGACACCTTCAACCACGGCATCTTCAGCAGAATGCTGAAAATGGACTGCATAGACATTGTAGCTTGAAAACTTTTTATTGCATTTTGGAAACAAACATTCAAAAAAATTTGAAGTCAGTTCCATATGCGCATATAAATGCAAATGATAACTCTTCAATTTGCAGAACTGCTTTGCACACACTTTACACACAAACTTTTCCAATATACCTATTTGTAAGGCTTATTCAATTATATATATTTACATATATTTTAAGCAAATTCGCCTATTTATATTTATATTTTAATTCGTGTTAACTTTTTTCAACCACGAGACGACAAACAGACGATAAAATGAAAATTTACAGTTACTTGAAGCAAAATACGATAATAAGTAACCGAAATTTGCACATTGTTGTGTGAAATTACAAAGTGTTTACGCGGCGTAGGCTGCCACTAGTCCCATCTCCTCCTTGTACATACGTATATCCATGAATTTATATATTCCGTATCTGGTACTGTATTTTATTATATGGAATTGTATTATATTGAATTACCCACAAAATCAATGAATTGTATTCACCCTTAAATTCCCTATTGGGTCTCCTCATGGACGTGTGGCAGCCTCCACCGCGAAAATCCACTAAATGGAATTCGCCGCAACTACATAGTAGCGAGACGGCAGGATCGCAACCTGTCAAAAAACCACCACCTTTTTGGCAATGTCTATAAAAATTTGATCTTGGTCAGCTGAACATTTTTCCGTGTTTGTGAAAAAATTATTATTATTGTGATCATTCTCCATTTCAATAGCTATATTTTTCGAGAATTTGCTCCGTATAAAAGAAAAGGAATATAGAAAGTAAACAGTTTTCTCTTTAATTTATTATAATTAACGTAACCTTTGTGATTCGGTCATTTTGGTGGTTGATGAAATCTCCTGTACAAAATACATATTCTATGTGAATAAAAGTGAAATCAAAATTACATGTAAATGAAGACAAGGCTTTGTTAATTCAATTAAAGCAGCATACAAATATACCGGGTCTCCTTGAGGCATTATTCATCGGAGCTTTCATTAAGCGGGTATTTTATTGATGGCGAAAACATTTGGAGGAGGCTTTTGTACAACATCCGAACCACTACATCGGAGTTGCGCGCGATCGGGGTTTCGGTAAGAGGCGCATCCAAGACAGCGCCAACAAAGTGTCCACATAGCAGCATCCCCACCATCACCACATCATCACCAACCATCTTCACAAAGCGGCATCTATCCAAAATTCAAGGTAACTCGTACTTAAATAATGGTCCTTCGTCGCCATTGACCAGCGTTTTAATAATATAAATTCATATACATACATTACGTATATTCCCCCGATTAAATTTTGGTGGCTCCCGCCAAATCCAAATTTCTCCCGCCAGAATTATAATTTCCCTCCAAAAATACCTTTATATATATATATATATATATATATATATACATTCTCACCCCCTTATACACCTGTACGTAAAAGCGGGGCATTAAAAAATTTCGAGGCAAATCCCACTCATACTTTTACAAAGTTAACTTGTGTCCCTTGCGGTATAATATAAATACATATTCCCACATCAGTATTACTAGGGATACCCACATTCACATAGTTTGAAATTCCCAGCAGCAAATTTTGCAGGTCATCCCAACTGAGCCTAGACTACTCCCAAATAAGTCTAACTGGTCCTAGCCTACTACACTCTCGAGCAATAGGAAAACTTATCCCTTTGGTTTTCCCGCATAAATAAACCCTCGGCAATCTCCAAAAATAACCAAAATAGCCAAAATAAAATTAAGCAAGTCCCTCTTCAGAATGGGTAGCGTAGTCGAAAGTAAATTTATATCCGAAACGGATCTCTTTTCGGATTACTGCGCTCGGTTCGGTACAACCGACATCCAAGATAACACCGAGGCATCCCTAAAAATAAAATACAAAAATATCGATGTGTTCTGGGAAAGGCTACAGAGCGCATATGACGCTGTCGTAGAGTCAGATGACAAGGACCTTCCCGACGACTTTAAGGCCTCAGCCTTCAATAAATACCGCGAAGACACAAAGGCAAGAATAGGCGATCAGCTCCAGCTAAGGGTACTAAGCAATCCCGTCCCCGCTACAACTACCACTCCCCAAGAAAATTCCGGGATACACCTCAAAGTACCCGCCTGTGACACCGAAGTCTTTTACGGGAGTTATGATCAATGGCCGTCCTTCCGTGACATGTTCACGGCGGTCTATATCAACCACCCCAAACTCTCGAGCGCCCAAAAACTGTACCACCTCAGGTACAAAACCCAAGGAAAAGCCGGCCACATAGTAAAGCAATTCCCACTGAGTGATGACAACTTTGCTCTGGCGTGGGAAACCCTGAGATCCCGTTACGAAAATAAAAGAGTCCTGGTCGACAATCAAAAAAAAGTCCTCATGAACCTCAAGCCCATTCCGACTGAAAACAGCGAAGACATTCAGCGATTGCAATCCTCCGTAAACAACTGTCTCCAGATATTAGCAACCCAACAAGTCTCGACAGATAGTTGGGATTCCATATTAATATATCTGGTAACCTCAAAACTCCCGGAAAATACAGTTGCGCTTTGGGAGCAATCTTTAAGCTCCAGAAGAGACCTACCGAACTGGTCCCAAATGGATCACTTTCTGCTTACTCTCTACGAGATAGTGGAAAGGGTGGATCAATGGCGACCAGCCAAATCCCGATACAATCCACCCTCCACCAATTTCTCAAAGCCTCCCTCAAGTCAAAACAATCCCCAGTTCAGGCAGGCTCAAACCCCTAACCAAAACCGCAACACCCGCAGAACAACAACTACTCCCAAAATCGTACAAATGCTCATGTGGCCGAGCATCAAAAAATCTACGCCTGCAGAATGTGCAAGCAGGCCTCCCACACGCTACAAAGCTGCTTGCATTACAAAAAGCTGGCAATCCCTGAACGGAAAAAATTCGTGAGAGAAAACAATATGTGCGAAAACTGCCTGTCCCAAACCCACCTCTTAAAAGATTGCACAAGCACAAGAACGTGCCTCTACTGCCAAGGTCGCCACAACTCCACCCTCCACGACGCCGGAGTATCTCATAAAACCAATGGCCCTCGGAAAACAACAGCTCAAGTAGCAACTAGTCAGGACGTTACCAACCCAGATCCCTACGAGGAACTTCCCACCACCTCAAACGCTGCCCGCATCCAATCTTTGCATACAGAAAACGATAGCAAGATTATTCTCCCCACAGCCATAGTGTCCATAGAACACCGAGGGGACTGCTTCAGGCTCAGAGCCTTAGTGGATCAAGGGCCAGAGCGTAGCTTCATCTCTTCAAAAGCTCAAATCAAGCTAGGCCTCCCATATACCCACTCCCTATTTGAAATATCGGGTATGGGAGGCGGAGTAGTACAAACCTCCAACAATTTATGCTCACTGACCCTAGTCTCGAATGACCACAAGGTGAAAATAAAGGCCCAGTCAATAGTGCTACCTCGGCTCACTAGGCAACTCCCAACACTCAGGCTAAATAACGACCAAATGCGTAAATGGTCCCATCTCAAGCTAGCAGACCAGAATACTCAGAACCCCTCCCAAATTGATCTGGTATTAGGTAGTGATCTTATCCCACAAATAATGCTAAATGGCATCGAAAAGATCTCCCCCACACTGCTAGCCCAAAACACAATATTTGGCTGGATAATAAGTGGCCAAACCCCCGAAAAGGTCGGATCACACTCCTCTCAAGCGTAGGAAGTTACGAATGTCCAGCTAAATGAACAGCTAAGACAATTCTGGGAAATCGAAGAAATACCCAGAACGCGAGTGGAAACCCCAGAAGATAAAATGTGCGAAGAATTTTATCAAAGCACCACCACTCGCATGGATAACGGTCGATACATGCCGGCTCCTATTTAAATCAACATTCCCGAACGATATCGACCTAGGTCAATCCCGTACTGCAGCCCTACGACAGTTCCACGGCATGGAACGTTCCCTCTCAAAAAAGGGCGATCTCAAGCAGCAATACGACCAGGTACTCGAGGAATATGGAAGAATGCAGTCCCAATGAAATAGAATCCCTGGGTAAATACTGCTCATTCTATCTCCCTCACCATGCAGTCGTAAGGCCAAACAAGAAGACAACGCCTCTAAAAAGTCGGGTTCCAGTCACTCCCTCAACGATGTTTTATGCACCGGACCAACCCTCTAACCCGATCTCCGAATTATGTTGCTGAAATGGCGAACATATAAATATGTGTTTAATGGCGACGTCGAGAAAATGTACCGCCAAATTCTCTTGCACCCCGATGACCAACGGATAATATTCCGAACCCCCGAACACAGTCCAATGAAGGACTACAAGTTGAAAACGGTCACCTTCGGGGTTAACTGCGCGCCTTTCCTGGCTATTCGCACTCTACACGAGCTGTCGAAAGACATAGCCGATTCCCATCCACGCGCAGCCCCAATACTAAAATCCGAGACGTATGTTGATGATATTTTATCTGGCAGTCATGATCTCCAATCAGTCGAGCAATCCCTAACAGAGACTATAGACGCTCTCAATTCAGCCGGCTTTCCCCTAAAAAAGATCACGGCAAACCATCCCGACATCCTCCAAAAAATATCAAAAACTGATATGCTGGAAACAAACTTTCTCGAGTTCGAAAGGACTAGCACCGCCAAGACCCTGGGCATCCAGTGGAACGCCCTAACGGATACATTCTCGTATACCGTCGACTCAAATCCGGCATCCACTGCAGCCACGAAGCGGCAAATACTCTCCTCCATAGCAAAACTTTTCGATCCTGCAAGGTGGCTAACGCCAATTATGATCCAAGCAAAAATCTTGATGCAAGAGCTATGGCTAGACGGGACTGACTGGGATGAGCCAGTGAAACCCCTCCGTCTCATCAAGTGGGCGCAGTTCGCCGAAAATCTCCCAACGATCTCGGAGATTCAAATACCACGCTGGATAAACTACCACCTAGATAAACCAGTTGAGCTCCATGGCTTCTGCGACGCCTCGGAAAAGGCTTATTGCGCGACCCTTTACGTAAGAACCACCGTAGGAACTCAAGTCTTCTCTCACCTTTTAGTCTCTAAAGGGAAAGTGGCCCCCCTAAAAATCATAAGTTTGCCACGACTAGGGTTATGCGGCGCGGTCTTATTAGCCAAGTTAGTCGCAGTTGTCCAATCCCATCTCGGCCTCAATCAACGAAAGCTAACCATGTGGTCTGACTCCGAAATCGTTCTAGCCTGGCTTGAGAAACCACCTCATTCCTGGAAAACCTATGTCTCCAATCGAACTGCGCAGATCATCGACCTCATCGGCAATGCCACTTGGCGACATGTACGCAGCAAGGATAATCCCGCAGATATGGGCACCAGAGGATGCACCCCACTCGAGCTAGCTAGCTCATCGCTATGGTGGAATGGTCCAGAGTGGCTTTCCCGACCCCCCGAGGACTGGCCAACACCAACGGCCAGAAATATTGTACCCCCCGAACTTCGCCGAGTCGAATCACTGCATGCAGCGGAAGATTCAGAAAATTTATTAGAACGGTTCTCCGCCTATCCCCGCGCCCTACGCGTAACAGTGTACGTGTTGAAATTTGTAACTCGGCTTAGAAATGCTGTAGGAGGCAATCGTACCCCTAACGATCCCGCCCTCTCCTATGCCGACGTCATGCGCGCGAAAATCCGTCTGCTGAGCTTGACTCAGTCGAGATTCTTCGCTTCCGAAAGAACCTTCCTCGAAAATTCAAAACCAATCGGAAAGAAAAGTCCCCTACTGGCACTTGACCCTTCCTGGACACAAACGGGATTCTCCGTGCCAAAGGAAAATTAGTAAACACCGACATGACCTACAATGAGTGTCATCCCATCATTCTCCCCGAAAAGGCTCGATTTACTTCCCTCTATATAAGGTTTCTACACGAGAGCTTCCTCCATGCGGAACTCCGCCTCCTGCAACAAGCTATGAGGTAGGAATTCTACACCCCCCGGCTCAAACCTCAGCTGAAAAAATGCATTTTCCAATGTAAAGCCTGCACCATCTATAAGCGACAAACGCAATTCCAAATAATGGCAGCTTTACCCCCCGAACGATGCACTTTCGCGCCCCCCTTCACTACTACTGGCGTAGACTTCGCCGGTCCGTTCCAAATAAAAGCTTCGATGCTCCGATCTCCAACACTCGTGAAAGGCTATGTGGCCGTTTTTCACAACCAAAGCGATCCATTTGGAATTGTGTTCGGATCTCACCAGTAAGGCTTTTCTTGCTGCCTTCGCCCGGTTTCTAGGGCGTCGAGGGTACCCGAAACAAATGATGAGCGACAACGGCACAACATTCATTGGTGCTAAGCGAGCTACCGAAGTAGAGTTCGTCACCTTCCTCAACGAGGTCTCGACAGGTATTGTCCAAAAGTATGCGCCACAAGGCATCGATTGGAAATTTATACCCCCCGGCGCACCCCACATGGGCGGATTATGGGAATCTGCCGTCAAAAGCTTTAAAACCCATCTTAAAAGGTCGCCGGAACACACAGCTTCACCTTTGAAGAATTCTCGACTCTATTAATTCGTATCGAGGCCGTTCTCAATTCTCGTCCTATCTCTCGCCGCTTTCTCAGGACCCAGCGGATCTCACCGCCCTCACACCTGGCCACTTTCTCCGAGGCGCACCCCTTCTCGCCATCCCTGAACCAAACTATGAACACCTCTCTTTGATCAACCGTTGGGAACGGTTGAAAGTTTTACATCACCAATTCAGCAAGCGCTGCAAGAATGACTATCTCATGGAATTACACAAGCGTTATCGATGGCAAACCGCTCAACCTCCCCCTAAAATCGGCGATCTAGTCGTCATCAAAGAAGACAACCTACCCCCTACCGAATGGCGCCTAGGACGCGTGGAAGACACCCATCTAGGAAGAGACGGCCATATCCGAGTAGTCGACGTACACACCCAGAATGGCGTGCTCACCAGGTCCATCAAAAAATTGTGCTTTCTACCGCCCTCTGAGCCTGAATCAGGCCCACAAGGCTCAGTAGCATCCCCAGAACATAATACAGTCCAACTCCCTGTGCTATCGTAAAATCAACAGAAACAATCTTAACCCCTACCAACACTCACTCCCAACCTCACAAGTGACTAAAACGTAATTCTATCCTATCTTCCTCAGATGGATCGTCAGCGCCCTCCTGTGCCCGCACAACGCCGTTCGCTGCAATCGCGAGGCATAGTGCCCGCAGCCCCGTCACGACGCATCAAACAAGCGGTGGCCGATTACCGCAAGTGCCGGCTATGCCTACAACATCACGCTCTGTCGGTGTGTCCTCTTTTCAAGGCAATGCCAGCTCACCAACGTATGACCATCGTCAAGGCACACCAATTCTGTGCAAATTGCTTAGCATTATCGCATCGCACCCACGACTGCAACTCAAACGAACGATGCCGGGACTGCGGGGGCTTCCACCACACTCTGCTACACCGCGACACCGGAGGCCGCCAAGCACCACCCGTAGAGGAAACCCTTCCAGAACCACGCCGCCGCGTCGCTACACATCACCGTCGCCGACGTCCACAGCAGACTACTACGGCTAATGGTCGCGCGCCAACCGCGCATTCAACCCCGCGACCCAGCGTTGGAGATCGCACGATACGATGCACCGCAACCGGATTGCGCACATCCACGTACAAAAAAAAAGTTGGAAGGATCCTCATTAAGAAGCCGTCCGGGCTCTAACCGAGCTGCAACACACTTTAGGCGCTTAGTACGCCTAGGCGGGCCAGGATGTTTACGCGGCGTTGGCTGCTACCCGTCCCATCTCCTCCTTGTACATAAGTATATTCATGAATTTATATATTCCGTATCTGGTACTGTATTTTATTATATGGAATTGTATTATATTGAATTACCCACAAAATCAATGAATTGTATTTATCCTTAAATTCCCTATTGGGTCTCCTCATGGACGTGTGGCAGCCTCCACCGCGAAAATCCACTAAATGGAATTCGCCGCAACTACATAGTCTCGAGACGGCAGGATCGCTACCTGTCAAAAAACCACCACCTTTTTGGCAATGTCTATAAAAATTTGATCTTGGTCAGCTGAACATTTTTCCGTGTTTGTGAAAAAATTATTATTATTGTGATCATTCTCCTTTTCAATAGCTATATTTTTCGAGAATTTGCTCCGTATAAAAGAAAAGGAATATAGAAAGTAAACAGTTTTCTCTTTAATTTATTATAATTAACGTAACCTTTGTGATTCGGTCATTTGGTGGTTGATGAAATCTCCTGTACAAAATACATATTCTATGTGAATAAAAGTGAAATCAAAATTACATGTAAATGAAGACAAGGCTTTGTTAATTCAATTAAAGCAGCATACAAATATACCGGGTCTCCTTGAGGCATTATTCATCGGAGCTTTCATTAAGCGGGTATTTTATTGATGGCGAAAACATTTGGAGGAGGCTTTTGTACAACATCCGAACCACTACATCGGAGTTGCGCGCGATCGGGGTTTCGGTAAGAGGCGCATCCAAGACAGCGCCAACAAAGTGTCCACATAGCAGCATCCCCACCATCACCACATCATCACCAACCATCTTCACAAAGCGGCATCTATCCAAAATTCAAGGTAACTCGTACTTAAATAATGGTCCTTCGTCGCCATTGACGAAACCAGCGTTTTAATAATATAAATTCATATACATACATTACGTATATTCCCCCGATTAAATTTTGGTGGCTCCCGCCAAATCCAAATTTCTCCCGCCAGAATTATAATTTCCCTCCAAAAATACCTTTATATATATATATATATATATATATATATATATACATTCTCACCCCCTTATACACCTGTACGTAAAAGCGGGGCATTAAAAAATTTCGAGGCAAATCCCACTCATACTTTTACAAAGTTAACTTGTGTCCCTTGCGGTATAATATAAATACATATTCCCACATCAGTATTACTAGGGATACCCACATTCACATAGTTTGAAATTCCCAGCAGCAAATTTTGCAGGTCATTCCAACTGGGCCTAGACTACTCCCAACTAAGTCTAACTGGTCCTAGCCTACTACACTCTCGAGCAATAGGAAAACTTATCCCTTTGGATTTCCCGCATAAATAAACCCTCGGCAATCTCCAAAAATAACCAAAATAGCCAAAATAAAATTAAGCAAGTCCCTCTTCAGAATGGGTAGCGTAGTCGAAAGTAAATTTATATCCGAAACGGATCTCTTTTCGGATTACTGCGCTCGGTTCGGTACAACCGACATCCAAGATAACACCGAGGCATCCCTAAAAATAAAATACAAAAATATCGATGTGTTCTGGGAAAGGCTACAGAGCGCATATGACGCTGTCGTAGAGTCAGATGACAAGGACCTTCCCGACGACTTTAAGGCCTCAGCCTTCAATAAATACCGCGAAGACACAAAGGCAAGAATAGGCGATCAGCTCCAGCTAAGGGTACTAAGCAATCCCGTCCCCGCTACAACTACCACTCCCCAAGAAAATTCCGGGATACACCTCAAAGTACCCGCCTGTGACACCGAAGTCTTTTACGGGAGTTATGATCAATGGCCGTCCTTCCGTGACATGTTCACGGCGGTCTATATCAACCACCCCAAACTCTCGAGCGCCCAAAAACTGTACCACCTCAGGTACAAAACCCAAGGAAAAGCCGGCCACATAGTAAAGCAATTCCCACTGAGTGATGACAACTTTGCTCTGGCGTGGGAAACCCTGAGATCCCGTTACGAAAATAAAAGAGTCCTGGTCGACAATCAAATAAAAGTCCTCATGAACCTCAAGCCCATTCCGACTGAAAACAGCGAAGACATTCAGCGATTGCAATCCTCCGTAAACAACTGTCTCCAGATATTAGCAACCCAACAAGTCTCGACAGATAGTTGGGATTCCATATTAATATATCTGGTAACCTCAAAACTCCCGGAAAATACAGTTGCGCTTTGGGAGCAATCTTTAAGCTCCAGAAGAGACCTACCGAACTGGTCCCAAATGGATCACTTTCTGCTTACTCTCTACGAGATAGTGGAAAGGGTGGATCAATGGCGACCAGCCAAATCCCGATACAATCCACCCTCCACCAATTTCTCAAAGCCTCCCTCAAGTCAAAACAATCCCCAGTTCAGGCAGGCTCAAACCCCTAACCAAAACCGCAACACCCGCAGAACAACAACTACTCCCAAAATCGTACAAATGCTCATGTGGCCGAGCATCAAAAAATCTACGCCTGCAGAATGTGCAAGCAGGCCTCCCACACGCTACAAAGCTGCTTGCATTACAAAAAGCTGGCAATCCCTGAACGGAAAAAATTCGTGAGAGAAAACAATATGTGCGAAAACTGCCTGTCCCAAACCCACCTCTTAAAAGATTGCACAAGCACAAGAACGTGCCTCTACTGCCAAGGTCGCCACAACTCCACCCTCCACGACGCCGGAGTATCTCATAAAACCAATGGCCCTCGGAAAACAACAGCTCAAGTAGCAACTAGTCAGGACGTTACCAACCCAGATCCCTACGAGGAACTTCCCACCACCTCAAACGCTGCCCGCATCCAATCTTTGCATACAGAAAACGATAGCAAGATTATTCTCCCCACAGCCATAGTGTCCATAGAACACCGAGGGGACTGCTTCAGGCTCAGAGCCTTAGTGGATCAAGGGCCAGAGCGTAGCTTCATCTCTTCAAAAGCTCAAATCAAGCTAGGCCTCCCATATACCCACTCCCTATTTGAAATATCGGGTATGGGAGGCGGAGTAGTACAAACCTCCAACAATTTATGCTCACTGACCCTAGTCTCGAATGACCACAAGGTGAAAATAAAGGCCCAGTCAATAGTGCTACCTCGGCTCACTAGGCAACTCCCAACACTCAGGCTAAATAACGACCAAATGCGTAAATGGTCCCATCTCAAGCTAGCAGACCAGGATACTCAGAACCCCTCCCAAATTGATCTGGTATTAGGTAGTGATCTTATCCCACAAATAATGCTAAATGGCATCGAAAAGATCTCCCCCACACTGCTAGCCCAAAACACAATATTTGGCTGGATAATAAGTGGCCCAACCCCCGAAAAGGTCGGATCACACTCCTCTCAAGCGTAGGAAGTTACGAATGTCCAGCTAAATGAACAGCTAAGACAATTCTGGGAAATCGAAGAAATACCCAGAACGCGAGTGGAAACCCCAGAAGATAAAATGTGCGAAGAATTTTATCAAAGCACCACCACTCGCATGGATAACGGTCGATACATGCCGGCTCCTATTTAAATCAACATTCCCGAACGATATCGACCTAGGTCAATCCCGTACTGCAGCCCTACGACAGTTCCACGGCATGGAACGTTCCCTCTCAAAAAAGGGCGATCTCAAGCAGCAATACGACCAGGTACTCGAGGAATATCTGTCCCTAGGCCACATGGAAGAATGCAGTCCCAATGAAATAGAATCCCTGGGTAAATACTGCTCATTCTATCTCCCTCACCATGCAGTCGTAAGGCCAAACAAGAAGACAACGCCTCTAAAAAGTCGGGTTCCAGTCACTCCCTCAACGATGTTTTATGCACCGGACCAACCCTCTAACCCGATCTCCGAATTATGTTGCTGAAATGGCGAACATATAAATATGTGTTTAATGGCGACGTCGAGAAAATGTACCGCCAAATTCTCTTGCACCCCGATGACCACCGGATAATATTCCGAACCCCCGAACACAGTCCAATGAAGGACTACAAGTTGAAAACGGTCACCTTCGGGGTTAACTGCGCGCCTTTCCTGGCTATTCGCACTCTACACGAGCTGTCGAAAGACATAGCCGATTCCCATCCACGCGCAGCCCCAATACTAAAATCCGAGACGTATGTTGATGATATTTTATCTGGCAGTCATGATCTCCAATCAGTCGAGCAATCCCTAACAGAGACTATAGACGCTCTCAATTCAGCCGGCTTTCCCCTAAAAAAGATCACGGCAAACCATCCCGACATCCTCCAAAAAATATCAAAAACTGATATGCTGGAAACAAACTTTCTCGAGTTCGAAAGGACTAGCACCGCCAAGACCCTGGGCATCCAGTGGAACGCCCTAACGGATACATTCTCGTATACCGTCGACTCAAATCCGGCATCCACTGCAGCCACGAAGCGGCAAATACTCTCCTCCATAGCAAAACTTTTCGATCCTGCAAGGTGGCTAACGCCAATTATGATCCAAGCAAAAATCTTGATGCAAGAGCTATGGCTAGACGGGACTGACTGGGATGAGCCAGTGAAACCCCTCCGTCTCATCAAGTGGGCGCAGTTCGCCAAAGCGGCAACTATCCAAAATTTAAGGTAACTCGTACTTAACTACAAAGCATGTATAGTGTAAATCAAAATATTACACGTTTTTTTATAGTAATATCATCCATTTTTTTATTTTCAACATGCATACGTACAAAAAATGGGCATTTTTACACCAAAAATTATTTCAACAGGAATTTACCCCCATTTTAATCTTAATTTCAAACAAAAGTTTTAGTTTTTACTGAGGTTGATGCGACCGGTTGTTTCAATATTTTTAAGAATAATCTACATTGTATTTGTAGTGAGCACATTCCTAAAGTAAAGAAAAAAGTTTACAAAATTCCTTGGGTCACGAAGGAGTTGAAAAAACTTAAGAATTTGAGAAACAAGTTTTTCAAAAAATTTAAAAGTTCAAGGCTTCCTTTTTACAAAGAAATATATATAAAATATTTGAACGAGTTTAACCATTGAGAAAAGTCTTGAAGCATAACTATATAGGAAAATTCGAAGAGGATATTAAACTGAATCCGAAAGCTTTTTGGCGTTTTGTGAAGTCTAAAAATCGTGTTCGAGTATTCCCTCTGTTGTATTTTACAAAGATACACAAGCTGATTCAGCATCAGTTGCTGCAAATCTTTTTGCGGATTTTTTCAACTCGAATTTCGAGGTCGACTCTAATTTGAGTAGTAGTGATTTTTACAGTGGCCTTGGTGCTAGTGGTTCCGCGCTAAACTTTGTGGCTCTTGAAAACTCTTTAGACGATGTTGAACTGGGGATTCGTGAAATCAATTTGTCGTCCCAGACTGATGTTGATGGTTTGTCGTCTCACCTTTTTAAGAATTGTTCAGCTCTCGCCTACCCAATATGGCTGCTTTTTAATAAATCCCTTGGGCAAGGTGTTTTCATGGACGCATGGAAAATATCCTTTAGTACGCCAATTTTTAAATCTGGCAATAAAATGATATCACCAATTATCGTTCAATTTTTAAAATTATGACTATCTCAAAACTTTTTGAATGTATAATAAAAAATAAAATTTTCTTTGCCATTAGTCGTCTCATCTCGGTAGACCAGCATGGTTTCATGTCGGGGAGATAAACTACCTCTAATTTAGCAGTTTTCTCCGAATACTGCATTGAAGCTTTTAGTAACCGGGCCCAAGTTGACACCGTGTATACTGATTTTTCGAGGGTAAAGTTAATCATCGTATCTTATTATCGAAGTTACGGTGGTTTGGCTTCCACTCAAGTTTTTTAAGCTGGATGAAATCGTATCTCTCAAATCGATCTTGTTCAGTTGTAGTTGACGGGGTGTCATCGTACTCTTTCATTGCTTCTTCAGGCTTTCCTCAGGGAAGCCCAATTCTTTTTGTGACTTTCATCAACGATATTACTAGTTGTTTTAAATTTTCAAAATGTCTCGTGTATGCTGATAACATGAAGATTTTTAGTAATATTACGTGTCACGCTGACTCGTTGAAACTTCAGAAAGATCTAGACAATGTTGTAGCTTGGTGCCAGAAAAATATGCTTCCCTTAAATATTAAAAAATGCTCTCATGTCTCCTATTCCAAATCCCGCTCCTCTATCCCTACTTCATATTATATTGCAGGCTCACAACTAAGCATTGTTTCCAAAATCACTGATCTTGGGGTGGTCTTTGACTCGAAGTTCTTGTTTCAAAGTCATCTTAATTATATTATAGCTAAGTCTTACTCTATGCTGGCTTTTGTCAGACGTTTCAGCTCAGATTTCTTGGATACGTATACCTTAAAAACTCTCTTTACCTCACTGGTGCGCTCAAGACTTCAATATGCTGTTATTATTTGGCGTCCGTATTATTCCTGTCATATAAGTCGTTTGGAGAAAGTTCAGAAAGTCTTTATAAAGTACGTTCTGCGCCCCTTCATTTTGATCTTCCTGTTCCGGCGCAGGAAACTAGATATATGCTTATTGATCTCAAGACATTAAAATGTAGGAGAACCTTCCTATCTCTCACTTTCATTTTTAATTTAATATCTGAGGTGGTTGACTGCCCCTTTTTACTTGAACGTATATTCTTTGTTTTTCCTAATATTTGTTTAAGGAATCATGCTACATTTTACGTTGGGCTGGCGAGGACCAATTATGCGGCCAATGCTCCTGTTGTTAGAGCTCTAAAAGAGTTTAACTTGCTCCAAAATTCTTCAGTTTTGGACTTCTCCTACTGTGAAAAAAGATTTAAAATGCTACTAAATGACCTGTTAAATTAGTTGGTAGTCTATCTTTACCTGTAACTAGTCTGTAAGAAATGTATTAATTTCAAGACTAAATAATATTATTATTATTATAAAAAATAAAAAATAAATGTAAGGCGCGATAACCTCCGAAGAGATCTAAGGCCGAGCTTCTCTTCCATCGTGCTCTTTCCGTCGTGCTCCTCTTGATTTTTCCCTACAAATTGGCCGGACGGGACCTACATGTTTTATGCCGACTCCGAACGGCATCTGCAAGGCAAATGAGTTTTCACTGAGATCTTTTCATGGCAGAAATACAATCGGAGCGCTTGCCAGACATAAGTATGCAGAAATTTAGGATCTGTGATTTACGGAAGAGAAAGGTAGTAATTAGCGGTAGTAGTTTAGCTGGTTAGTGGAAGGAAGGTACAGTGGATGCAAAAATTATTGTCACTTGCACAACCTCTTGGGTTTGTGCAATTAGTTGATCTTGAGAAACTGGTTATCAATTTTAAATTTGCCTACTGCAGTAAATATTCAATTAATTTTTCTTTTAAATTTCAAGTCCTGGGTTGCCGGCATTTCTTGTATGCCTGGTCGAATATTGTCCTAAGTCAATAACTTAGTCAACAATCTGGTTGCTTGATAATTTTTCTACGCTAACATTTGTCTATCCTAAGATGAAAATGAGCGCAACTAATCTTTTATTGCAAATTTATATAGCGCTTCACATATATTTTAAGGTTCTCTTTGTGACTTTTCTTCATTATTTCTGTTGTTTTAAAGTTTTTGGATTTTGCATATATCCACTGACATGAATTTTATCGGAGTTGCGGTATAAATCTACTTCCTTGACAGCCTTTAAGGATATTATTTTGATACCTTCCATAGGAACTACTGCGGTATTTAATGTGAATTATGCAACTTCTTTATTTGCTGTGCACTTTAGGCAGTGACATTTTGAGATTTACTATTTGAGGTATACTTGGATTGTTTATTGCTCTTCTTCAGCTTTGAGATTTGTTTTAAAATAGTAGGGTGTAAGTTTAACAATAGAATTCCTTAGATACCAGCTTGAACGGGTTTTAATTACTTTACTTACTTAATTGGCGCTTAACCGTCTAAACGGTTATGGCCGTCCAACAAGGCGCGCCAGTTGCTCCTTCGCTCCGCCAACCGGCGCCAATTGGTCACACCAAGGGAGTTTAAATCGTTTTCCACCTGGTCCTTCCAACGGAGTGGGGGCCGCCCTCTACCTCTGTTTCCATAGGCGGGTTCCGATAGAAACACTTTCTTGGCCGGAGCATCATCTTTCATTCGCATAACATGGCCTAGCCAGCGCAGCCGCTGCGCTTTAATTCGCTGGACTATGTTGATGTCTGCGTATAGCTCGTACAGCTCATCATTAAATCTTCTTCGGTACTCGCCATCGCCAACGCGTAGAGGTCCATAAATCTTTCGAAGAACTTTTCTCTCGAACACTCCCAAAACCGCTTCATCTGCTGTTGTCATGGTCCATGCTTCTGCCCCATATAGCAGGACGGGTACGATAAGTGACTTGTAGAGTACGATTTTCGTTCGCCGAGAGAGGACTTTACTTTTCAATTGCCTACCTAGTCCAAAGTAGCATTTATTGGCAAGATTGATTCTTCGCTGGATTTCAGTGCTGATGTTGTTGCTAGTGTTGATGCTGGTTCCCAAATAAACGAAGTCTTTTACTATTTCGAAATTATGGCTGCCAACAGTAGCGTGGTTGCCAAGGCGCATATGCGCTGACTCTTTGCTCGATGACAGCAGGTACTTCGTTTTGTCCGCATTCACCATCAAACCCATCTTTACCGCTTCTTTTTCCAGCTTGGAGTAAGCAGAACTAACAGCGCGGGTGTTTAGGCCGATGATATCAATGTCATCAGCATATGCCAGTAATTGCACGCTTTTATAGTATATTGTTCCAGTGCGGTTAAGTTCTGCAGCTAGTATAATTTTCTCCAGCGTTCCGTTGATTCCGAGTTTTCCTTCCCTAATTCATAACCGGCTATCGCTATCATGATGCCTTGAGCTATTTTAGTCCACCAAGCCATTTTGAACCTTCTGTGGTTATTTTCCTGTTCCAGTGAAAATAGGGGGTAAATTCCAATTTTAATAAAATTTCTTTGATTTTATTCTTTATCTTAAATACTCCAGTTTATTTATAAACTTCGTATTATAGAATTGAAAGTCTAAAATTTTTAAATTAAAAATATTTTTATTTAGGTTAAAAGGATTTTAACATTTCAAAAAAGTTTTATAATCTACAGGCTTAGTATAGTTTATTTTCCTTCATAGTCAAAAAAAGTTTCAACGCTATTACAATTTAATTTTAAGCTCTCTCGGGGAATACCATTCGAATCACTCTCACGAAATTCTTGCTCATGGTTTAGCGTCCCTGAGGCCGCTCAATTGATTTTAGTTATATTTACACTAATTGCTGCCAGTCTCAATTGTTGTTTTCCAAGACTTTAAAAAATTAGTCCTTTGTGTTTTAACGTAAGCTGCTAGGCTCTCTGACCAGCTAGATCTTTAGCACTTTTCAGGATCGCCATGTGAAGAGGAATTAATTGAACAACAAATGATTTGGCTGACCAACGCTGATGAGTAGCGTTGGATAGCAATTTGTTAATTGTCTTTATTGACGGCATGAATCAATAGTGAGGAATGCTTTGTCAGCGAATTATTATATTGACCTACATATTGTCAATATGATTCCTGCTTGAGCAGTTTAGTATGACGCATAAATACATTAGGCGACTTGGCAAACGCGAATGAACTCATAGTAGATATGTGGGTCAATGAACGAACGTTTGTAATGTTAAGCATGTTTGAAGTGAGGTGAATTCAACGCGATACTACAATAGTGCCCAGTGTAAATCTAATAATTCAAAGTGCAGTGCGCGCTTTTAAACGCTTTTAAAGTGAAAGAAAAAAAAGTTCACAAATTTTGAAGTGCGCGGTTTATATCGAACTTTTTTTCAAAAAGTAGTGCGCATCGTTAAGTGTCCGTGATACGGTCAGAAAGCTGCAATCAGTTTCCAGCCAACATATTTTACAAGAGGTAGGGCCATGCCCAGTTTTGTGCTTTTTTTTGTTGTTCTGGCATGCTTGACGGGAGCTGGCGCTTCAACCTGGCCTATCGCCCAAGCAAGCCAAAAGCAAATTTTGAAAAATCCCACTTTGAAATGGCTATGTTTGTTCTTTTTGGAGTTTATTTTTCTCTTTCGAAATTTATTTAGTCAGAACATATGTAAATGAAAAAATGAATTTAACTTAGTAATAGAAAAGAAATTAAAAAAAATTATTAGAAATTAGCGTTTTTACAACCCCCTTTTAAAACCACCCCGCACTACACCACATTTTAAATTTGGTGGCGCACACCACAACAGCAACCACTACAGCATTTTTTTATTGGCAACATACCGCCGCAACAACCACAACAGCATCTGTTTCGTATTGGCGACGTACCGCTCTACAACAACGTTTTTATATTGGCGGCATAACGCCCAACAACAGAATCATCTACCAGAACTTTGAACTTGGCATATAGCATTTTTCACCGGCGGTGTTGAGCGCAACAACAACAGCAAAGACACAATAAACATTTCAACATCAATAGCAGTTTTCATCGGCGGCATTGAGCCGCAATCACAACAACAGCCACGTCAACACATACAACAAGAAAAATGGTACTAGACGATTTTTAGCAAAACGACAATAGGGAACAAGTAAGGAAGGCTAAGTTCGGGTGTAACCGAACATTACATACTCAGCTGAGAGCTATGGAGACAAAATAAGGGAAAATCACCATGTAGGAAAATGAACCTTGGGTAACCCTGGAATGTGTTTGTATGACATGTGTATCAAATGGAAGGGGTTAATAGATATTTTAAAAGGGCGTGAGCTTAGTTCTATAGGTGGACGCCTTTTCGAGATATCGCCATAAAGGTGGACCAGGGGTGACTCTAGAATTTATTTGTACGATATGGGTATCAAATGAAAGGTGTTAATGAGTATTTTAAAGGGGAGTGGGCAATAGTTTTATAGGTGGACGCCTTTTCGAGATATCGCCATAAAGGTAGACCAGGGGTGACTCTAGAATGCGCTTGTACAATATGGTTATCAAAAGGAAGGTGTTGATGAGTATTTTAAAAGGGAATGGGCCTAAGTTCTATAGGAGGACGCCTTTTCGAGATATCGCCATAAAGGTGGACCAGGGGTGACTCTAGAATTTGTTTGTACGATATGGGTATCAAATGAAAGGTGTTAATGAGTATTTTAAAGGGGAGCGGGCAATAGTTCTATAGGTGGACGCCTTTTCGAGATATCGCCATAAAGGTAGACCAGGGGTGACTCTAGAATGCGCTTGTACAATATGGGTATCAAAAGGAAGCTGTTGATGAGTATTTTAAAAGGGAGTGGGACTTAGTTCTATAGGTGGACGCCTTTTCGAGATATCGCCAGAAAGGTAGACCAGGGGTGACTCTGGAATTTGTTTGTACGATATGGGTGTCAAATTAAAGATATTAATGAGGGTTCTAAAAGGGAGTGTCCCTTAGTTTTATATGTGAAGGCTTTTTAAAGATATCGACCAAATTGTGGACCAGGGTGACCCGCAACATCATCTGTCGGGTACCGCTAATTTATTTATAAATGTAACACCACGGATAGTATTTCTACAAAGGTTCCAAGGGCTTTTGATTTCGCCCTGCAGAACTTTTTCATTTTCTCCTGCTTAATATGGTAGGTGTCACACCCATTTTACAAAGTTTTTTCTAAAGTTATATTTTGCGTCAATAAACCAATTCAATTACCATGTTTCATCTCTCTTTTCATATTTGATACAGAATTATGGCATTTTTTCATTTTTGGTAATTTTCGATATCGAAAAAGGGGGCGGGGTCATAGTCCGATTTCAGCCATTTTTTACTCCAAGATAAAGTGAGTTCACATAAGAACGTGAACTAAGCTTAGTAAAGATATATCGATTTTTGTTCAAGTTATTATGTTAACGGCCGAGCGGAAGGACAGACGGTCGACTGTGTATAAAAACTGGGCGTGGCTTTAACCGATTTTGACCATTTTCACAGCAAACAGTTATCATCATAGGATATATGCACCTACCAAATTTCACAAGGGTTGGTATATTTTTGTTGGACTTATGACCTTAAAAGTATTCTATACGAATTAAATGAAAAAGGGCGGAGCCACGCCCACTTTGAAATTTTCTTGTATTTTTATATTTTGTTGCACCATATCATTACTGTAGTTGAATGTTGACATAATTTACTTATATACTGTAAAGATATTAAATTTTTTGTTAAAATATGACTTTAAAAAATTTTTTTTCGCCATCCGATTTTGATAATTTTTATTGAGCACACATATCGTAATAGGAGTAATGTTCCTGCCAAATTTCATCATTATATCTTCAACGACTGCGAAATTACAGCTTGCAAAACTTTTAAATTACCTTCTTTTAAAAGTGGGCGGTGCTACGCCCATTGTCCAAAATTTTACCAATTTTCTATTTTGCGTCATAAGGGCAACGCACCTACCAAATTTCATCGCTTTATACCTCTTTGTTAATGAATTATCGCACTTTCTCAGTTTTTCGAAATTTTCGATATCGAAAAAGTGGGCGTGGTTGAAGTCCGATTTCGTTCATTTTAAATAGCTATCTGAGATGAGCACCCGGGAACTTACGTACCAAGTTTCATCAAGATACCTCAAAATTTAATCAAGTTATCGTGTTTACGGGCGGACGGACCGACTGACATGGCTAAATGAATTTCTTTTTTCGCCCAGATCATTTTGATATATAGAAGTCTATATCTATCTCGATTAGTTTATGCCGTTACGGATTACCGTTATGCGAACAAAGTTAATATACTCTGTGAGCTCTGCTCAGCTGAGTATAAAAGCACTGGCAACAATCACAACGAAGTTGGTAGCAACATTTCCATATTTTTGGGGCTAGTTCACATACTTTGGCAACATAAACAACAACAAACACCGGCGGAGGGGGGAGCTTTTCCGGCAATACAACGGATGAACATGGTTATTTTCATATGTTTTTTTTTATATAGCTTTACAATTATTATTGAAACATTGGTATAAAGTTTATAATTTTGATAGGGAACGGGCAAAAGGGTTAGTTAATTTCCGGGGCCAAGCATTTCTTTTTCGAGCATATAAATTTTGAGTTTTACTATAACTCCATATTTCAGGAGTTAATGGTGGTAATTTTGCCTCCATCATTTTTTTTTTCTTTTCGTTTTTTCATTTTCCTAATTTTTCCACTTCAATTTGACATTTAATTTTTTCTTAGTATTTTTATATCACGTCTTTTCCATATACAAATTTTTCTTTTGCAAATGGTTTCAGCTACCTAGAGTAGCACCAAATTATATTATTCAAAGTTTTGCCATTTTTTTATATATTTTTTTTTTGCACTTACTTTTTATTATTATTGGCAATATCAATTCCAATATAACTTTTTTTAGCTTCGCAAACTCGAGATTAGTAATGTTACTGTGCCTTCCGCACCAAAGGCATTTTTTTGGTAGGATACACATTTTATTTTTATCTTCGCATTTGATCTTCACGCTGGTAGATTTGATACTACCAAAGCACTCATTACCAAAGACCACTAGCGAGTCATGTTGGTTGAGTGATTGAGGGTGGCTACCGTGAGCGTATGTATGTATGTTTTTGACTCCTACTATTTCAGCAATTTCAGCACATCCACTCAACTGCACCGGAGTACGAGTAAATGGGTGAGTGAAATTTGAGCACAATATTTTTGCTAATACACATATTTGAATGTATGTACATATATTAGCATATGATGCCTGATCTTCAGAGGAAATCGAAGAAGGAAACCTAACCGTAAGGAATATATGTACATACATAACTACAAACATACACACATTTTGTTTATAATATGCCGAACTGGTTTTTTTGCTTTATTTCGATGACCTAATTTTACATTGTACAAAATTGATTTTATGTTTAATTGAGCGGTTGAGATAGGTCAGGGATTAGTGTTCTTGGATTTTTCTTTGTTTGCCCTTATATTATTTATTATATTATACGTCTCTTGAATTTTGAATCTCTAGATTTTAAGATATGTGCTGATAGAATAGTATATTAGGGTGGATCAGAAATAATTATTTCTACGGAAATAAGATACCCCACATCTTGCTTCTTTTATTTATTTGTGTATTTTTTTTTACAAAACATTGTATTAAATTGAATCGAATTGAATTGAAATCTTATGTTTTTTGTTTTTCTTTTTTTTTTGAAATTTAATTATAAGTGGTTTCTTTTTGCATTCTATAGGATAGATAGCTCCAGGGTATAGTTATAGGCAAAAATTAAATTGTTAATAAAATTTAAAATGTTGGCATGAAAATGTAACTTTCAATAATGCAGGGCTAAGTCGAATTTTGGTGTTGATGCTGCGCTTGTGCGCGGTAAGGTTAGGTGAAGGTGAGTGGTAGGGAAAAATGACCGAGTGACACACGGACAGACTGTAAGTAAACAGGAGTCAGCACAGTGCCCACGGTGTGGTGCAAGTTGCACTGCAGAGGGAGGGTAGACTCCACCTGAGAGGACAGGTTTCCACCTTTTTCCCGCTCTTAACTTTGCCCCTAACGTATGTTTCATCTTTTTCGGCTTTCCTCTCTTTTACAACACATGAAGGTATGAACCCTTTTTGTACATGTGGCTGTGGGTGAGGACGGTGGGGAAATGCCCCGCCCAAGACGGCGAGCAAGCCTGGGCCCGCAAGCATACCTGCTTGTCGCCGCTCCTCGCCATCCAAACAGTCAGCCACGTAACAATGGCGCCCAACGCTAATAGCCCGATAATTTTTTTAGTTTTTTGTCTTTCCATTTATTAATTTTTTTTAGTATATTTTATATTTGTCGTTAAATTTTTTCAGTTTGTTTTTTTTTTTGGTTTTTTTATCTACATTAATCCGCTTTAATTCTTTTTAGTTTCCAAAATTTTCTTTCAGTTCTTGGCGTTGGTATTCTCAACGCTAATAGCCCGATCTCTTTCAAACCCAATCCCTATTTCCGTCTTTTGACTGGACGGGGACCGTCATGATGGCAACGTCGTTTGCAAATTTCATATCTTTTTATTTTCGGCGTATAGTAAATTTTTTTTTTTTAAATTGCGTTTTAAAAATTTTTTGGGTTTTTTTTTGTCACAGTCAATAGGGTTGGCATCTAATTGTATTTCTGAAGTATTGCCTTACGCAAATACATACATCCATACAAACTTAGTATATGAATTTTATTTTAGTTATAAGTATTTTTTTTTTTACTATATTTTAAGTTATTGTGTGATATATATCCGCACATTTACCTTTTTTGGTCTTGAATAACACCTTTTTTTATAATCCTACACACACATAATTCCTGAATTTTCACACGCATATACATATATAAACAAGTATATGATTGAAATTATTTTGATACACATGGATCTATCGTTTGATTAAATTTTCATGTAATATTCAAGATTTCATTAATTATACTCAGTTGAGCAGAGCTCACAGAGTATATTAAGTTTGATTGGATAACGGTTGGTTGTACATATATAGAGGAATCGAGATAGATATAGACTTCCATATATCAAAATAATCAGGATCGAAAAAAAATTTGATTGAGCCATGTCCGTCCGTCCGTCCGTCCGTTAACACGATAACTTGAGTAAATTTTGAGGTATCTTGATGAAATTTGGTATGTAGGTTCCTGAACACTCATCTCAGATCGCTATTTAAAATGAACGATATCGGACTATAACCACGCCCACTTTTTCGATATCGAAAATTTCGAAAAACCGAAAAAATGCGATAATTCATTGCCAAAGGCGGTTAAAGCGACGAAACTTGGTAGATGGGTTGAACTTATGACGCAGAATAGAAAATTAGTAAGATTTTGGACAATGGGCGTGGCACCGCCCACTTTTACAAGAAGGTAATTTAAAAGTTTTGCAAGCTGTAATTTGGCAGTCGTTGAAGATATCATGATGAAATTTGGGAGGAACGTTACTACTATTACTCTATATGTGCTAAATAAAAATTAGCAAAATTGGATGAAGAACACGCCCACTTTTTAAAAAAAAATTTTTTTAAATTCAAATTTTAACAAAAAATTTAATATCTTTAATGTATATAAGTAAATTAAGTCAAAATTCAACTCCAGTAATGATATGATGCAACAAAATACAAAAATAAAAGAAAATTTCAAAATGGGCGTGGCTCCGCCCATTTTCATTTAGTTTGTCTAGAATACTTTTATTGCCATAAGTCGAACAAAAATTTACCAATCCTTCTCAAATTTGGTAGGAGCATAGATTCTATGACGGTAACTGTTCTCTGTGAAAATGGGCGAAATCGGTGGAAGCCACGCCCAGTTTTTATACACAGTCCACCGTCTGTCCTTCCGCTCGGCCATTAACACAATAACTTGAGCAAAATCCGATATATCTTTACTAAACTTAGCCCACGTACTTACCTCAGCTCACTTTTTCTTGGTATAAAAAATGGGCGAAATCTGACCATAACCACGCCCACTTTATCGATATCGAAAATTACGAAAAATGAAAAAAATGCCATAATTCTATACCAAACACGAAAACAGGGATGAAACATGGTAACTGGATTGGTTTATTGACGCAAAATATAACTTTGGAAAAACCTTTGTAAAATGGGTGTGACACCTACCATATTAAGTAGAAGAAAATGAAAAAGTTCTACAAGGCGAAATCAACAGCCCTTGGAATCTTGGCAGGAATACTGTTAGTGGTATTGTATATATAAATAAATTAGCAGTACCCGACAGATGATTTTCTGGATCACCTGGTCCACATTTTGGTCGATATCGCGAGAACGCCTTCACATATTCATCTAAGGGCCACTCGCTTTTAAAACCCTCATTAATACCTTTAATTTGATATCCATATCGTACAAAAACATACCAGAGTCACCCCTGTCCCACCCTAATGGCGATATCTCGAAAAGGCGTCCACCTATAGACCTAATGCCCCCTCCCTCTTAAAATGCTCAGTAACACCTTTCGTTTGATACCCATATCGTACAAACATTCTAGAGTCACCCCTGGCCCACCCTAATGGCGATATCTCGAAAAGGCGTCCACCTATAGACCTAGTGTCCACTCCCTCTTAAAATGCTCAGTAACACCTTTCGTTTGATACCCATATCGTACAAACATTCTAGAGTCACCCCTGGCCCACCCTAATGGCGATATCTCAAAAGGCGTCCACCTATAGACCTAATGCCCACTCCCTCTTAAAATGCTCAGTAACAGCTTTCGTTTGATACCCATATCGTACAAACATTCTAGAGTCACACCTGGCCCACCCTAATGGCGATATTTCGAAAAGGCGTCCACCTATAGAACTAAGGATTACTCCCTTTTAAAATACTCATTACCACCTTTCATTTGATACCCATATCGTACAAACACATTCTAGAGTCACCCTGGCCCACCCTAATGGCGATATCTCGAAAAGGCGTCCACCTATAGACCTAATGTCCATTCCCTCTTAAAATGCTCAGTAACACCTTTCGTTTGATACCCATATCGTACAAACATTCTAGAGTCACCCCTGGCCCACCCTAATGGCGATATCTCGAAAAGGCGTCCACCTATAGAACTAAGGATTACTCCCTTTTAAAATACTCATTACCACCTTTCATTTGATACCCATATCGTACAAACACATTCTAGAGTCACCCCTGGCCCACCCTAATGGCGATATCTCGAAAAGGCGTCCACCTATAGACCTAATGCCCACTCCCTCTTAAAATGCTCAGTAACACCTTTCGTTTGATACCCATATCGTACAAACATTCTAGAGTCACCCCTGGCCCACCCTAATGGCGATATCTCGAAAGGGCGTCCACCTATAGACCTAATGCCCACTCCCTCTTAAAATGCTCAGTAACACCTTTCGTTTGATGCACATATCGTACAGACACCCCTGGTCCACCTTTATGGCGATATCTCGAAACGGCGTCCACCTATGGAACTAAGGATCACTCCTTTTCAAAATACTCATTAACAGCTTTCATTTGATACCCATATCGTACAAACACATTATAGAATCACCCCTGGTCCACCTTAATTGGGACATCTCGAAAAGGCGTCCACCGATAGACCTAAGGCCCACTCCCTCTTAAAATGCTCAGTAACACCTTTCATTTGATACCCATATCGTACAAACAAATGCTAGAGTCAGCCCTGGTCTACCTTTATGGCGATATCCCTAAATGGCGTTCATCCATAGAACTATGGCCTACTCTCTCTTAAAATACTCTTTAATACCTTTCATTTGATACACATGTTATACAACCACATTCCAGGGTTACCCCAGATTGATTTTCCTTATTTTGTCTCCATAGCTCTCAACTGAGTATGTTATGTTCGGTTACACCCGAACTTAGCCTTCCTTACTTGTTTTTATATTTGGTTTTGGAAATCTGTTTAACAAGCATTTTCTGCTATCGGTAAGATATATACCGCACGGTATAATTTGAATTGATCGTGGATTGAATATATTTACCATATACTTCGTTCGTCTGGTCTGTGTGGACGTGTTTGCTTGTGCTCGCGTTGTTTTGCTTCTAAATTGTTGTTTCGGACCGGAGTTGCGCTCCGAATTGCCGCCTGCTGCATCATCTGTGTTTTTCCATTGTTAGAGTCCTGTTGTCTTGGTCCAGTTGCAGGTTGTTTTGTGATAATTACTCGAATAAAATATTCACTTTGAAAGTAGTGTCGAGTGTTACATTTTTGGCGCGCAAAAGTTCTTCGCAAAATATAGTTAAACAAATCCACTCAATAAGCAGCGAGTTGCGCACAAAAGCTAAAAAATAGTAAAATAAAACTTTCCAGCGGCAATCAACACAAAGAAAAATAAATAAACAAAGTGTCATTTGGTAAACGTCACGGGTCTGCATTGTCGACAGTTTAACAAGCAGTGTTGCCACAAGTTATTTATGCGATAGAAAGTGAGGCGTTTTCATTGACTACACAGCGCAATCACCCTAGGCTAAAATTTAAATTTTTTAACAAGCTCAAGGTCGTTTAGTAAGAAAATGCAGCGTACACCGACATCTGAAGCGGCCAAACTTAAGGTGGGTGATACTTCCCCAGACATATCACTGCACGACATTATGTCTGCAACTAAAGATATTGAGAGTAAAGTCAACAAGAAGGTTGATGGATTGGCCACGAAAGGCGATATTGAGGAGCTGAAACAGACGGTAGGGGTGCAGACTGAAAATTTAAAATGGGAAAACCCAGAGCTTAAAGCTGAGTTGGCCAAGATTAGACTCGAACGTGAGCAGGATAGGGTGGAGTTAAATCGGCTGATAACTGAAAAAAACAAAAAAACGTTATAGTCAGAAATATGTCTAAAGAGGCTTTGCCTAAAGCAGCGGTTCAAGCACTATGCTCCAATATGCTCAACCTAAACAATGTACAAGTTCGGGAGGCTCGTAAGCTGTACGTAAATAACAATAAAATGGGCGCGATTGCGGAATTTGACTCTATAGAGATAGCTAGCGAGGTATTGAAAAATGCCAAAAAAGCGACTGGGTCCTAGATATACATCGAGAAAGATCTTCACGCAGAAAAACAGGAGCAAAAGAAAATACTGCTGCACATTAGAAAATATATTTTAAAGCTAGATCGCTCGCATAAAATCAGGGTTAGAAACGACTCTATGTGCATCAACCAGCGATGGATGGCGTTTAACGCCAGCAAGATATTAATGTGCGATGGGGAGCCAGCGGAGGTGTTGCTTCGTAGCGTTTATGCCAATAATCTAAGCAAGATTGGCTTGACGTATGATGGTGTTTTGAAGAAGATTGCTGCAAAAAACTAGTGGTGGATAGTCACGAGTTTGCAGACTTGGGTAGAGGTGTTAGGGAATCAGGGCTCAAAATTGTATCATATAATGTAGCTAATCTACACAGTAAACTTTTGTTTAATAACTCTTTTATGTATATTTATACTTTTGACGTTTCCTTTTTGTTTGAAACACATGTAATCTCGGATGACAGATCAAAATTTTCTCACCTTTTTAAAGATTACGTCCTACATTGGGTAGATGCTGTTAAGACAAATAAAACTGGTAGAGCTAGTGGTGGGTGTCTGTTTGGTTTTAAAAGAAGCTTGGACAATGTTTATAATATACAATTTCAACTTACATGTTAATACTTGGTTTATCCCTCAGTATCTAAATTGCAACAAGTGGTGTGAAGATTTTAAACGTTTGGAAAATTTTATAGCTACCCAGCAACCAGACTCCTTCTTTGTTCTTGGAGATTTAAATGCACGCGTAGGCAAATCTCAAGAAATTGATAGTAATCTAGTGTCTGGTATTTCAAAAAACAGAAATTCAAAACACGTAGTAACTGATGCAAAGGGTAAAAAAGTACTGAGCATAGCCGAAGATGTTGGCGGAGTTATTTTAAATCGTAGGATATCTGGTGATAGGTCTGGTGAATTTACGTTTTGCGGTGTTGTAGGAAGTTCGGTTGTTGATTATGCCATATGCTCTTTCGATCTTCTTCCGGCAGTTAAAAACTTTTCAGTGAATAAGAAAGAATTCTCGGATCATATGCCGCTTTGCATAGAATTCGTGGTTACAGTGAAGGACTGTAATGCCCCTCTAAGCATATGCCCCGCGAAATTATCACGGAAACCGAAGCATACGCAAAGATATGCTGATCGTATTAGCTCAATGCCTGTGTGTGACTATGCAAATACTGATGAATTAACTGATGTTATGGTAACAACGTTGGAAAATAAAGTAAAATCTGCTGCTGCGGTTTTTTGTAGGAAACATGAATATATTTCGGAAAATGCGTGGTTTGACAGCCAATGTTTTAAGGCGCGCAAAGAGTTGTTGAAACATTTAGATGAACTTAGAACTAGGGGTTCTGAAGACACTCGCGTATCTTATGTTGCACTTCGTTCTAGCTATTCTAAGCTGTGCTTCAAGAAAAAATTTGAATATAGATGCAAAGAAATTGATTTATTAAATACAGTTAAAAACCGTCCTCATAGTGTGACTGGTAGTTTGACGCTAGGAGATCTATATAATCATTTTAAGATGCTGTTGTCGGATACACATGAAGCACCCTCCATGCAATGGACGTTGCCCTCAGTGATCGACCCTTTTCTCGATGCCCCTTTTAAGCTCCGTGAGTTGCAGCTTGTACTCAAATGTTTGAAAGACAACAAAGCTCTTGGTCATGACCGTATCAGCTATGAGTTTTACAAATAGCGCCACAATCCCTCTTAACCGAAATTCTTGTTTTGTTTAACGCAATTTTTCTAAAATAAAACAAGTACCTCATTCGTTTCGCAGCGCTATTATAATCGCCCTTTTCAAAAAAGGGGACCCTGATCTTCCATCCAACTACAGGGGCCTATCACTGCTTGATTCAATTTATAAAATTTTCGCGGGTTTGCTGCTGAGCCGCATCAACAATGGACAATCTGTTCAATTTAACTAGTATAGTACACTTAAAATTCAGTGCGAAGAAGAAACTTTCGCTTTCTTTGTTGATTTTTCATGTGCTTTAGACACAAATCCTCGGAATATGCTTTTTTACAAGTTGGCTCATATCGGTCTCTCCAGCCACATTATAGAGGTTCTGCGACTCATTTATAAAGATACATCATCTCAGGTATGGTTTGATGGAGTGCTTTCTGAGCCGTTTACTGTCAATCAAGGTGTTCGACAAGGTTGCTTGCTGAGTCCAACTCTTTTCTCGATATATATAAATGACCTAAGTGACAGTCTCACCGGCGGGGTACAGGTTGCGGACACAACAGTAAAAGCTCTTATGTACACCAACGATATCGTTGTTTTAGCGGACTCGGCACAAGTTTTACAGAAAATGATAAATGAGCTTTACGAGTACAGTATGCAGTGGGGCTTGAGAGTTAACTTTGCCAAATCTAAAATAATAGTTTTCAGGGAATGTAAGAGGTCTCCTACTTTTCAATGGAATTATAGGAGTGAGATCATTGAAATTGTTAATAAGTACAAGTACTTGGGAGTTCTATTGAACTACAAATTATCGTACATAAAGCACCTTGAGGCGATACTGGCAGAGGTTAAGACAGCTATAAATGCTACATGGTTAAAATACATAAATAACCCTCGCATTTGTATCTCAAAAAAGATGAAAATTTTTGACGCCGCATGTAGGTCCATCATGTTTTACGGTGCCCAAATATGGGGTGTTGATAAGTGTGAATGCGTAGAGAAACTTCTTCGTTTCTTTGTAAAAAAGTTAATCTTTCTGCCATCTAACACACCAAATTATATGATACACCTAGAATCAGGTTTATGCTCCCTACTCATACATACTTTGCGTACACACATGCTTTATATTTCACGCTGTTTAAGTTTGACTCCAAACAGACCCCCCGCGTTGTAGCAGAGGAAGCAGTAAGGCAAGGTTCCTACTGGGTCAGAAAGCGGAAAACCATTTACGAAAGTGTTAACATGATTCCCCAGTCGGACTTCTCCCACGCATCGTTCAAGCTTAGTATTTCATATTTCATATTTCATTATTCAGTCTATGATTTACAAAAATCTTACAGACTATATTAAACATTATTAAATATAAGGTTTATTTACAGTAAACTTAATTTAAAATGGAAAATAACATATTTTTAAAACTTCGACGAGATATCGCAAAATCAATACAATAATTATTATTGATTGAGTTAATAGCAATTATGGCGCGAGTGATCGGGCCATTAAGTGCGTAATTAGATCTAAACTGGTCAATTACAAAACATAGTATATTGGCGCAAAGTCCGTGATGGAACATAAAAGTTCAAAGACTCTAACAGTATCGGGCAATCAATATTGCCATTGGAAATATCATAAATAAACATTATAGATGTAATTAATCTTCTACTTCCTAAGTGAAGATTAATTAGCTTACATCTAGAGATATATGGAGGAAGAGGCAGGTCGAAGTTTATATCGTATAAACAGTACTTCATGAATATTTTTTGCACACGTTCGACTCTCTTATTGTGTACCTCATAATAAGGACTTCATATTATGGAACCATACTCAAGCCTTGACCGCACAAAGGCATTATATAATAGTTTTTTAGTATATGGGTCCTTAAACTCGGATCCATTTCTTTTAATAAAGGCCAGTAAGGAATATGCTTTGGGGATAATAAAATTTAAGTGCTCGGTGAATGTAAAAGACGAATCAAATACAACACCTAAATCCCGAATTTTATTCACCCTAAGTAACGGCTTATTAGAGACATAGTAAGACGAAATCAATTTATTACATAATTTGGAATAAGTTATGTAATAACATTTGTTGGCATTCAGCGCAAGCTTATTTTTACAGCACCACTCATTAAAATTATTTAACTCAGATTGTAGTATGAGAGTATCAGACTCGTTCTTGATTCTGAAAAAAATTTTCAAATCATCAGCGTAAAGGAGATAATTGCATTGCTTGAAACAAGCACTTACATCATTGATAAAGAGAATAAAGAAAAGTGGGCCAAGGATACTACCTTGGGGCATACCTGAGGTTGCTACATAAGGCGATGACTTTATGTTGTCAATAACAACAAAATTTATCCTATTGGATAAGTATGAATAAATCCATTGTAAAAATGTTGAGTGGAAACCCATTTTTCGCAATTTAGCCAAGAGAGCTTTGTGCGAAACTCTGTCAAAAGCTTTGGATATGTCCGTATATATGCAGTCAACTTGACAACCATGAGTAAAAGACGAGATGCAGTAATTCGAAAAAACGGCCAGATTAGTTACTGTTGAACGCCCCGAAACAAAGCCATGCTGACATGGGCAAATATAACGCTTAACTGCGGACGATAATTTAAACATCACCGTTTTCTCAAAAAGTTTTGAAATCACGGGGATCTTCGATATTGGCCGATAGTTTGTAACGTCAATTTTACTACCACTTTTATGAATAGGTTGAATAAAAGTAGTTTTCCATTCATCCAAAAAGATACCAGACTTTAATGATAAATTAAATATATGCAACAAGGGCTCTGCAACGGAAGCTACACATTGCTTCAGGAAAAAAGATGAAAATTCTTGATAATAACATTGCTTGGAGCTCTTGATCGTCTGAATACTTAAGATAATATCATCAATATCTAGAGGAGAGAAGTCGAAACAAGACGTTATCTCATTCAACATATCCCCGTCGTCATTCCACAGATCATTAATAGCAAAGTTTGCTTTAAAAATTATGCAAACAAATTGGCTGAATCACTAGACGATGATGAATTCTTGCCCTTGTAAGACACAGACAACGGTATTGTTGAAACCGATTGTTTGGAGCGAATGAAATTCCAAAACGATTTAGGATTCGAATTGATATTATTTTCGAAATTGAGAATATATCGATTGTACAGAAACTTATCAAGACAATTAAACTCCTTCGCGTAATTCAGATATTGTTGCTTGAGTTCGGGACTTCCTGATTTTTTAAAAAGTTTATGATATTTATTACGCAAATTTTTTAGAGTCTTTAAGCTTTTGGTATACCACGGCAACTTGTAAACCCTTGCCGGGAAACGAGGAATATTAATATTCATTATTTCCGAGATATTACTTTTGAAAAAGTCAAAGCAGTCTGAAAGATTGCGATTATTAAAAAGAGACTGCCAGTCAATATCTGAAATCAAATTATTGATCAAGGCAAAATCACATCGGCTATAATTGAAACCAACTTCATTATTGAGTTTAATATTTCCAAATTCATAAATCTTAATCTCCAATATCAATGGTACGTGATGTTTATCAGTATTAGATAACGGGCAGAGAGAACGAATTAAATTATAATTAAGATCATTACTAACAAATATAAGATCGAGGATTTTACCTAGCGTATTTTCAAAATCATTGATTTGAACTAACTGTAAACTATAAAAATTATCAACTAAGCACATTTCACTAGCTTGATTGACATTAGTAGGTATGAGAGTTTTCTCACCTGGAAGATAATTCCATACGATTTTATTTAAGTTAAAATCCCCTAAAAATACAAAATTTAGAATTCAAGTTAGTGCTCGAAACATGCATAATATTATTAACGTGGTTTTCATAAACACTATCTACACTTTTGGTTGTATATATGTAAGAAACACTGACAAATAGACATTCTGTTTTGCCTTTTATACTGATTATAAGCTGATCAATAGAAGTATCAGCGATATTAAGAGGAACCTCCGAGGTTTGTAGGCTTTTTCTTACAGGAATTAGCACTCCTCCACCTCGATTAAGTCCTGTACTTTCACTATCACGATCTTTGCGATATATATTATACAAATTTTTATCAAAAACTCATTACTAAAAAAGTCCGCAGTAAGCCACGTCTCAACAAGAACTATCAAATCGTATTCCTTCACTAGAGGTAGCAGCAAATACAGCAGAGACCTTAGTTCTCATGCCTGATAAGTTTTGAAAATATATTGATATTGAGTCCTTTAAAGAACGGACATCATCAATTAGACAGGAATTGTAGCAGTCATTACTGGTGACGGAGCGAGGACTTATGAGTTGTCCTTTTGCACCACAGTCCTTTGAAAAAAACGAAACGGCCTTACTTTTACATCCGATGGCCAAATTGACGAATCGAGCTACTTATTGTAATTAGATGCTGAGATCCCAAGCTTAAAATTAACACTCCGTAAGGACTTTTCATCTACGTCCCTTTTCGTAAGTTTTTGGCACCGCATTAATAAAGGCGAAATATTTGCAGTTCTTGATACATAGTCAACTATAGTTTCAGCATTCACAGATGGCTTAAAAGATGACAGATGAAGCCATTTGAATCGTACACTAACTTCTAAACTAGCATTAGAGTTACTACCAACAACTATTGGACGCGCCTTTTGGTTATTCATTCCATCACGTTTGTATTGCAATAGTACTAGAAAAATTCATTCAAAAAGAGTTTGATAACTACACCGAAAGTGCACGCCAGTCTAGGTCACATTACCTCTACTCCGGCTTGATTCCTACGGACTCCACCTATTTAGTGATACGTATTCTGCGTATGCCATAAGTCTGATCTTCCGGGCAAGGGGTGGCTTGCTAAATCTTAATTCTAGAACTTTCAAAAATGTTGCTTCCGTAAACTGCTCTATTTGCAATCTGAATGCTGTTGAAGACACATACCATTTCATTGGCATATGTCCTATATATAAAGATATTCGGTATAATTGTTTTGGTGAGAAAGTTTTAGATCTGCAGATGGTGATAAATATCCTTAAAGGTTGTAACTATCATTCGCTTTATGTTTAGGTATATAAATAACTGTCTTGAATATAGAAGTCTTATTATGAACGAATTTTCTTAATTGTTTGTTTAGATATAAGTGATATTAAGACACACAACATTTATTGTTATTGTCTAAACAATTTTTGTTTATTTTATATTTAGTTCAGGTTAATTTTGCTTTTACTTTTGTAATTCCATTTTTAAAAGGAAATAAATAAACTAGTACTACTACTACTATTTACCATTTGTTTCATCAATATTTATATTTCACCTTTTTATTTTCGTGGTGTCTGGGTTTTACCTTGGTCGAGTTTTTATACCTTTCATGAAAATGAAATGGTATATTAATTTCGTCACGACACCGAAAATTGTAAGTCCTTAAAGGAAAATAGATAGACTCACCATTAAGTATACCGAAATAATCAGGTTGAAGAGCTGAGTTGTTTTAGCCATGTCCGTCTGTCCGTCTGTCCGTCTGTCTGTTTGTATGCAAACTAGTCCCTCAATTTTTGAGATATCTTGATAAAATTTGGTGAGCAGGTGTATTTGGGTGTCCGATTAGACATTTGTCGGAACCTACCGGATCGGACCGCTATAGCATATATCCTCCATACAACCGATTTTTCAGAAAAAGAGGGTTTTTGTAATATCTTACCCAATTTAACAGATTGAAGCTTCAAACTTCACCATATACTTTCGTATATTGAACATATTGTTGCCTGAAAAAATTTATGAGATCGGTCGTATATATAGTATATATCCCCCACAACCGATTGTTCAGATAAGGAACTTTTCGTAATTACTGCCCTATTTTAAGAGCTAGAGGCTTCAAATTTCAGCGAATGCTTACGTATATAGCATATATTGTTGCCTGAAAAAATCATAAAGATCGGTGGTATATGTAGTATATATATGGTGGTATATATAGTATATATATATAGTATATATATATATATTTTCGCAAATTTTAGCCCCATTTTAACAGCTAGAAGCTTCAAATTTCACCGAATATTTACTTATATAGCATATACTGTTGTCTGAAAAAATCATAGAGATCGGTTGTATATATAGTATATCTCATACAACCGATTGTTCAGATAAGAAACTTTTCGCAATTTCTACCCCATTTTAACAGCTATAAGCTTCAAATTTCACCGATTGCTTACGTATATAGCATATATTGTTGTCTGAAAAAATCATAGAGATCGGTTGTATATATAGTATATATCTCATACAACCGATTGTTCAGATAAGAAACTTTTCGCAATTTCTACCCCATTTTAACAGCTATAAGCTTCAAATTTCACTGATTGCTTACGTATATAGCATATATTGTTGTCTGAAAAAATCATAGAGATCGGTTCTATATATAGTATATATCTCATACAACCGATTGTTCAGATAAGAAACTTTTCGCAATTTCTACCCCATTTTAACAGCTAGAAGCTTCAAATTTCACCAACTGCTTACGTGTATAGCATATATTGATGTCTGAAAAAATCATTGAGATCGGTGATATACATAGTATATATCTCATACAACCGATTGTTCAGATAAGAAACTTTGCGCAATTTCTGCCCCGTTTTAACAGTTAGAAGCTTCAAATTTCACAAAATGCTTTCGTATATAGCATATATTGTTGTCTGAAAAAATCATAGAGATCGGTCGTATATATATTATATACTTCATATAAACTGTCATATTGACCCCTTTTTTACGGCTAGAAGCTTCAAGATTCATCAAATTTCATCAAATAATTACGTTTACGTCATATATTTTTGAAATACGTGATTCGTAGCCATAGTTTTTACATGCAGACCACAAAAAACGTGAAGCTTTGCATCCTCACACAAATTACCTACCTATTTTTATACCTTTCATGAAAATGAAATGGTATATTAATTTCGTCACGAAACCGAAAATTGTAAGTCCTTAAAGGAAAATAGATAGACCCACCATTAAGTATACCGAAATAATCAGGTTGAAGAGCTGAGTTGTTTTAGCCATGTCCGTCTGTCCGTCTGTCCGTCTGTCTGTTTGTATGCAAACTAGTCCCTCAATTTTTGAGATATCTTGATAAAATTTGGTGAGCAGGTGTATTTGGGTGTCCGATTAGACATTTGTCGGAACCGACCGGATCGGACCACTATAGCATATATCCTCCATACAACCGATTTTTCAGAAAAAGAGGATTTTTGTAATATCTTACCCAATTTAACAGATTGAAGCTTCAAACTTCACCATATACTTTCGTATATTGAACATATTGTTGCCTGAAAAAATTTATGAGATCGGTCGTATATATAGTATATATCCCCCACAACCGATTGTTCAGATAAGGAACTTTTCGTAATTACTGCCCTATTTTAAGAGCTAGAGGCTTCAAATTTCAGCGAATGCTTACGTATATAGCATATATTGTTGCCTGAAAAAATCATAAAGATCGGTGGTATATATAGTATATATATGGTGGTATATATAGTATATATATATAGTATATATATATATATTTTCGCAAATTTTAGCCCCATTTTAACAGCTAGAAGCTTCAAATTTCACCGAATATTTACTTATATAGCATATACTGTTGTCTGAAAAAATCATAGAGATCGGTTGTATATATAGTATATCTCATACAACCGATTGTTCAGATAAGAAACTTTTCGCAATTTCTACCCCATTTTAACAGCTATAAGCTTCAAATTTCACCGATTGCTTACGTATATAGCATATATTGTTGTCTGAAAAAATCATAGAGATCGGTTGTATATATATTTGCGACACAGATATCACAGGACATTCAATAGCCGGGGCAAGTTTTCGTTCTTTACATTCGACACGCTCTTGCTCATTTCCGCCAGCTTTGCGTTTACGGCCACCCACATTGTTGGAACTATTAGCACCAAGATCGCAATGACGTGCAATATGACCTGGGTTGCCGCACTTGAAACATTTAATAACTCCGGCATTTTTCTGTTGTGATCCCTTCAGTGCTTCCAAAATAGTGTCTACCCAATCTGGTCTTTCCACTTCTACACGATGAGCTTTGTATGCTGGTTTACTCAATAGTGAGGCCGTTTCCTGAGTCAATGCATGTGATACCGTTTCAGAAAATGTCAGCTTTGGGTTTGCGTATGTAGCTCGCTTCGTTTCCACGTCCCGTATGCCATTTATGAAACTCTGGATTTTTACCCTTTCAGTGTATTCCACGGGTGCGTCCGGATTTGCAAGATGAGCCAATCTTTCAATATCTGAAGCAAACTCCTGCAATGTTTCATTTGCTTTTTGGTAGCGGTTTTGCAACTCAATTTGGAATATCTGTTTCCTATGCTCGCTTCCATAACGTCGTTCTACAGCAGCCATCAATGCTTCATAATTGTTCCGCTCTCCTTCGGAAATCGTCTGTAGAATTTCCGCTGCTGGCCCCTTCAATGCCACGAATAGTGCAGCAACTTTATCTTCCGCATTCCAGTTGTTCACTGCTGCGGTCTTCTCAAACTGTAGCTTAAAGACCTGGAAAGGAACAGAACCGTCAAAGGATGGTGTTTTTACCTTTGTATTGCTTGCTGAAACAGCTGGGCGGTTTAATTGCAACTCTTGTATACGACCTCTCAAAGCATCCACCTCGGCTTCGATTTTTTCCTCAAACTGCGTTATTTTCTCGTCCATACGTGCTTCGAGTTTTGATGATATACGCGCCTCTTGTGCTTCGAGTTGTACTGTTATGCGTGCCTCTTGTGCTTTCAGTTGTGTCTCCATTTTTGATGTAATCTGTGTCGACATTTCTGACATACGCGTTTCTTGTGCTTCAATCTTGGATGTTATGCGTGTCTCCTGCGATTCTAGTTGTGATGCCATATATGTCTTCTGTTCTTCCATCTTGGATGTTATACGGTTCTCCTGCGATTCCATATATGTCTGCTGTTCTGCCAGTTGAGATGACACTGTCGATGTTTGAGCAGATATTGCAGCTAAAATCATGTTCAAGTCTGTACTGGTAACCGTCTGCGATGTTTCGTTCTTCTCTTCAATTTTTGTTGTCTCCTCGCCATCAAGATGAAAGACATGCTCTTCCACATCAATTCCTTCTGCTTCCATTGCTTCTCGTAGCCGTGCCTGAAGTTCGAGTTTAACGCCGCTTGTATTCAATCCACGGCTCTCCAACTCCTTCTTCAGTTGCGGGATCTTCAACTCACTTAACTTTGCCATGTCCTTGTTGTCCTCTAGAATTTATTCAACAATTCCTCTTCTGACACCAATTGTAACGATTTTTCTTTGCAAATCCTCTTATTTGCCCTTTTGCTAGGATCGTATCGCTAAACTGTTGAATAAATAACTCCAATATTGAATAACGGAAAAATGGCCTTTATTAAAATACTTCACAATAACACTCAAACTGTGCAACGAATCGCTTAATAACCAAACTCATATCTTAAAGGAAACTGACTTTCAAAATAATAGTGCTATTGCTCGCTAGATATCGTCTTACTCGTAACTGCTTGACAATTCAAATCAAACTGAATTACTTCTTACTCGCCTGCATCGCTTTTATAGTTTACGCTGCATACTTCTAGGCTCTTCGATTTCCAGAAGTTACTAGTTGTTTCGGCTACAAAATCGCCAGCCACAACTACGTGCACAAATTATTGCTCTCTCTTGTGACAACTCAGATAAGGTATATGCATGTGTTTGTAGTTTACAGTCTCCCGCACACACATAAGCGTATAAGTAAATTCATCGGTGTGTGACATCTCATCTCTCGCTGCCTTGTATGTAAATGTTGCTCGTCGGAATGTGTACATATGTGTAGACGCAATTATTGATTCGTTTATGTAGATACATAATGATTGAATTATTGATGTGCATTCACGTCACTGCTTAGATCGGCTTAGAGCTGGCAGCACTCCTTAGTTTTGCTAATATTCGTAACAATATATTATATACTTCATATAAACTGTCATATTGACCCCTTTTTTACGGCTAGAAGCTTCAAGATTCATCAAATTTCATCAAATAATTACGTTTACGTCATATATTTTTGAAATACGTGATTCGTAGCCATAGTTTTTACATGCAGACCACAAAAAACGTGAAGCTTTGCATCCTCACACAGATTACCTACCTATTTTTTATTTTATATTTATCTTAAAATCGTTTAGATATGTTCAAATTTCACCAAATGCTTACGTGTATAGCATATATTGTTGTCTAAGAAAATCATAGATACCGGTGGTATATATAGTATATATCGCATACAACCGATTGTTCAGATAAGAAACTTTGCGCAAGTTCTTCCCCATTTTAACAGTTATAAGCTTCAAATTTCACCGATTGCTTACGTATATAGTATGTATTGTTGTGTCAAAAAATCATAGAGATCGGTGATATATATAATATATATATGATGGTATATATAGTATATATATATAGTATATAAATATTTTTTTTACGATTTCGGCCCCATTTTAACAGCTAGAAGCTTCAAATTTCACCAACTGCTTACGTGTATAGCATATATTGATGTCTGAAAAAATCATTGAGATCGGTGGTACACATAGTATATATCTCATACAACCGATTGTTCAGATAAGAAACTTTGCGCAATTTCTGCCCCGTTTTAACAGTTAGAAGCTTCAAATTTCACAAAATGCTTACGTATATAGCATATATTGTTGTCTGAAAAAATCATAGAGATCGGTCGTATATATATTATATACTTCATATAAACTGTCATTTTGACCCCTTTTTTACGGCTAGAATCTTCAAAATTCATCAAATTTCATCAAATAGTTACGTTTTCGTCATATATTTTTGAAATACGTGATTCGTAGTCATAGTTTTTACACGCAGACCACAAAAAACCTGAAACTTTGCATCCTCACACAAAGTACCTACCCGTTTTTTATTTTATATTTATCTTAAAAATCGTTAAGGTATGTAGATCTGTTCACTATATATTTCTTATCTTATACATGCGATTATTCGGAGATTACGAACGGGATAAGATTATTGTTCAGCCCCATTCATGAAAGGTATGAAGTCTTCGGCACAGCCGAAGACAGTCCCGTTCTTACTTGTTTTCAATTAGGTTGTTGACCGAAGAATCACGGGTCTCAGTAATTCATACAGGTGGGCCCATTAGGGTGTACCGTAGCAAATAGCTGGCCAGTTTATCAAATCAATTTTCGTTTTTGGAGTTTTCTGTTCGGTGCTTAGACAGTGGATGTCTGATAAAGACAGAGAGGTTGATAACCACGTAATAGGCGGATCAGGGATACTAGATTCCAACCAACGCGTAACTAGGAGCCGTGTGCGAGCCCTAGAAAACCAAATAGTTGGTTCGGTTTTTAACCAAATTAACACGGGTATACCGAGGCCCGTTGACTTTGTCCCTACGGACTACTTCAATAGGTGCGCGTCGCGGATCTTTGCATCTTTTGGCCCTGATCGCCAACTAAGGGTCTCTGTCGCGGACGGGGTGTCATTGAACGAGCTAGACAGTAGCTTGAATTTCTCCCAAAAAATCGATTTGGTGTGCCAAATGGCCGATAGGGAAAACGTAGGTGCTCAATGGGGTGATGTTCCGGCGCAGAACGCGCCATCAACGAATGTCGGCACCAGCCTTAATGCTCCTCAAAGCCACACCGTCCAAAATGAAAATAATGTCGAACAGCTGAGCTAAATGATGGCGATGATGGCGCAACAAAACGACTTGGTGGCGCAAATGGCGAATGAGGTGATGAGCATTAAGACCAGTGTCGATAACCTTGGTGGCCGCGTAGCAGACATAGAAACGTCTGCGCAAGTGCTTGTACATCGATCCGGCTTGGAATGTACGCCCGAACCTCATATCCGGAGGGGGGAAACGCAGAGCGCATCAATGAGCCAGCGGTCAGTCATAGTACCGGGCGAGATGTCAGCGGTCCTCCCAGGTGGAAGAAGCTTGACCTTGAAAAGGGCACATCAAATTCGATGGGAGCAGTAAAGGTATAAGCGTCGAAAGCTTCATTTTTCGGGTGGAGAGGATGCGCGAACAGCATAATATTTCCTACTTCCAGCTTTTCACGGACTTTCATAGTCTGGTTTCCGGCGGTGCATTGAAGTGGTATTGGCAGGTCCTTGAGAACCACGCAGACGAACCCGATTTCGCCTACTTCAAGCTGAAAGCCGAAATGCTAAGCCACTTCAAATCCGCTGAGTCCGACTATGGCATCATCCGTGAAATCATGGAGAGGAAACAGCTTCCCGCGGAAGCTTTCGACGACTTTTATGCCGAAGTCCACAACATGGCATTCCGTTTACGGAAGAGGATCCCTGAAAAGGAGTTGGTTGGCATAATCAGGGGCAACCTTAAACCGTACCTGGCCAACTTGACCTTCGCCATAAAAATGGACTCGTTGGCGGAGCTCAAGGCGGAATGCAAGAGAGCCGAAAAACTTCTTAAAGAGAATAAGAGTAGAACTACGGTAGTTAATGAGGTCGATTTTGAGCAGTAAAGGGTAGGAGAGGCAACAAGTGTCAAAGCGCTTGTTATGAAATCCCAGTACCAATCCCAATCCTTACCCCAACACCAACCACAACCTCAACCCCTACACCAAACCCCAGCCAATCCCAATAGTGTTCATCCTTCTATTAGTCCTACGTCTAAGTCGACTGTGAATTCCGTTTGTGCTTCTCCCTTCCACTTGATGTTGTGTTTTTCGTGTGGTATGCCGGTGGGTCACTGTGTGAAAAACCCGGCAGAAGCACAAAAACCAAGTAAATGTTCGTCCTCGTTCCACAATATGGTATGTTTTGCGTGTGGAAGTGATTCGTCCTTTTGTGTATTCAAATCCAAATCGGGAAAGCCCAGACTGGCGGAGCTGACCGGGACTCCAGCCAGGAAACACGCAACCCGGCAACCCAACAGTAACGATGTTGAAGAAGGAAATGAAAGAGAATGAAGTTAAGGTAGAGGAGAGGCTAACAGAAAAACGGGAGGTCAAAAGTTTGAACCAGAGAAAGTTAGAATACGAGGAGGCAAGACGTAGGATTTTTTTTGAAATAATACTAAATAATAGGAGAATTTTAAAAAGATAGAAAAATGAGGGAGAAGGGAAAATATTTCAAACGTTTAAGTAATAAAATAATTTCAAGAAATGCGACTGTAAAAGGGGATAACAGGTTTTTCGCCAAAACCGCGATAGGAGGCAGGGAAGTTTTAGCTCTCTTGGACTCAGTAGCGAGTGCCAGCTCTTTAGGAAAAGGCTCAGCGGCACTCCTGTGCAGTAAAGAGGCCTTGATTGTGCCAATCAGGGGCCAAAATGTCCGGACCGCGAACGGGGAGGAAACCTCCGTGGTAGGGGTAATAAAGTTACCATTTGTGTGGAATAACACCTCCAGGGAATTATAGCTTTTAATTGTACCTGATCTAAAACAGGAGGTATACCTGGGGGTGGACTTTTGGAAGGCTTTCGGTATGAGTGTTGTGAGTAAGGGTGTGAGTGGTAGTGTGAATGGTGCCAGTATGGCGGAGCTCGTGCCCGCCGAGGGTCACTTGTCTTTCGACGCTGTGCAGCACGTTTTAACGCCGGAGCAAAATGATAGGTTGGAGCGTGTAAAAGCCCAATTCCCGTCCTTCGCGGTATTAGGGTTAGACCAAACAGATAAGGAGGAACACGTCATCGAGGTGGTTGACGAGAATCTGCCAGTAAAGCAGGGCCTGTACCCGATTTCACCAGCTATTCAAAAACTAATTTATGCCGAGTTGGATCGCATGATAAGCTTGGGAGTGATCGAGGAGTCCAACAACAGCTGGAATTCGCCGGTATCACTGGAAATAAAAGGGACGAAAAACCGCCTGTGCCTTGACGCTCGCAAAGTCAACGAACGAACAATTAAGGATGCCTACCCCTTACCCCACATCGATGGAATCCTCAGCCGGCTACAAAACACACGATATATTTCCGCCATCGACTTGAAAGACGTTTTCTGACAGATTCCTCTGGTGAAGAAGTCAAGAGAAAAGACTGCTTTTACTGTCCCTGCCCGAACCCTATACCAATTCACGGTCATGCCTTTCTGGTTGTGCAATGCAGCAAAACGAATGTGCCGTCTCATGGACAAGGTCATTCCGGCCGCTTTACGTGAATGTGGTTTTGTTTATCTTGACGATTTGTTAGTGTGTTCGGTAGATTTCGAGTCTCATATGTGTTTGTTGGAAAAGGTCGCTCGGTGTTTTCGTGAGGCTAAGTTAACTATAAATGTTGAAAGGAGCAAGTTCTGTGTCAAAGAAGTTCGATATCTAGGGTACGTAGTCGGGGATGGATGCATTAGGACAAATGCCAATTAAGTGGTGGCTGTGAGGGACTTTCCAGTTCCGAAAACCCCGAAGCAACTACGACGGTTCCTGGGTATGTCGGGCAGGTACCGATGTTTCATACAGGACTATACGACAATTGCAGCTCCGCTGTTAAGAAATTCAATATGACTGACGAAGCGATGAAATCTTTTGAAATTTTAAAGCAAAGGTTGATTTCTGCACCAATGCTACGCACCCTGATTTCAACAGAAAATTTTATATTCAGTGTGATGCATCAACTGACGGAGTGGGAGGGGTTTTGTTCCAACTAGACGATGACCAGAACGAAAGACCGATTGCCTACGTTTCGGCAATACTAAATAAAGCGCAGAACTAGAATGGTATGCTGCGATCCTGAGTGTTAAAAGATTCCAACCTTATGTGGAAGGAACCCCGTTCACCATCATAACTGGTCATGCCAGCCTCAAATGGCTCATGAATCAGAAAGATCTTTCTGGGAGGCTGGCAAGTTGGAGTTTGAACCTCCAAGGTTATGACTTCGATATTCAACATCGAAAAGGTGCGCAAAACATGGTTCCCGACACGCTCTAATGAATGCACATGGACGAAATACAGACGAATGACAGAGCCATCGACATTTGTCTAGCGTCACCGTGCTTCGAATCGGAGGAGTATACGGAGTTGAAAAATACGGTTACCGAGAACAAAGACAAGTTACCAGACTTATGCATATCGGACTGTTACGTCTATAAACGGGCGCAATTCGACAGGGGGAATGATCTTCTAGCGGACCATACCTGGAAACTCTGGGTACCGTCGGAATAGCGACCGGGGCTGGTAGAGGCGTCTCACAGCTCACCGTCTGCTGGGCATGGCGGTATACACAAAACGCTATCCCGACTACGTCAGAAATATTACTGGCCAGGCATGGTTTCAGATGTTTGCACATATATTAAAGAGTGTGAAACTTGCAGAATTAATAAAACACAAAATGTCTACAAACACGTTCGAGTGATGGTAATTTGTATGGCTTTGTATGTTTAGATAATTTTTCAAAGTTCGGGTTCTTAGAACCAATGAAAAGGGCAACTACAGCTGAGGTAGTCAAATTTTTGGAAAAAGATGATTTTCATGTTTTTGGCGTGCCCGAATACGTACATTCGGACAACGGAAAGCAGTTTGTTTCTGAGATGTTCGGTAACTTTTTTAGAGAAATATGGCACAAAACATGTAAAAAGAGCCTTTTATTCACCTCAGGGTAACGCTTCAGAGAGGGTAAACCGATCTGTCCTACAGATCATTAGATCATTTATAAAAGAGAATCAGAAAAATTGGGACAAATGTGTCAGTGATGCCGCAATTGCACTCCGCAGAGTTACACATGCAGCAATCAACATGTCGCCGTACTACGCCACTTTCGGTATGCCTATGATACAGCATGCTGCATCATATGAGCTATACCGAAAGCTTGCAGCGGTGAATGATATTGATTGCGAAGTAGAGTGATAAACTGCAACTTATTCGTAACAAAATTATGAAAGAGCTGAAGCTAGCCCATGAAAGGAGCCAAAAGATTTACGACACTAGAAGTAGCGATGTCACGTTCAAAATAGGACAAGTGGTATATCGATGAAATTTTAAACAAAGTTCCCAAGCCGAAAACTATAATGCGAAGTTAGCCCCTAAACAAATCCGATGCGTTGTCTTAAAATCAATAGGAAATTCAATGTATGAACTTGTCGACAGTAGTGGGAAAAAATCGGCGTATACCACGCTAAAAACATTTTCGCCAAATAGTTGCTTGTTTTTTTTTTTTTGTAGTGCTAGTACTTTTGTTCTATATTATTTTTTTGTTAATTGACGTAGTATATTTATTTATTTAATGACGTATTTTATTTATTAACTCATTGACGTATGGAATTATTTTAGTAAATTATTTTATTTTTCTTGACTTTATTATCATTTGATTATTTTTGCATTTATTTAATTTATTTATTTGGTTTATTTATTTAACATTTTTTTTTACCTACTTGACTATATGATCTGTGATATTTTTTTTTATAAATTTTTTTTGGCCATCTGTTATATTTTATTTTATAAATTTTTTTTTTCATAATTTTTCTGCTAACTGTGATATTTTATTTTATTTTATTTTTTATCTGTGATATTTTATTTATTATTGGATATGTAGAGTAGTATCTGTTATATTTTAATAAAATTTAAAAGGTTTGGATGAAAACGTTGCTTTCAATAACGCAGGGCTAAGTCGAATTTTGGTGTAGATGCTGCGCTTGTGCGCGATAAGGTTAGGTGAAGGTGAGTGGTAGGGAAAAATGACCGAGTGACACACGGACAGACTAGTGTCAGGCTTGGGGGCACAGTAAGTAAACAGGAGTCAGCACAGTGCCCACGGTGTGGTGCAAGTTGCACTGCAGAGGGAGGGTAGACTGCACCTGACAGGACAGGCCTCCATCTTTTCCCCCTCTTAACTTTGCCCCTCACGTATGGTTCATCTTTTTCAGCTTTCGTATCTTTTACAACACATGCAGGTATGAACCCTTTTTGTTCATGTGGCTGTCGGTGAGGACGGTGGTGAAATGCCCCGCCCAAGATGACGAGCTAGCCTGGGCCCGCAAGCATACCTGCTTGCCGCCGCTCCTCGCCATCCAAACAGTCAGCCACGTAACAATGGCGCCAACGCTAATAGCCCGATAATTTTTTTAGTTTTTTGTCTTTCCATTTATTTATTTTTTTAGTCATATTTATATTTGTAGTTAATTTTTTTCTGTTTGTTTGTTTTGTTTTTTTTTATCTACATTAATCGGCTTTAATTCTTTTTAATTTCCAAAATTTTCTTTCAGTTCTTGGCGTTGGTATTCTCAACGCTAATAGCCCGATCCTCTTTCATTTCCCACATTTTAAAAGTAACATCTATTTTTTACTATTCTTTAATCTTCCCACTTTCCTTCCAGATTTTCTTATTTTTTTATCATTTTCCATCCAAAACCAATCCCTATATCCGTCTTTTGACTAGACGGGGACCTTCGTGCTGGCAACGTCGTTTTCAAATTTCATATCTTTTTATTTTTGGCGTTTGGTAACATTTTTTTTTTAAATTGCGTTTTAAAAATTTTTTGGGTTTTTTTTTTGTCACAGTCAATAGGGTTGGCATCTAATTGCATTTCTGAAGTATTGCTTTACGCACATACATACATCCATACAAACTTAGTATATGAATTTTATTTTAGTTATAAGTATTTTTGTTTTTATTTACTATATTTTAAGTTTTTGTGTGACATATATCCGCACATTTACCTTTTTTTGGTCTTGAATAACACCTTTTTTTATACTCCTACACACACATAATTCCTGAATTTTCACACGCATACACATATATGTATAAACAAGTATATTATTGAAATTATTTTGATACACATGGATCTATCGTTTGATTGAATTTTCATGTAATATTCAAGATTTCATTAATTTTTATATTTGGTTTTGGAAATCTGTTTAACAAGCATTTTCTGCTATCGGTAAGATATATACCGCACGGTATAATTCGAATTGATCCTGGATTGAATATATTTACCAAATATTTCGTTCGTCTGGTCTGTGTGGACGTGTTTGCTTGTGCTCGCGTTGTTTTGCTTTTAAATTGTTGTTTCGGACCGGAGTTGCGCTCCGAATTGCCGCCTGCTGCATCATCCGTGTTTTTCCATTGTTAGAGTCCTGTTGTCTTGGTCCAGTTGCAGGTTGTTTTGTGATAATTACTCGAATAAAATGTTCACTTTGAAAGTAGTGTCGAGTGTTACATTTTTGGCGCGCAAAAGTTCTTCGCAAAATATAGTTAAACAAATCCACTCAATAAGCAGCGAGTTGCGCACAAAAGCTAAAAAATAGTAAAATAAAACTTTCCAGCGGCAATCAACACAAAGCAAAATAAATAAACAAAGTGTCATTTGGTAAACGTCACGGGTCTGCATTGCCGACAGTTTAACAAGCAGTGTTGCCACAAGTTATTTATGCGATAGAAAGTGAGGCGTTTTCAATGACTATACAGCGCAATCACCCTAGGCTAAAATTTAAATTTTTTAACAAGCTCAAGGTCGTTTAGTAAGAAAATGCAGCGTACACCGACATCTCAAGCGGCCAAACGTAAGGTGGGTGATACTTCCCCAGAAATATCACTGCACGACATTATGTCTGCAATTAAAGATATTGAGAGTAACGTCAATAAGAAGCTTGATGGATTGGCCACGAAAGGCGATATTGAGGAGCTGAAACAGACGGTAGGGGTGCAGACTGAAAATTTAAAATCGGAAAACCTAGAGCTTAAAGCTGAGTTGGCCAAGATTAGACTCGAACGTGAGCAGGATAGGGTGGAGTTAAATCGGCTGATAACTGAAAAAAACAAAAAAACGTTATAGTCAGAAATATGTCTAAAGAGGCTTTGCCTAAAGCAGAGGTTCAAGCACTATGCTCCAATATGCTCAACCTAAACAATGTAGAAGTTCGGGAGGCTCGTAAGCTGTACGTAAATAACAATAAAATGGGCGTGATTGCGGAATTTGACTCTGTAGAGATAGCTAGCGAGGTATTGAAAAATGCCAAAAAAGCGACTGGGTCCTCGATATACATCGAGAAAGATCTTAACGCAGAAAAACAGGAGCAAAAGAAAATACTGCTGCACATTAGAAATTATATTTTAAAGCTAGATCGCTCGCATAAAATCAGGGTTAGAAACGACTCTATGTGCATCAACCAGCGATGGATGGCGTTTAACGCCAGCAAGATATTAATGTGCGATGGGGAGCCAGCGGAGGTGTTGCTTCGTAGCGTTTATGCCAATAATCTAAGCAAGATTGGCTTGATGTATGATGGTGTTTTGAAGAAGATTGCTGCAAAAAACTAGTGGTGGATAGTCACGAGTTTGCAGACTTGGGTAGAGGTGTTAGGGAATCAGGGCTCAAAATTGTATCATATAATGTAGCTAATCTACGCAGTAAACTTTTGTTTAATAACTCTTTTATGTATATTTATACTTTTGACGTTTCCTTTTTGTTTGAAACACATGTAATCTCGGATGACAGATCAAAATTATCTCACCTTTTTAAAGATTACGTCCTACATTGGGTAGATGCTGTTAAGGCAAATAAAGCTGGTCGAGCTAGTGGTGGGTGTCTGTTTGGTTTTAAAAGAAGCTTGGACAATGTTTATAATATACAATTTCAACTTACATGTTAATACTTGGTTTATCCCTCAGTATCTAAATTGCAACAAGTGGTGTGAAGATTTTAAACGTTTGGAAAATTTTATAGCTACCCAGCAACCAGACTCCTTCTTTGTTCTTGGAGATTTAAATGCACGCGTAGGCAAATCTCAAGAAATTGATAGTAATCTAGTGTCTGGACTGCCTGGTATTTCAAAAAACAGAAATTCAAAACACGTAGTAACTGATGCAAAGGGTAAAAAAGTACTGAGCCTAGCCGAAGATGTTGGCGGAGTTATTTTAAATCGTAGGATATCTGGTGATAGGTCTGGTGAATTTACGTTTTGCGGTGTTGTAGGAAGTTCGGTTGTTGATTATGCCATATGCTCTTTCGATCTTCTTCCGACAGTTAAAAACTTTTCAGTGGATAAGAAAGAATTATCGGATCATATGCCGCTTTGCATCGAATTCGTGGTTACAGTGAAGGACTGTAATGCCCCTCTAAGCATATGCCCCGCGAAATTATCACGGAAACCGAAGCATACGCAAAGATATGCTGATCGTATCAGCTCAATGCCTGTGTGTGATTATGCAAATACTGATGAATTAACTGATGTTATAGTAACAACGTTGGAAAATAAAGTAAAATCTGCTGCTGCGGTTTTTTGTAGGAAACATAAATATATTTCGGAAAATGCGTGGTTTGACAGCCAATGTTTTAAGGCGCGCAAAGAGTTGTTGAAACATTTAGATGAACTTAGAACTAGTGGTTCTGAAGAAACTCGCGTATCTTATGTTGCACTTCGTTCTAGCTATTCTAAGCTGTGCTTCAAGAAAAAATTAGAATATAGATGCAAAGAAATTGACTTATTAAATACAGTAAGAAAGACTGGTGGCGGGTTGCTAACTCGTTAAAAACCGTCCCCATAGTGTGACTGGTAGTTTGACGCCAGGAGATCTATATAATCATTTTAAGATGCTGTTGTCGGATACACATGAAGCACCCTCCATGCAATGGACGTTGCCCTCAGTGATCGACCCTTTTCTCGATGCCCCTTTTAAGCTCCGTGAGTTGCAGCTTGTACTCAAATGTTTGAAAGACAACAAAGCTCTTGGCCAAGACCGTATCAGCTATGAGTTTTACAAAAAGCGCCACAATCCCTCTTAACCGAAATACTTGCTTTGTTTAACGCAATTTTTCTAAAAAAACAAGTACCTCATTCGTTTCGCAGCGCTATTATAATCGCCCTTTTCAAAAAAGGGGACCCTGATCTTCCATGCAACTACAAGGGCCTATCACTGCTTGATTCAATTTATAAAATTTTCGCGGGTTTGCTGCTGAGCCGCATCAACAATGGACAATCTGTTCAATTTAACTAGTATAGTACACTTAAAATTCAGTGCGAAGAAGAAACTTTCGCTTTCTTTGTTGGTTTTTCATGTGCTTTAGACACAGTTCCTCGGAATATGCTTTTTTACAAGTTGGCTCGTATCGGTCTCTCCAGCCACATTATAGAAGTTCTGCGACTCATTTATAAAGATACATCATCTCAGGTATGGTTTTATGGAGTGCTTTCTGAGCCGTTTACTGTCAATCAAGGTGTTCGACGAGGTTGCTTGCTGAGTCCAACTCTTTTCTCGATATATATAAATGACCTAAGTGACAGTCTCACCGGCGGGGTACAGGTTGCGGACACAACAGTAAAAGCTCTTATGTACGCCAACGATATCGTTGTTTTAGCCGACTCGGCACAAGTTTTACAGAAAATGATAAATGAGCTTTACGAGTACAGTATGCAGTGGGGCTTGAGAGTTAACCATGCCAAATCTAAAATAATAGTTTTCAGGGAATGTAAGAGGTGTCCTACTTTTCAATGGAATTATGGGAGTGAGATCATTGAATTGTTAATGAGTACAAGTACTTGGGAGTTCTATTGAACTACAAATTATCGTACATAAAGCACCTTGAGGCGATACTGGCAGAGGTTAAGACAGCTATAAATGCTACATGGTTAAAATACATAAATAACCCTCGCATTTGTATCTCAAAAAAGATGAAAATTTTTGACGCCGCATGTAGGTCCATCATGTTTTACGGTGCCCAAATATGGGGTGTTGATAAGTGTGAATGCGTAGAGAAACTTCTTCGTTTCTTTGTAAAAAAGTTAATCTTTCTGCCATCTAACACACCAAATTATATGATACACCTAGAATCAGGTTTATGCTCCCTACTCATACATACTTTGCGTACACACATGCTTTATATTTCACGCTATTTAAGTTTGACTCCAAACAGACTCCCCCGCGTTGTAGCAGAGGAAGCAGTAAGGCAAGGTTCCTACTGGGTCAGAAAGCGGAAAACCATTTACGAAAGTGTTAACATGATTCCCCAGTCGGTCTTCTCCCACGCATCGTTCAAGCTTAGTATTGCAATAGTACTAGAAAAATTGAGTCAAAAAGAGTTTGATAACTACACCGAAAGTGCACGCCAGTCTAGGTCACATGACCTCTACTCTGGCTTGATTCCTACGGACTCCACCTATTTAGTGATACGTATTCTGCGTATGCCATAAGTCTGATCTTCCGGGCAAGGGGTGGCTTGCTAAATCTTAATTCTAGAACTTTCAAAAATGTTGCTTCCGTAAACTGCTCTATTTGCAATCTAAATGCTGTTGAAGACACATACCATTTCATTGGCATATGTCCTATATATAAAGATATTCGGTATAATTGTTTTGGTGAGAAAGTTTTAGATCTGCAGATGGTGATAAATATCCTTAAAGGTTGTAAGTATCATTCGCTTTACGTTTAGGTATATAAATAACTGTCATGAATATAGAAGTCTTATTATGAACGAATTTTCTTAAATGTTTGTTTAGATATAAGTGATATTAAGACACACAACATTTATTGTTATTGTCTAAACAATTTTTATTTATTTTATATTTAGTTCAGGTTAATTTTGCTTTTACTTTTGTAATTCCATTTTTAAAAGGAAATAAATAAACTAGTACTACTACTACTATTTACCATTTGTTTCATCAATATTTATATTTCACCTTTTTATTTTCGTGGTGTCTGGGTTTTACCTTGGTCGAGTTTTTTTCAATTAGGTTGTTGACCGAAGAATCACGGGTCTCAGTAATTCATACAGGTGGGCCCATTAGGGTGTACCGTAGCAAATAGCTGGCCAGTTTATCAAATCAATTTTCGTTTTTGGGGTTTTCTGTTCGGTGCTTAGACAGTGGATGTCTGATAAAGACAGAGAGGTTGATAACCACGTAGTAGGTGGATTTGGGATACTAGATTCCAACCAACGCGTAACTAGGAGCCGTGCGCGAGCCCTAGAAAACCAAATAGTTGGTTCGGTTTTTAACCAAATTGACACGGGTATACCGAGGCCCGTTGACTTTGTCCCTACGGACTACTTCAATAGGTGCGCGTCGCGGATCTTTGCATCTTTTGGCCCTGATCGCCCGCTAAGGGTCTCTGTCGCGGACGGGGTGTCATTGAACGAGCTAGACAGTAGCTTGAATTTCTCCCAAAAAATCGATTTGGTGTGCCAAATGGTCGATAGGGAAAACGTAGGTGCTCAATGGGGTGATGTTTCGGCGCAGAACGCGCCATCAACGAATGTCGGCACCAGCCTTAATGCTCCTCAAAGCCACACCGTCCAAAATGAAAATAATGTCGAACAGCTGAGCTAAATGATGGCGATGATGGCGCAACTAAACGACTTGGTGGCGCAAATGGCGAATGAGGTGATGAGCATTAAGACCAGTGTCGATAACCTTGGTGGCCGCGTAGCAGACATAGAAACGTCTGCGCAAGCGCTTGTACATCGATCCGCCTTGGCATGTACGCCCGAGCCTCATATGCGGAGGGGGGAAACGCAGAGCGCATCAATGAGCCAGCGGTCAGTCATAGTACCGGGCGAGATGTCAGCGGTCCTCCCAGGTGGAAGAAGCTTGACCTTGAAAAGGGCACATCAAATTCGATGGGATCAGTAAAGGTATAAGCGTCGAAAGCTTCATTTTTCGGGTGGAGAGGATGCTCGAACAGCATAATATTTCCTACTTCCAGCTTTTCACGGACTTTCATAGTCTGGTTTCCGGCGGTGCTTTGAAGTGGTATTGGCAGGTCCTTGAGAACCACGCAGACGAACCCGATTTCGGCTACTTCGAGCTGAAAGACGAAATGCTAAGCCACTTCAAATCCGCTGAGTCCGACTATGACATCATCCGTGAAATCATGGAGAGGAAACAGCTTCCCGCGGAAGCTTTCGACGACTTTTATGCCGAAGTCCACAACATGGCATTCCGTTTACGGAAGAGGATCCCTGAAAAGGAGTTGGTTGGCATAATCAGGGGCAACCTTAAACCGTACCTGGCCAACTTGACCTTCGCCATAAAAATGGACTCGTTGGCGGAGCTCAAGGCGGAATGAAAGAGAGCCGAAAAACTTCTTAAAGAGAATAAGAGTAGAACTAGGGTAGTTAATGAGGTCGATTTTGAGCAGTAAAGGGTGGGAGAGGCAACAAGTGTCGAAGCGCTTGTTACGAAATCCCAGTACCAATCCCAATCCTTACCCCAACACCAACCACAACCTCAACCCCTACACCAAACCCCAGCCAATCCCAATAGTGTTCGTCCTTATGTTAGTCCTACGTCTAAGTCGACTGTGAATTCCGTTTGTGCTTCTCCCTTCCACTTGATGTTGTGTTTTTAGTGTGGTATGTCGGTGGGTCACTGTGTGAAAAACCCGGCAGAAGCACAAAAACCAAGTAAATGTTCGTCCTCGCTCCACAGTATGGTATGTTTTGCGTGTGGAAGTCATTCGTCCTTTTGTGTATTCAAATCCAAATCGGGAAACCCGAGACTGGCGGAGCAGACCGGGGACTCCAGCCAGGAGACACGCAACCCGGCAACCCAACAGTAACGATTTTGAAGAAGGAAATGAAAGAGAATGAAGTTAAGGTAGAGGAGAGGCTAACAGAAAAACGGGAGGTCAAAAGTTTGCACCAGAGAAAGTTAGAATACGAGGAGCAAGACGTAGGATTTTTTGTGAAATAATACTAAATAATAGGAGAAATAGGAATTTTAAAAAGATAGAAAAGATGAGAGAGAAGGGACATATTTCAAACGTTTAAGAAATAAAGTAATTTCAAGAATTGTGACTGTAAAAGGGGATAACAGGTTTTTCGCCAAAACCGCGATAGGAGGCAGGGAAGTTTTAGATCTCTTGGACTCAGTAGCGAGTGCCAGCTCTTTAGGAAAAGCCTCAGCGGCACTCCTGTGCAGTAAAGAGGCCTTGATTGTGCCAATCAGGGGCCAAAATGTCCGGACCGCGAACGGGGAGGAAACCTCCGTGGTAGGGGTAATAACGTTACCATTTTTGTGGAATGACACCTCCAGGGAAATATAGTTTTTAATTGTACCTGATCTACAACAGGAGGTATACCTGGGGGTGGACTTTTGGAAGGCTTTCGGTATGAGTGTTGTGAGTAAGGGTGTGAGTGGTAGTGTGAATGGTGCCAGTATGGCGGAGCTCGTGCCCGCCGAGGGTGACTTGTCTTTCGACGCTGGGCAGCACGTATTAACGCCGGAGCAAAATGATAGGTTGGTGCGTGTAAAAGCCCAATTCCCGTCCTTCGCGGTATTAGGGTTAGACCAAACAGATAAGGAGGAACACGTCATCGAAGTGGTTGGCGAGAATCTGCCAGTAAAGCAGGGCCAGTACCCGATTTCACCAGCTATTCAAAAACTAATTTATGCCGAGTTGGATCGCATGATAAGCTTGGGAGTGATCGAGGAGTCCAACAGCAGCTGGAATTCGCCGGTATCACAGGAAATAAAAGTGACGAAAAACCGCCTGTGCCTTGACGCTCGCAAAGTCAATGAACGACCCAATTAAGGATGCCTACCCCTTACCCCACATCGATGGAATCCTCAGCCGGCTACAAAATACACGATATATTTCCGCCATCGACTTGAAAGACGTTTTCTGACAGATTCCTCTGGTGAAGAAGTCAAGAGAAAATACTGCTTTTACTGTCCCTGCCCGAACCCTATACCAATTCACGGTCATGCCTTTCTGGTTGTGCAATGCAGCAAAACGAATGTGTCGTCTCATGGACAAGGTCATTCCGGCCGCTTTACGTGAATGTGTTTTTGTTTATCTTGACGATTTGTTAGTGTGTTCGGTAGATTTCGAGTCTCATATGTGTTTGTTGGAAAAGGTCGCTCGGTGTCTTCGTGAGGCTAAGTTAACTATAAATGTTGAAAGGAGCAAGTTCTGTGTCAAAGAAGTTCGATATCTAGGGTACGTAGTCGGGGATGGATACATTAGGACAGATGCCAATAAAGTGGTGGCTGTGAGGGACTTTCCAGTTCCGAAAACCCCGAAGCAACTACGACGGTTCCTGGGTATGTCGGGCAGGTACCGATGTTTCATACAGGACTATACGACAATTACAGCTCCGCTGTACACTGCCTCAAAAAGGACAAAATTAAGAAATTCACTATGACTGACGAAGCGATCAAATCTTTTGAAATTTTAAAGCAAAGGTTGATTTCTGCACCAATGCTACGCACCCTGATTTCAACAGAAAATTTTATATTCAGTGTGATGCATCAACTGACGGAGTGGGAGGGGTTTTGTTCCAACTAGACGATGACCAGAACGAAAGACCGATTGCCTACGTTTCGGCAAAACTAAATAAAGCGCAGAACTAGAATGCTATGCTGCGATCCTGAATGTTAAAAGATTCCGACCTTACGTGGAACTAACCCCGTTCACCATCATAACTGGTCATGCCAGCCTCAAATGGCTCATGAATCAGAAAGATCTTTCTGGGAGGCTGGCAAGTTGGAGTTTGAACCTCCAAGGTTATGACTTCCATATTCAACATCGAAAAGGTGCGCAAAACATGGTTCCCGACACGCTCTCATGAATGCACATGGACGAAATACAGACGAATGACAGAGCCATCGACATTTGTCTATCGTCACCGTGCTTCGAATCGGAGGAGTATATGGAGTTGAAAAATACTGTTACCGAGAACAAAGACAAGTTACCAGACTTATGCATATCGGACTGTTACGTCTATAAACGAGCGCAATTCGACAGGGGGAATGATCTTCTAGCGGACCAGACCTGGAAACTCTGGGTACCGTCGGAATTGCGACCGGACTGGTAGAGGCGTCTCACAGCTCACCGTCTGCTGGGCATGGCGGTATACACAAAACGCTATCCCGACTACGTCAGAAATATTACTGGCCAGGCATGGTTTCAGATGTTTGCACATATATTAAAGAGTGTGAAACTTGCAGAATTAATAAAACACAAAATGTCTACAAACACGTTCGAGTGATGGTAATGTGTATGGCTTTGTATGTTTAGATAATTTTTCAAAGTTCGGGTTCTTAAAACCAATGAAAAGGGCAACTACAGCTGAGGTAGTCAAATTTTTGGAAAAAGATGATTTTCATGTTTTTGGCGTGCCCGAATACGTACATTCGGACAGCGGAAAGCAGTTTGTTTCTGAGATGTTCGGTAACGTTTTTAGAGAAATATGGCACAAAACATGTAAAAAGAGCCTTTTATTCACCTCAGGGTAACGCTTCAGAGAGGGTAAACCGATCTGTCCTACAGATCATTAGATCATTTATAAAAGAGAATCAGAAAAATTGGGACAAATGTGTCAGTGATGCCGCAGTTGCACTCCGCAGCGTTACACATGCAGCAATCAACATGTCGCCGTACTACGCCACTTTCGGTATGCCTATGATACAGCATGCTGCATCATATGAGCTATACCGAAAGCTTGCAGCGGTGAATGATATTGATTGCGAGGTAGAGTGATAAACTGCAACTTATTCGTAACAAAATTATGAAAGAGCTAAAGTTAGCATAGAAAGGAGCCAAAAGGTTTACGACACTAGAAGTAGGGATGTCACGTTCAAAATAGGACAAGTGGTATATCGCCGAAATTTTAAACAAAGTTCCCAAGCCGAAAACTATAATGCCAAGTTAGCCCCTAAACAAATCCGATGCGTTGTCTTAAAATCAATAGGAAATTCAATGTATGAACTTGGCGACAGTAGTGGGAAAAAGATCGGCGTATACCACGCTAAAGACATTTTCGCAAATAGTTGCTTGTTTTTTTTTTTTTGTAGTGCTAGTACTTTTGTTCTATATTATTTATTTGTTAATTGACGTAGTATATTTATTTATTTAATGACGTATTTTATTTATTAACTCATTGACGTACGGAATTATTTTATTAAATTATTTTATTTTTCTTGACTTTATATTCATTTGATTATTTTTGCATTTATTTAATTTATTTATTTGGTTTATTTATTTAACATTTTTTTTACCTACTTGACTATATGATCTGTGATATTTTTTTTTTATAAATTTTTTTTTTTTGCCATCTGTTATATTTTATTTTATAAATTTTTTTTTTTCATAATTTTTCTGTTAACTGTGATATTTTTTTTAATTTTATTTTTTATCTCTGAAATTTTATTTATTATTGGATATGTAGAGTAGTATCTGTTATATAGGTTTAAGTAGTAGCATTAGCCCAGTGATTTAGTTTGTAGGTAAACAGTACAAAAATTTAAAGGCGTGAAGAGAATTAGGCCCGGAATTGAGTCGTGGGTCGAGGCCACACGTTGGACGCGGCAAATGATACTTGGCAGGCTACGTTGAAAACCTTTTACGCACACGCTCCATAGTGCAGGCACCATCGGCGGTTGCGAGCCTGTAACGGCAGCCTGTCTCTGCTGGCTTGAATGAGTGGCAGCGTATATATGTGTCTATGTGTTTATGTGTTTTGTGTCCAGGTCCGTGCCTTAGCCGCAATGTTGCCACTAATCTAATGACATCATGTATTGACAACATTGTGGTTATAGTGAACCAATGTTGCAGCGGAAATAACATGTTGCGCTTGGCATCATGCGGTTATAATAAATAAAATATCACCATGTTGCTAACAATCTAGCAACATTGATGAATGCCATGCACCTATGTGTTTGTTTTGTTCTGTATTATGTATATGGATGTGTATTTGTGTAAGGCTATGGGCGTGTGAATGCATCAGTGTGAGCGTCAAGGCACGAACCAAATGTATCCGTGTAGGTGTTCGTTTTGTGGAGCGGTAAGCGTGTGAATGTATGAGTGCATGATTGTATAGATGGAAAATACGGGAAAGCCGAAAAGAAAGTTTGGCATGTAATTGTAAAAATTTTCCGTTTCTGGGTAACGTTCCATACCACGGCGATGGCTATAAGAAGGGGAGAAATTAGTCAACGGTCCAAAGTCTTGTCTTAATTGTGTAAAGAAAAAATTGATTGAACAACAAATGATTTGGCTGACTAACTGTTTAGGCACAATGCCTAACTTTCACTTGATTGACGGCGCCCCTCCCTAATGTTTTAATAATATTTCCAGCCACCCACACTCACGCCGCACTTGTGTGCATGCATGCACATGCATGCGTTTCATACACATGCATGTGTGTGTGTGCAGGTTGTCAGCACCCATGCACGTATACGTAGGGGTGGTTGTGTGTGTGGCTTTTTCCCCTCCTTAATACCAGAGGACTTTTTCGCGGCTTAGCGGTTGTCATCAACGGGACAACCGGCCTCTTTTATGATCGACCGCCAAGCAGTTCACAACGCCCAGGATCACCATCGTCATTTTTGCGACATTAAGTCCACATATCAACCTGCACAGCACATTTTGAATACCAGAAAAATTGTTGCCAAAGATTTTATGAGGTGGGTTTTGTCGAAGGCTGAGGTAGCACTCAGTCAATCCAGGGTCAAGTAGAGGTCCCACAAACCCCCACTTAATAAGAACACAGTTGTTATGTGTTAATGACGAATACACACACACACACACACGGCTTGATGGGTAGTGAGGGCAGCAGCTTTCCGTACAAAGGTGGAGGCGGTGGCTAACAGGCGAAGTAATAGCGGAGGGGTCGGTACGGTGGTTTGGCGGCGGTGCAGTGGCGGGCGGGTTGGTACGGTTGCCCGGGAGCAGCGGTGAGATCAGCGCGGCGGCCGGACGGCGGACAGTATTGGCAGGCGGATTGGTGCAGTGGTATGAGCGCAGCGGCTGGACGGCGGCAGTATTAGAGGACGGGTTGGCACAGAGGTATTTGCGCAGTGGCGGGATTAGCACGGGGGCTGGACGGCGGACAGTATTAGCGGACGGATGGATGTAGACGCAGTGACGGCACCAGCGAGCTGGATGGAGGTTGATAAGGTGACGGCGGCTAGCGGTCGTCGTAGCAGCGGTACGACGGCGGTTGGACAGCGGGCAGCTGACGGTCGTCGTAGCAGCGGCGCAACGGCGGTACGATGGCGGCGGCTGACGGTAGCAGCGCAACGGCGGTAGGATAGCGGGCGGCTGACGGTAGCAGCGCAACGGCGGTCGGATAGCGGGCGGCTGACGGTAGCAGCGCAACGGCGGTAGGATAGCGGGCGGCTGACGGTAGCAGCGCAACGGCGGTCGGATAGCGACAACAACAAAGCGACAACGGATTGCGTACCAGTGGTGCGATCAGGGCGAGGTGTCAGGGCAACCGTTCCACGTGATTACCTTCTCGGGGGCGGTTTCCAATGGCGGCTCTTGCGGGTGGCTTCCGATACGGGTACTGTCTCAGTTGTGGCGGTAGAGGGACCTGCGAGGAAAGAAAAAAGAGTTATGGTTAATGCCGGTCCGCCAGCTGGACACCACCGCCTCCATGCCCGCACGAATGCAGGGCTGGACGCGGAGTTGTACCAGCAGGAATTACGTCGGCCGATCCAGGGGCTGACAGGGAGTGCACCTCACGGCACAGCGGTAGCCCCTTTAGCTGCTGGACCGGACGACGGCCGGGCCGGGGCGGAGGGAGGGCGGCCCGTTCGCGGTTGCGCGTTACCGTGGTAGTGCCGTTGCTGGCGAAGTCTCAAGCGGTGTTGGGGGTATAACCGACACATTCACCACTTGAGGCCACGCCTTACTCCTGTGAAGCGACCTGTCCGCATGGTAGAACCGACAACTTCAAGATCTGCATTGCAGACCTGCTCTGGGTATAACGTCCACAGGAAAGACCGCGAGAGCGGAAATGGAGGCGGTCTCGCGTTTATCATACACCACTCTGAGCAATATTGTATATTTGATCCTGGCATCGACCGCAGGGACAATGTCTTAGAACGTCAAGGCCTATCTGTTCGGTCAGGCGATGCAAACCTAGAAATCATCAACATCTACATCCCTCCTGCCACCTGTTGCCCCAGTGGATACCGCCCTGATATCAGGGCCTTACACACTGGCAACAATCGCATTATCTTAGGCGATTTCAATGCCCATCATGATCTATGGCATTCAAACTTGCGGGCGGACAGTAGGGGTGAGATGTTGGCGGATTAAATAGAAGAAACGACGTTCTGCACAATAAACGGAGACGCCCCACACGTATGGTAGGAAGCTGTCACAGCTCGCCAGATATATCAATCGTGAGCGCAGAACTCGTAAACTGCGTCAACTGGCAGCCGATGGTAACATTGGCATCCGAACACCTGCCCATACTTATTTCGCTTGAGCGTAACGCCGACTTCATCGTCACTGAAAAACGCACTTTCATAAACTTCAAAAAAGGAAAGTGGGAAGAATATAAATCCTTTACAGACAGCCGCCAAGCTGCCCTTCCTATCCCGACTGATGCCCGCCAAGGGGAGCGTGCCTTCCGTAGGGTCATTAAATCCGCCTCGGCACGCGGGAGAATTCCCGAAATCCGGCCCCACTTCCCGGCGGAGGCCGCAAACTTAGCGAGAGAACGTGACCTTATAAGATAGCTTGACCCAGGCGACCCCCAAATAAAGGATATAAACCCACGCATCAGATTGCTTGTAGATGAACACAAGCAGGCGAAATGGGAGGAGCACCTAAGAGGTTGTAACCTTCCTACCGGTGTGGGTAAACTGTGGTCCACCGTAAAGCCCTATCGAATCCGACTAAGCACAAAGACAAAGTTTCCATCGCCTTTGGCGACAAAGTGCTGTCGGACGCGAAAAAATGCGCGAGCGCTTTCTGCCGACAATATATAATGCATTCTACGGTCGACAAAGATAGACGGAGAGCCCATAGACGCGCACATGAACACAAATTCAGCGCGTCACCAATCACCATCACCGCTAAAGAGGTTGATGACGCCATTGGTCGTGCTAAACCATCCAAAGCAGTGGGCCCAGACGGCATAGCCATGCCGATGCTTAAAAACCTATGGAAAGAGGGGTTCAAATATTTAGCGCATGTCTTCAATCTGTCTCTTTCCACCTTTGTCATACCTGAGAAATGGAAAACGGGCAAGGTGGTCCCGCTACTAAAGCCTGGGAAACCAGCTAACATAGGTGAGTCGTATCGTCCGATATCTCTCCTATCGCCAGTGGCAAAGACGCTTGAAGCCATTTTGCTCCCTTATTTCCAAGCAAATTTGCAGCTAGCCCCTCATCAGCATGGCTTCAGAAAACTCCATAGCACTACCACCGCTCTAAATGCCATTAGCACCCAGATAAATTGCGGTTTAAATCAATACCCCCACCATAGAACAGTACCTGTAGCGCTAGACCTATCAAAAGCTTTTGATACGGTCAACCATGGCTCGTTACTGCAGGACCTGGAAGGGTCTACCCTTCCCCCATGTCTTAAAAGGTGGACCGCAAATTATCTGGGTGGTCGGCAGGCATCGGTGCAATTTAGAAACGAAACATCAAAACCAAGGAGAATTAAACAGGGGGTGCCACAGGGTGGTGTCCTATCCCCACTTTTGTCTAATTTCTACATATCTAATCTACCTTCACCACCGGAAGGAGCCATAATCGTTTCCTACGCCGATGACTGCACAATAATGGCCACAGGCCCAGACCCAAATATCGATGCGCTATGCAATAAAATAAACGGTTACCTCCCTGATCTCTCCAGTTTTTTCGCCTCGCGAAACCTGGCATTATCACCGACTAAATCTTCCGCGACCTTATTTACAACATGGACGCCCCAAATGTCGACCATTTTGAACATCCACGTCGATGGCACTACGCTACCGACTGTCCGACACCCCAAAATCTTGGGTGTGACGTTTGAACAGGATCTACATTTTGGTGAGCACGCAGCCGCAATTGTTCCGAGAATTCAGAGCCCTAACAAAATCCTCAAATCCCTCGCTGGCAGTACTTGGGGAAAAGATAAAGAAACGCTCATGACTACATACAAAGCAATTAGCCAGCCGATTACGTGCTACGCGTCACCCATATGGTCGCCAAGCCTAAAAACCACCCACTGGAAGAAACTACAGGCCTGCCAAAATACTGCTCTCAGAATCGCCACGGGCTGTCTTCTTATGTCCCCAGAACACCATCTGCATAATGAGGCGAGAATACTCCCCATCAGGGAGAGAAATGAGATGCTGACCAAACAGTTCCTGTTGAATACCCAGAAACCTGGGCATCCCAACAGACATCTGATTGATGAACCAGCACCACCTAGGGGCTTAAGGAGTCATCTCCGTAAGCATTTTGAGGAAATACGGCACCTGAGAACCCAGCCGTATGAAGTGAAAAAACACAAGCAGGTCCTTGGTGAACTCCATAAACAGGCGTCGGACTTTTATGCCGGGAATTGCCCGGTGAATCCAGTACTTAACGAAAATTATCCAAAACCTGCGGAAGAGGAATGCATACTCCCCAGGGAAACGCGTGTCACTCTTCCTCAACTTCGTTCTGGATACTGTAACAGGTTAAACTCTTATCTATCCAGAATCAACCCCGACATACAAAATGTATGCCCCGCTTGCAATGTGTCCCCACATGACACCAACCATCCCTTCAATTGTAATGTGGAACCAACGCCTCTAACACCCCTTTCCTTATGGTCCACCCCTGTTGAAACGGCAAGTTTCCTTGGACTCCCGTTAGAGGATATTGATGACAATTTGTGATCGGTCGCGGCTATTAGGTGGGGCGAGCATTGCTACAACAACAACAACAACAACCACAGTTCCATGCTAACTGCCTGAGCCAGGACTGAGGGGAAGGGATATAATGGCTAATGCCGGTCCGCCAGCTGGACACCACCGCCTCCATGCCCGCACGAATGCAAGGCTGGACAGGGAGTTGTACCAGCAGGAATTCCGTCGGCCGATCCAGGGGCTGAGGGGGAGTGCACCTCACGGCACAGCGGTAGCCCCTTTTGCTGCTGGACCGGTCGACGGCCGGGCCGGGGCGGAGGGGGGGTCGGCCTGTTCGCGGTTGCGCGTTACTGTGGTAGTGCCGTTGCTGGCGAAGTCTCAGGCCGTGTTTGGAGATGTAACCGACACATTCACCACTTGAGGCCAGGCCTTACTCCTGTGAAGCGACCTGTCCGCATAGTAGAACCGATAACTTCAAGGGACGCTTCACAAGTAGCTCTGGTCACGACCACAGTTCCGTGCTAACTGCCTGAGCCAGGACTGTGTGGGGGGGAAGGGATATAATGGTTAATGCCGGTCCGCTAGCTGGACACCACCGCCTCCATGCCCGCACGAGTGCAGGGCTGGACGCGGAGTTGTACCAGCAGGAATTCCGTCGGCCGATCCAGGGACTGAGGGGGAGTGCACCTCACGGCACAGCGGTAGCCCCTTTAGCTGCTGGACCGGTCGGCGGCCGGGCCGGGGCGGAGAGGGGCGGCCTGTTCGCTGTTGCGCGTTACTGTGGTAGTGCCGTTGCTGGAGAAGTCTCAAGCGGTGTTTGGGGGTATAACCGACACATTCACCACTTGAGGCCACGCCTTACTCCTGTGAAGCGACCTGTCCGCATGGTTGAACCGACAACTTTAAGGGACGCTCCACAAGTAGCTCTGGTCACGACCACAGTTCCGTGCTAACTGGCTGAGCCAGGACTGGGGGGAAGGGATATAATGGCCGAACGGCGGCGAGCCCCCCCCCCCCCCCTCTGGAGGTGGGATTGGCTCGTTCGCTGGGCATCGCCCACCCCGTGGTTGCACACTAAGGAAGGTGCGGGGGCGGCCGTGCACCAGCTCTGTCCTTGCCGGTTCGGTGGCTGCGAGGAGAACTGGGCCCGAAGGCACCACGCTCGCAGCTGCCGAACCGGGTCGGTCGGAGCCTTAGCTGGGAGGAAGGGCCGGCCCCCCCCCCCCCCCCTGCTTAGCTGGGACACGGGCGAGAAAACCCTAAGGCGACGACCCGTTGTCCCCGCAAGCAAGGGGTGACCAGTGCCGAGGCAGAACCCCTTCCACTCAGCTAGTCAGAGGAGTGACTGGGTTGCTTAAGAAAGCAACCACTTCCTCTGACTAACCTGCGAGGAATGAAATGGCAACAGCCAATTCGTCCTCTTTTATACTATTTTGAGTTGGCGTGCCGTGTACAATTCTTGTTATTGCCAAATGCTATCCGCATGCATTGGTATGTAACTGCTGATGTTGTCGTGCCGTGTGCAAATTATGTATACTCTCAGGCGTAGGTGAAAAAGGGTTATAGTGGGGGTCTCAGGCGTAGGAGAAAAAGGGTCACAGGGGGGGTCATACTATTGTAACGCTACGTTACAATTTTATCAAAGGGCTTGCCGCAGCAGCCAAACATAACAACGAGAAGAGTGGGATTATATTATACACAAGTGACCAGAGTCACAGCATATCTGCCTACAAATTTTTTGTCAAAGGATTGCTACAGCACATCTGAGCAGAACCACCAGATCCACAGCACAACAAATAAAAAAAAGTAAGTGTTATATTTCTTGCCACTTTTTTTTGAGTGTTGTTTTTTTTGCAAAATAAAGAAAAAAAAACCCGTGTAGTTCGCGAAAAATTAAAATAAAAAAGATGTGAAAAATTGAAGTTATTTAGTGAGCACCATTTTTTTCTTTCCAATTTCAAAAATTAAATCACTTGGTTTATTAATTTAATTCCGATCCTTGTGATTATCTGGTCTATCCCCCCACCAGTCGGCCGATCCAGGGACTGAGGGGGAGTGCACCTCACGGCACAGCGGTAGCCCCTTTAGCTGCTGGACCGGTCGGCGGCCGGGCCGGGGCGGAGAGGGGCGGCCTGTTCGCTGTTGCGCGTTACTGTGGTAGTGCCGTTGCTGGAGAAGTCTCAAGCGGTGTTTGGGGGTATAACCGACACATTCACCACTTGAGGCCACGCCTTACTCCTGTGAAGCGACCTGTCCGCATGGTTGAACCGACAACTTTAAGGGACGCTCCACAAGTAGCTCTGGTCACGACCGCAGTTACGTGCTAACTGGCTGAGCCAGGACTGGGGGAAGGGATATAATGGCCGAACGGCGGCGAGCCCCCCCCCCCCCCCTTTGGAGGTGGGATTGGCTCGTCCGCTGGGCATCGCCCACCCCGTGGTTGCACACTAAGGAAGGTGCGGGGGCGGCCGTGCACCAGCTCTGTCCTTGCCGGTTCGGTGGCTGCGAGGAGAACTGGGCCCGAAGGCACCACGCTCGCAGCTGCCGAACCGGGTCGGTCGGAGCCTTAGCTGGGAGGAAGGGGCGGGGTAGTCCTAAGGCGGCGGGCCCCCCCTGCTTAGCTGGGACACGGGCGAGAAAACCCTAAGGCGACGACCCGTTGTCCCCGCAAGCAAGGGGTGACCAGTGCCGAGGCAGCACCCCTTCCACTCAGCTAGTCAGAGGAGTGACTGGGTTGCTTAAGAAAGCAACCACTTCCTCTGACTAACCTGCGAGGAATGAAATGACAACAGCCAATTCGTCCTCTTTTATACTATTTTGAGTTGGCGTGCCGTGTACAATTCTTGTTATTGCCAAATGCTATCCGCATGCATTGGTATGTAACTGCTGATGTTGTCGTGCCGTGTGCAAATTATGTATACTCTCAGGCGTAGGTGAAAAAGGGTTAGAGTGGGGTCTCAGGCGTAGGAGAAAAAGGGTTACAGGGGGGGGTCATACTATTGTAACGCTACGTTACAATTTTATCAAAGGGCTTGCCGCAGCAGCCAAACATAACAACGAGAAGAGTGGGATTATATTATACACAAGTGACCAGAGTCACAACATATCTGCCTACAAATTTTTTGTCAAAGGATTGCTACAGCACATCTGAGCAGAACCACCAGATCCACAGCACAACAAATAAAAAAAAGTAAGTGTTATATTTCTTGCCACTTTTTTTTGAGTGTTGTTTTTTTTGCAAAATAAAGAAAAAAAAACCCGTGTAGTTCGCGAAAAATTAAAATAAAAAAGATGTGAAAAATTGAAGTTATTTAGTGAGCACCATTTTTTTCTTTCCAATTTCAAAAATTAAATCACTTGGTTTATTAATTTTATTTCGATCCTTGTGATTATCTGGTCTATCCCCCCACCAGTGGTAAGGTTTTCCAGACACAACACAAGGAAGAGGGTAACCTAACCTCATTTTCCGCACCATACTAAATAGTTTTGTGTTGTTGTTTTTTTGCACATCACAAACACGAAATTAAGTTCAATTTAATTAATTAATCCGGTGCTCACTTCACTTTTTACACTTTTCTTTTTTTGCGCTTGGTTTCGAATATCGCACGCATTTTTTCACTTTTTCAAAAATACACCCATTATCTGTGGAGGTGGCGACTGGTCCACCTTTTTTTTTTGTTGTTGCCGCTGAGACAAAAAGTCTGAAAATTAAACCTTTTTGCTGTTGTCGCTGCTGTGACAAAAAGTCCATAAAATAAACCCTTTTCGTTGTCGCTACTCTGACAAAATCTGCAATAAACAAAATAAATAATAAACTTCGAAGTTCAGTAGTTTTTATTTAGGGCTGGGCAGGCATTTGAACTCTGAAGAGTTCTATTTTTCTAATCGGAAATTTTCTCGTTAATAAACGTAAATAAAACAATGGAAATCTACATCCGTTTAGCAGAATCAATCGCAGAGTTTGATAAAGATTACAGCCTTATTCCGGAAAGCGACCATAGCAAACACACCCTTGTAATACAGCAGGAGGAGTTGCGGTCCTTGTGGAAGAAGGTAAAGTCTGCATTTGATTCGCTATTGGGATCTGATGAGGTGTCAGCCGATTACGTTATGGCGGTCAGAAAGAAGCAAAAGGCAGCATACGCAATCTACGTGCGATGTTCAGCGTCTATATCTGCTGAGGAAGAAAAATACAAGAAGGATAAAAAGAACGTCAACCCTGAGCAAGAACCTCATGGGCATAAAATTCGCCTCCCTGCTTGCGACACGGAAGTTTCTAAAGGGGATTATCTGTATTAGCCAACTTTTCGCGACCTTTTCACGGCAATTTATATAAACAATTCCAACTTGAAAGGGGTGGAAAAGTTATTCCATCTCAACAACAAAACGCAGGGCGAAGCAAAAGATTCCCTCTCACAAATTAAGGTTTCGGATGACCTGGAAAAACTTGTGTGAAAGATACGAGAACAAACGTATCTTAGTTAACACACAACTACAAATTTTATTTAACTTAAAAAAGGTAGAAAGTGAGTGTGGCAGTTCAATGAAAAAGCTACAAAATGATATAAATAATTGTATTTCGTCCCGCAAATGCCACAAAATTGACACTTCCAATTGGGATGCAATCCTGACCTATCTCTGTTCAACCAAGTTACCAGAGAGCACGTTGGCTCTTTGGGAGCAAAGTATAGACCATAAAATGGACATATCCAAGTGGGAGGATATGGATAAATTCCTGTCTAATCGGTTTCAGACACTTGAAACAGTGTCTGGTTTTTACAGGGCATGCCACTTCGAAAGTGCAAAACCCAAACGCGTCGCGACAATCGTCAGAAACCCCTACGAAAGGACTTGGTGCTTTTCAAACAAAAGTATCCAAGCAAACAATAAAATCGATTTGTAAAATGTGTAAATCCCCTGAACACAGATTACGCAACTGTTCACGACGAAGTGCACCAGCTCCTACAACTGTTATAAATGCCACTCTCGTCACCACACGCTCCTGCATGCGGATACATCTCAGCACACTGCTGTACGCAATCGTTTCAAAGATGCGGATAATTTCCCAACAACATCAGCACAGGCGCGACAATCTGCAAACCAGAATGTAAAATCCTGTCATGCCAATTCCAGCACAGACGTGCTATTAGGAACTGCTCGCGTACACATTCACCATAATGGTACCGACTTCTCCGCGCGGGCATTAATTGATTCAAGGTCTGAATGTTCTTTCATCACAGAAAGACTGAAACGCAGAATCAATTTGCCGGCGACGAAAATGCATGCCCAAGTGTCGGGCATCACCAATGCAGTATCTGCTCAAGTTAGAGAGGCATCTACCATCGAATTACGTTCACCAGTGGATCCATGCTTCAGCTTGACTACTCAAGTTCTGATTCTAGCCAAACTTACGGAGAATCTGCCATCCTGCCATATCAACACAATGACTATGCAGGCATTCCCAGACTTGGTTCTGACAGACAAGAGGTTGTACGTAAACGAAGATGTAGACCTCATACTTGGTGGAGACATATATCCCCAAATTATAATGAGCGGTCTGAAAAAGAATGTACTTAATACACTTCTGGCCCAAGAGACAGTGTTCGGTTGGATACTAACCGGTCGAATTGAAGCACCGAGTCCAACGAAGAGCATCGTGTCATTTTCCAACGAGGTTGCATTGGACAACCAATTAAAAGCTTTCTGGAGATAGAAAATGTTCCCAAAAATAAAATGCTTAATAAAGAAGAAAGGTATTGTGAACAGTTATTTAAGGAAACGACAAAACGTGATGAAAATGGGAGGTACACAGTTTCACTACCATTCAGGCAGGATTACCCTGAGAATATTAAATTAGGACCGTCCCTAAAGCGTGCATGTTCACAATTCTTCAGAAATGAGGGGCGATTACTGAAAAACCAAGAGTTAGGGAAAGAGTATGTTCGGGTGTTGTCAGAATACGAAACACTTGGACATATGAGAAAAATCAAGAATAATATACCATCCGACGATTCGGATAATTATTTCCTGCCCCATCACGCCGTTGTAAAGGCGGAAAGTACCACTACCAAGGTGCGCGTCGTCTTCAACGCGTCAAGTCCTATGGCAAAGTACTCCAAGCAGACTTGCCCATTTTAATTCTACGTTGGAGACTCTACCGCTTTTTCTTTGTGATATATTAAGATATATTAAAATGAAAGAGGACAAACTTCGTTTTCGTATAAATTGCAACCCGGAAGAGAGCGCTTTTTTTGTTTCTTTATTTGACATTTGTTATAGCATTGCCACATCGGCATATACAAGAACTCAACCTAATGGCATGTTTACATAGTTCAACTTAACGCTACGATTTATGTATTAGCTTATCTCTCACAATACCCCCTTCTTAATTGGTAACATATACATGATTTTAATACAGACTTTCGCGCTTAGGATACATAAATTTGTTTGACAAGAAATTGTTATTTTCTCGGTCTTAAATTATAATGAGTAGTGGGTTCCCGTGACTTCGTTTTCTCATTACAAATAATATCGTTGGGTACGTTATTACTTGTATGTGTAGTTGTTGTTGTATTTTGGTCTGTACTTGTATCATCGGGACCACAATTATTAGTTAATATGTTTTGATTTTCATTACTTAAATTTGTTAAAGGTTGTAGTGGATCATCTAGTGATGAGTGCGATGATTCTTTTTGCGATAAGATAATTTGATTTGCGTGTCTTTTCCAAGATTTATTATGGTAAGTTTTTACAATATACATTTGCTTTCCAATTCTTTTGGAAATCACAGCTTTTGTCCATTTTACTTTCCCAGGAACCGAATAATCTTTAACTATCACCGCGTCATACGCGTTAAAGTTGTTGTTTTGCTTTCCTTTAAAATATCTCTTTTGTTCATTTTTCTTTTTTTCAACAAATGCTGTTATTTCAGTATTGGTTAGATTAACAACATTTCGCTTTCCATTGAGTAAGTCTAATCGACATCTTAATTTCCTTTTATTAAACATAATGTAGGCTGGAGATACGCCCATACTAGCATGTACAGTATTTCGATAATCTAACAAAAAATTACTCAGAACTTTGTTGAAGTCAGGCAACGGTGTATTAAATAAATTCCGTTTTAAGGCGGTCTTAACTGTTTTAACCGCAATTTCCGCCTGACCATTAGTGGGTGGGTGACCTACAGGAGATGTTACATGTGTGATTCCATTCTGTTTAAAAAAATTGGTAAACTCATTCGATGTGAACGACGTACCATTGTCCGAAACCACGCATTTTGGTAACCCAAAACGTGCAAACATTTCTCTCAACACTGCTATAAGAGCTCGGCTAGTTATATTCGTTCCCATGTCTATGCATTCCACCCATTTACTTGTGCTGTCTACAACGATTAAGCACCAGCGGTTTTTAAAAGGTCCAAAGAAATCTAAATGGATTCTCGACCATACTTCCTGGGTTCTCTTCCATGGGAGAAGCTCTTGCTTTGGTGGGTTCGGACGATTAAGTAAACAGGGCTCGCAACTTTTTACTACCTTCTCCAAATCTTTTCCCTGGTTCGGCCACCAATAACACTCACGAGCCATGCATTTCATTTTCACAATTCCCATGTGTGTCGCATGTAAAAATTCGACAACTTTATTTTGCAATGCTTTTGGAACCACAACCCGAAACCCCCAAAATAAGCAACCTGATTCTTCGCCCAATTCCAATCTTTTATTAAAATATGGTAACAACTCTGGATCCCGACATTTCTCTGGCCATCCCTCATGGTGAAATTTCTTTACTCGTTGTAGCGTACTATCCTGTACAGTTTCTGTTTTAATGCTTTCTAGGTTAATCATTTCGCTTCGTCCACCAAGCTCTTGAAAATAATTTACATAAACATCATCGGGCAAAACGCATTGATCCTTGGCACTTCTGTCGGGGTTTCGCGAGAAATAATCTGCTATATTGTTTTTAGACTTGACGTATTCAATGTCGAAACGATAACCTGATAGCGTTAGAGCAATACGCTGCAATCTATTTGACGCCATTTCTGGAATTCCTTTTTTCAGACTAAAAATGTGTTGTAACGGCTTGTTGTCAGTAACCAACGTGAAATGCCTACCGAAAATATACTGATGAAACTTTTTTACAACAAACAGTATAGCCAATGCTTCTCGGTCAAGTTGCGAATACCTTTTTTCAGTATCCGACAATGTTCTTGAAGCAAACTCTATTGGTTTCTCTATTTCACCAGTCTCTACTTGCGTTAGAACCACACCTACTCCCGTGGGACTAGCATCCACCGTTAATTTAATTCTTTTTTCGGGACAAAAATGGGCTAGGCATTTCTCTGATGCCAATAAGTCTTTAAGTTTTGAAAATGTTTCCGAACATTCTTTTGACCATTCGAATTTTGTATTCGCCTGCAACAAATGATAAAGTGGGTGAAGCAAAGTAGATAAATTAGGTAAAAATCTTCTATAGAAATTTATCACCCCTAACAAAGATTGAAGCTCTTTTGCGTTTGATGGCTCTTTAGCGCCTCTAATATCTTTTACTTTATCAGGATCCATATGCAAGCCCTCTTTGTTTATAATATGCCCTAAATATTTAATTTCGTCAACAAAAAACTCACACTTCGATTTAGACAACTTTAACCCTGCCTCACTTAACAGGGCTAACACTTTTTCAAGTCTTCGAGTAAGAAGTCTGACGTTGGTTGCTGTTATTAGTATATCGTCGAGAAATACTACCATGCCATCAATGCCTACTAATAGTGTGTCCATAATTTTTTGAAAAATGGCGGGTGCGGATGCCAACCCGTATATCAGTCTTGTATACTGAAAAAGGCCTTTTGACGTCGAAATTGTTGTGAATTTGCGAGATTGTTCATCCAATTCGATTTGCTGGTACGCTGTACTTAAATCCAGTTTTACAAACTTCACACCGCCGTGAATCTTGGCAAAAATCTCTTCAATACGTGGTAAGGGATACTTTTCCACATGCAGATGTGGGTTTAAGGTCACTTTAAATCACCGCATATGCGAATTCCCCCATCTTTTTTTTGCACTGGAACAATCGGTGTCCCCCACTCGCAATAATCCACTGGTTCCAAAACTTTCAATTCTACTAATTTGTCTATCTCCTTTTCAACTTTTTCTTTAATCGCTAAAGGTAATGGTCGAGGCCTAAAAAATTTCGGTTCGGTGCCTTCCTTTACATGTAAATGGGCTTTACTCTTCTTAAATAATCCCTAAGACCCATCAAATAGTTTGGAAAATTTATGTAAGACATTGACGTCGCATCTGATTGTTTAGAAAAATGTAAGCTAGATAATTCAATACCAAAACTGTTTAAGAATTTTCGACCTAACAACGGCGGACCGCCGGCCTTAATAACAAAAATGAAATGCATTTGCGTTGCTCTTTAAAGTGTACATCCACCTCAAACTCACCAAGCGGCACAATACTGCCACCGCTGTATGTCTCCAACAAAATTGATATCTCATTTAGTTTATTTTTTCTAAAATGGCTTTTGTATGTCTCTTCCGACATCACATTGTTTTCTGACCCTGTGCCGAGCTGCATATCAATAGCCTTGCCTTCAACAAAAATGGTTACAACAATCGGTTTATCTTTCGCACTATTTAGTGAAAATAAACTTAACTCGTCTGCATTATTCAAAAAATTTAAACTTTACTCTTTGCACATTTTTTTTAGGTGCCCCCTTTTTTTACAATTATTACATTTATAATTCTTAAACTTACATTCACTTTTGCTATGGTTAGAGTAGCCGCACACTTCACATGGTTGCTGTTTCTGCTGGCCTTGATTTGACTTGTTTTTCCAAATTTGCTGTTTCTTTTGCTCTGCTTGCGACTTCTGATTTTTCTTCAAAAAATTTAGCTCTTCCTGTTTTACTTGTATAATATCCTCTTGTTGTTGCTTTATGCACTCTGCTGTATTTGCTATCGCTACCACTTTCTCGAAAGTTGCGCCTACATTTTCCAAAAAAATTTTGTCCCTGGCTGGACCCTTTTCCAGACCCATTACAAATTTGTCCCTTAGCGCCATATTTAAACTTTGGCCAAACTCACACTTTACAGCTAACGCTCTCACTCTAGCTGCCCAATCATTTATTGATTCTGACGCTGTTTTTGTAGCATTGTAAAATTTGTAACGCTCCACAAACGCAGATGTTGTTGGCCTATAATGGCTTCGCAGACAATCGAGACATTTTTCCAAAGTTACGCTGTTATCTTCCAACGCCTCCGGACGTACTAAGTTGTCTAACAGAGTATACGCACTTTCGGATAACGAAGTTAACAATATTGCCTTCTTTTTTACCTCCTCAATGTTAGCAGCAATGAAGAATTGCAACAACTGCTTCTCAAAGACAAATGAGTTTTTTTCGTGGTCAAAAATGGAATATTAAAATTGTTGGTTGCCATTTTGCCAAAATATTATTATCCGCTGATCACCAAGCACTTGCTACGCGTTTATAAATCAGTTTGAATTGTTTTCTGCTCGTCGCCACTGTGATATATTAAAATGAAAGAGGACAAACTTCGTTTTCGTATAAATTGCAACCCGGAAGAGGGCGCTTTTTTTGTTTCTTTATTTGACATTTGTTATAGCATTGCCACATCGGCATATACAAGAACTCAACCTAATGGCATGTTTACATAGTTCAACTTAACGCTACGATTTATGTATTAGCTTATCTCTCACAGTCTTTAATAGCGACATAGAAAAGGTGTATAGGCAGATTTGGGTGACCGATAATCACGCCAAATTTCAAAGAATTGTCCATCGAACATCCCCCAATGAACCCATCAGTCTTTACGAACTGAAGACTGTCACATTTGGTGTAAACTGCGCCCCCTACCTCGCGATACGGTCACTTCTACAATTGGCTGATTAAGTGGAGGAGCGGTTGTTGTTGCTGTTGTTCAATCACACACACTTTAGAAAGCGAAGAGCAGCAAGAAAGCCATCATAAGACAGAACAGACCCATAGCTTCAAACAAGGCGAGCCCCAAAATAGTATATGAGAACAACTGTTGTTTCAATGATGGATTTCTGGCATAACCAATGATGAGGGAACAGAACACTGATCCGATACCAGCACCGGAACCGGCAACACCGACTGTTGCCGCACCAGCACCGATGAATGTGGCAGCTGAATCAATGTCTCGAGTGACTGGAGAGGTCTTGAAATACCTAATTTGTGGCAGTAATGCGACGGGAGTTATGTTCTGAGCCGCCAAAAATTGGCTCTGGCTAATCACAGTGCTGCTCAATGTTCGCAAATATTGCTTTGAGCATTTGCGAAACACATTCCTGGCAACGGGGGCAATACGGGATACTGTTGACCCGAAAATTTTGTATGTCTTTTTATTTGATGGATCACCCAAAAATTGAAGCTAGCGCAGTGCTTCCGAACAAACCCTTCCAACAAAGGCATACCCTCACCAGTGACAACTCTCAGTTCAACATGTTTTATAACATCACCCAGCTTATTTGTAATACATAGCGTACGTTCATCTAAATGTTGGAAGCAATGTACAAATCCACATAACGCTTGTGTCAGATGTATGTGTATATCGCGGAGGTATAAATCATTTAGCCTACGTATGAAAACCTGATGTTCAGCTTGAACTAAAACTACAACAAGGTCGCCACGTTCACCCACTTGCGGCTGATTGCTAGCAGCTTTTAAATCGATACCTTTAACATATTTGGCGCCACCTTTTCTATTGGTACTTCTTGTGTAACTTCCCCTTCCACTAATTGAAATCCTTACATACGGTGAAAAAATCGTCATGAATTTAGAACGGCTTTTCTCCACAAGCTATTAAACGCTCGTGTCTTGTGTGGAAGTTTTCCGACCTCAAGTTCGAGCTTCTTAAGCGCATGAATATTGCCAGGATGCTCAATTCCGCAGCAAGATATTCTTCTCGATGGTGTCTAATTCATCCTTTAAGTTTGAAAAAGAACTGGAGATATTGCTTAGAGCAATGTAATTTAACGCGCTTCTGGGCCTTTGGCATTTATGCAACCAACGTGATTTGTTAACGCAAATCCTAAACAATGCCATTTGCAAAATATTGGTATTTATATGAGAAACTTGCAAAATTATCGAGTTTACTTTATATACCCGTATAGCAAAATATGCAAAGAAAAAGAAAAAAATCCATTAGTAAATGCATAAATGGGCATCGCAAAAGGGTGACAACTGACGGCGCGGCCGTCGCGAGTATTTTTTCGTTTTTGCCTTTGCCGCTGGTATGCTTATACCAGTGCGCGGACTTCAACTAATGAAAATGTTGGTAGTGGTAGATTTTTCCAATGTGCCAAAAATGCTGCCATAAAATCACCGACAGGTTCTCTTACTTTTAAACTTTATTTTCGTTCAGAATTGTGCACAAAAACCGATGAAAGTAGCACAATCACACATTTGTTTTGCGAATATGCATATTATATGTATTATGGTCTGTAAATTCCTTTGAAGCAAACTACTTTATTATTAATTCTTTTCATTCTTCTTATTATTTGTTTCTTGCCCTTCCGGGACGAGGAGTTGCAAATAAAATTTCGAAATGAAAATAATTGCAGATATACAAATCAGCTTATCATAACCAGAAGAAACATCTTTTTGAAAACAAAGAACTTACGATTCCTTTGTTAAAATTGAGTTTTTTCTTAAAACAGCGCAGAAATGCTCGCAAAATTAGGTAGTTGGGTTGGTGTCACCTTGGAACTTTATTTGGGTGTACTCGAAAAATCAATACATTTACCTAATTATAGCAGTATTTAGTAGGAGTAGGAAATGAAAACGGGTCAAAAAATTTATCCACCTATCAATAAAGTGCCAAGGTCCGAGCACTGGACGTTGGTAGACGTATACCAACGTATGTACATATATATGATTATTTTAAATGTACATGATTCTAGTGATGCATAAAAAGAAGCAAAACGGGTACCTAAAAACCCGTTTCCGAAAAATCGGTACCGGAGCAAAATACCCTTCGGGAACCGTGCAATTTGATAAAGGCCGTCAATTAAATAGGACTCCAAGCGTACTTGGGGAAAAGTAAGACAAATAATCGAAGGGCAATACAGACAAATAAAAAATTATACATTTTATAAATCGCTCCCCTCTTCCAAAATGAACTTTTTTATTTTTTCTTTACATGGCATACAAATTGTGCAGTCCAAATTTGTTTTTTTTTGAGGCGGGCAGGAAAGTTGTTGGTTTTTAGCACCAACAACACAAATAACAGTGGCGCAAAAGAACCCACGCTATACACTCTCTACTCGGTTCGGTGCCAGAATGTGCGAACCGAAAACCGTAAATGCTCATTTTTCTGCAGCACTAGTGTGCCCGTGGCTAACTAAAACGCTACCGGGTGACACAAAGATAAACAAATAAGGCACTAAAGACCCAGGCACATAACGTGCGTGGAAGGAGGCCATGGACATAATGGGCGCCAAATATGATTTTTCTTTTATGCAGCGACAGTTGTTTTTCCCCCTACTCACGCGCTAATTAAATTTCCAAAATCTCAACCATAAAATTAGGGCCTACTCGCCACCGAACCCGTGACACAGTCATAACAAATAAACTGAGCTTCCGTTTCTGTTTCTTCCCCATTCTCTTCATAGAATGACCCGTTACGCGTCGCTACGCAAGAGGACCGAGCGCCAAGCCGCTCGTTACCCGAAGCCGTGCCATCTATGCAGCGCGCAGCATCCGATCAGGTCGTGTCCTATCTATCGCCCAAAGTCCCCGCTGCAACGGCTTCGCGAAATTATCAGAGCTAACTTCTGCCAAAATTGTCTTTCGATGGTGCATCGCGCTAGAGACTGCACGAGTAAAGGCAGGTGCCGACGATGTGGTAGCAACCATCATACCACACTGCACCTTTCAATGGAGGACATTTCAACGGAGCCAGAGCAGGCCAAGAGCTGGAACCAGCTGGTCTTAGAAGAGGAGCAGGAGGGCTATCAAAGGATGCCCACGACGCAACAGGTAGACGACGGGACTATGGATGAGGCGCTGTATCTCTATGCGTCCGAGTCGGCCAGAGGATCCGCAGATACCATCCGGGAATAGAGCGGGCTCCCATATAGGTCAAGCAAACACTAAGGGATCGGACCCACGGCCGTTCCGACCCCTATTAGCGCACGAAAGACGAGAGGAAAGTGGAGCGGAATCACGGCCTTTCCGCCCACCCACGCAACGACACCTGCGAGGACCACGGAAAACGCGCGAGCGTAGACTGGCCCCTCGGCCGCGCCAGCTACGCGCTATTCTAAACTCACACGAACACAACCGAGACGGTAGACAGGCCACTTGGCGGAATCATTCCTGCCCACACTACAGCCGGCTCAACCCTTCGCCCAATGGCTGCTCTGGCGCCAACTGCAGTCATGAAGGTGGAAGCCGGGGGGCGGTTGCACCTCATTCGTGCACTCCTCGATGCATGTTCCCCCCGCACAACGATCGACCGTAGGCTGGCGCGAGAGTTAGCACTGCCGACGACCCACGCCGCCGGCGAAACCGGCTGTTTCATTAGATTTAGAGGCAAACATGGACAGAGCAAGACGGTGACGACTCACGCAGTCTGCGTCCATGAGTTCAGGCGCGTCAGCCCCACATATAACGTCGACCCCAGCGTCGCAGCTCCATACGAGCATATTCGTCTGGCGGATCCCCATTTTTATGCGTCAACATCAATTCGCCTCGTTCTTGGCGGCGACGTTTATGCCGAGATCATAACGCCGGGCACATTACCACCATCTTTCGGAGCGATACTCCCGCAAAGTACCATCTTCGGGTGGGTACTTTCGGGGACCCACCCGATCTGGTATGCATTAAGGGTGATTTAGTTTTTTTTTTTTACTTTTTTAATTTTATTTAAGTTCATACATTTAAATAGTACGTTTTTCTTAAATAAATGGAGTCTTTCTTTAAACCGCAAGAAATATCAACACATACACATATCTTCTTACTGATTTTCTTTATCCCTAACTTTAGGCAACCATGGCTCGTCAACCTCTAATCAGGACGAGAAGAGTGGCGAATGACCGAGGCATCAGCACTCAAGCCAGCACGTTATGCAACTCGTCGTGCGTGCTGCCAAGCCGGCGGACTGGGCGTCGTTAGGTTAAGTTAGTTATAAGGTTTTTATATTTCCCTCTTCTTTACGGTCGGTGATCCTTGGAGGATTGTGAGGTTGCGTATCGCAAGGGGGGCGGCATGTTTAGGCCCTAACTTTCACTTGATTGACGGCGCCCCTCCCTAATGTTTTAATAATATTTCCAGCCACTCACACTCATGCCGCACTTGTGTGCATGCATGCACATGCATGCGTTTCATACACATGCATGTGTGTGTGTGTGCAGGTTGTCAGCATCCATGCACGTATACGTAGGGGTGGTTGTGTGTGTGGCTTTTTCCCCTCCTTAATACCAGAGGACTTTTTCACGGCTTAGCGGTTGTCATCAACGGGACAACCGGCCCAGGATCACCATCGTCATTTTTGCGACATTAAGGTAACATTATACCGATTGTATATTTTCCTGTTACTTTCTAATTAAATATTATTTTATAACGAGGCAAATCCTCTTGTGTTCTTTTATTTTCTTCCGAGTGCACTATCAACCCGAGATCGACCCGTGTGCGCCTACCCACTGCCGGTTTCAGACGCATCCAGGCCGAACACTAACTCTGATGAGTAGCGTTGGATAGCAATTTGTTAATTGTCTTTATTGACGGCATTCATTATTATTCATGCAAAAGTTCCGTGCCTTACCCGCAATGTTGTCACTAATCTAATGGCATCATGTATTGACAACATTGTAGCTATAGTGAACCAATGTTGCAGCGGAAATAAGATTTTGCGCTTGGCATCATGCGGTTATAATAAATAAAATATCACCATGTTAACAATCTAGCAACATTGATGAATGCCATGCACCTATGTGTTTGTTTTGTTCTGTATTATGTATGTGGATGTGTATTTGTGCAAGGCTATGGGCGTGTGAATGCATCAGTGTGAGCGGTCAAGGCACGAACCAAATGTATCTGTGTAGGTGTTCGTTTTGTGGAGCGGTAAGCGTGTGAATGTATGAGTGCATGATTGTATAGATGGAAAATACGGGAAAGCCGAAAAGAAAGCTTGGCATGTAATGGTAAAAATTTTCCGTTTCTGGGTAACGTTCCATACCACGGCGATGGCTATAAGAAGGGGAGAAATTAGTCAACGGTCCAAAGTCTTGTCTTAATTGTGTAAAGAAAAAATGAATTGAACAACAAATGATTTGGCTGACTAACGCTGATAAGTAGCGTTGGATAGCAATTTGTTAATTGCCTTTATTGACGGCATTCATTATGATTTATGCAATAGTTCTTAACCTATACATAGATACATACTTACATTAATATTTACATACTAGAGGTGCATGACTCAATAGTGAGGAATGCTATGTCAGAGAATTATTATATTGACCTACATATTGTCAATATGATTTCTACTTGAGCAGTTTAGTATGACGCATAAATACATTAGGCGACTTGACAAACGCGAATGAACTCATAGTAGTTATCTGGGTCAATGAACGAACGTTTGTAATGTTAAGCGAGTTTGAAGTGAGGTGAATTCTACGCGATACTACACCATCGACCTTTTAAGTGAGCGTATATAATTTTATGCTTAACGCGGTCTCTCCAGTGTTACTGTGATAAGTGTGCTGTGTTGTTTCATTTTTCGTTGAATGACCCAGTCAACTTGCTTGGTGTTACCAAAAGAATTTTTTTTTTTTTTTTGAATTTAATTGTAATAATTATTTATGTCATAGTGGTAACTTGATATTATGAGTAAATGTGTTTTCTTTTTTGTTTTTATTCGTTTACATTTGCTTTACATTCAGTTCCCGTTATGCGGATTCTCGCTTTTTCATAATAAGCTGACTTTTGCTATTTTTTTTGTATATTTACTATAATGAGTAATTTTTTTTGACATTTTTTTTTTACATTTTTCTTTATGCTAATTTTTTATGGTTGAGTACTTACGATTATGAATAATGTTTTGCATCAAGTGTTATTGACATTTGTTTTCACATATTATAATTTTAAGTGTGTCGACTGATTTAAAATCTGTTTATGTTTACAAATTTATTATGAAGTAACAGTCACTTGATGCTAACATGGGTTAGTATTTATTATTTCTTTGGTTTATTTACATTTTCTTTCTTACGTATCTATGTTGTTGAGTAAATTGGGATGCTTATAATATGATTGTTTTGGTTTTCAAATCTTATGTGTTACTAGTAAATGTTCTATACTAGTTTAAGCCTATTTTTATAGATTACCATTTCTTTATTTTTTAGGTAGGTTAAAAATAGAAAGAAATGTTTCCTATTTCATGAAAGAAATGTTTCCTATTTATATTTTCTAATCTTTTTAGAATGAAAGACATATTCCTATTACTTTTTCTTATTCTACCTGTGGCTAAAGTAAAAATATTTTTCCTAAAATTATTACCTCTCTAAAAACTAGGTTTCCTAACTGAAGCATTTCATACTTATATCTATTTTTTTTTTCTATTTCTAACTTTAATTATTTCTATTAATTGACAGCTTTTCATTGTTATTTCATTTTATCAGGGTTACATTAAATTTAGTACAAACAAAATCTGTAGCTAATTATACGGGAATTTATAATATGAAATATGTCACTAAGTATGCAGAAATTTAGGATCTGTGATTGACGGAAGAGAAAGGTAGTAATTAGCGGTAGTAGTTTAGCTGGTTAGTGGAAGGATGGTACAGTGGATGCAAAAATTATTCTATCTTTTAATTTATTTTTCTTATTTTTCCAGCAATTTCTTTGATCTTATTTGTAATGCGATTTCTGCGGCGGGCACCAAGACAGAATCGTCATGACTTTTATGTAGAATTTTTTTTTTTTTATTTTTATACCGGGATTTCTCACTTGCACAACCTTCTGGGTTTGTGCAATTAGTTGATCTTGAGAATCTGGTTATCAATTTTAAATTTGCCTGCTGCAGTAAATATTTAATTAATTTTTCCTTATAAATTTCAAGTCCTGGATTGCCGGCATTTCTTGTATGCCTGGTCGAATATTGCCCTAAGTCAATAACTTCCTCAAAAATCTGGTTGCTTGATATTTTTCTAACATTTGTCTACCCTAAGATGAAAATGAGCGCGACTAGTCTTTTATTGCAAATTTATATAGCGCTTCACATATATTTTAAGGTTCTCTTTGTGACTTTTCTTCATTCTTGATGTTGTTATGGGCTGTTTTAAAGTTTTTGTATTTTGCATATATCCACTGACATGAATTTTATCGGAGCTGTGGTATAAATCTTCTTTTTTGACAGCCTTTAAGGATGTTATTTTGATAACTTCCATAGGAACTACTGCGGTATTTAATGTGAATTATGCAACTTCTTGATTTGCTGTTCAATTTAGGCAGGGGTGCCTTTACTGTCAATTGTTACATTTTGAGATTTACTATTTGAGGTATACTTGGATTGTTTATTGCTCTTCCTCAGCTTTGAGATTTGTTTTAAAATAGTAGGGTGTAAGTTTAACAATAGAATTCCTTAGATACGAGCTTGAACGGGTTTTAATTGCCTATATTAAATTTCATATAACTTTTGAGTATCATGGCTATTGCACCGATCAATAGCCCGATTACGCAGATCAAAACTGCTAAACAAACATCTGGAACGTTTGGCGAATTTTTCGTATCTATTTCGGTTGGTTTTTTATTTTTTTTTTATTTCGGTTGGTGGTTCATATTTTACTACTCTATTTTCCGTTGATTCCGAGTTTTCCTTCCCTAATTCATAACCGGCTATCGCTATCATGATGCCTTGAGCTATTTTATTCCACCAAGTCATTTTGAACCTTCTGTAGATGCTTTCCTGTTCCAGTGAAAATAAGGGGTAAATTCCAATTTTAATAAAATTTCTTTGATTTTATTCTTTATCTTAAATACTCCAGTTTTTTTTATAAGCTTCGTATTATAGAATTGAAAGTCTAAAATTTTTAAAATAAAAAAAGGGCTTTGATTTCGCCCTGCAGAACTTTTTCATTTTCTTCAGCTTAATATGGTAGGTGTCACACCCATTTTACAAAGTTTTTTCTAAAGTTATATTTTGCGTCAATAAACCAATTCAATTACCATGTTTCATCTCTCTTTTCATATTTGGTACAGAATTATGGCATTTTTTTCATTTTTCGTAATTTTCGATATCGAAAAAGGGGGCGTGGTCATAGTCGGATTTCGGTCATTTTTTACTCCAAGATAAAGTGAGTTCATATAAGTACGTGAATTAAGCTTAGTAAAGATATATCGATTTTTGCTCAAGTTATCGTGATAACGGCCGAGCGGAAGGACAGACGGTCGACTGTGTATAAAAACTGGGCGTAGCTTTAACCGATTTTGACCATTTTCACAGAAAACAGTTACCATCATAGAATATATGCACCTACCAAATTTCACAAGGGTTGGTAAATTTTTGTTGGACTTATGGCCTTAAAAGTATTCTAGACGAATTAAATGAAAAAGGGCGGAGCCACGCCCACTTTGAAATTTTCTTTTATTTTTGTATTTTGTTGCACCATATCATTACTGGAGATGAATGTTGACATAATTTACTTATATACTGTAAAGATATTAAATTTTTTGTTAAAATTTAACTTAAAAAAAAATTTTTTTTTAAAGTGGGCGTGTTCGCCATCCGATTTTGATAATTTTTATTGAGCACGCATATCGTAATAGGAGTAACGTTCCTGCCAAATTTCATCATTATATCTTCAACGACTGCGAAATTACAGCTTGCAAAACTTTTAAATTACCTTCTTTTAAAAGTGGGCGG